>NC_056728.1:1454746447-1455098947 GCF_019279795.1 Protopterus annectens
CCCTTTCAACCCTATTTATATGATGAGCTGAATTTGCACTTTTCTGTGCTGACACTCAATGGGTTATCTGGATGACCATGAGTGGGATCTATGTGGTACTTCATTGCATTGCATAAGCATGTATGATCTGTGCCATGCTAGCCTGACTTGATGGTGACATCTGCCACAAGGGTCAAACACCGCAGCTTCATGACCACTTTGCCAATGTAGTACAGCTCTTCCTCACAATGCAGCCTCTCTGTTTTACTAAGCAGTCCTTTCTTGGTATGTCAGCTACATGCTAGGTCTAATAAATATTTGATAAGCTCTGAGTCATGTAGAGCTACAGGCTATGTCATGTTGGTGCAGCGCAGATGTGCAGGGTTTGTCTATAATCCCTGCCTAAGTTCTCTTGTCACATCAACCCAATGCAATGCAAATGGGCATTTGGTTTTATTGTTATGCACATGAACATTTAATCATGTAACAGTATGATGTATTTTAATTAATTCACACATGACGTGTGAAATGAAAGGTAAAGTACAGAATCGCATAGAAATAATATAAAAGAGGCAAAGAGTCATGAGAATCAGGTGTTGATACCCATCAGAAAAAAAACACATTATGAAACTTAACATATGCAAAACTGTTTACATTTGACAATGAAAGCCATTTTGCTTGTTCTTTAAGTACAATTACACAACATGTTGGTTACTTAAGATACACAGTCATAACTGGCACAGATCTAACACTAATTATTAAGTGCAATTCAGATGATCTGAAAAAAAAACATGCTTAGCATTTATGAGTGTCAAACTCTCATGGAGTATGTATGAAGTTTATTATCAGGACCCTAAGTAATAATGTGTTTAACATGCTCTCAGTTTTCTTAAAATGTACATACATTTCAGTTCTATACATGGGTATGTTCTGCATCAGGCACTGAACTGCCTAATTTTATTAAATGGAGATGATCCTTCCGTGTAGCATACAAATGTACAACACATCAACAGTACTTTATTTTTGTGTTATTTAATCATTAATTTCAAAATGCTCACATTTGCAAATATAATTTCTCACCGTTTCACCTATTTTACATACTTATCTTCTCCCTTTTCACATCACTCACAGTTAATATATGTACAAAATGCCTATTCTTCAGCATGGAACCTCACCTACTGATCTCTAAACTTCTGCTCAGTGGTTTTCAAACACATTTCATCATTGAGGAGTTTTTATTTTATATGGAAGAATGTCAAGGATTCAGATATGAATTGCTATGTGCATTATTAAGATATACAAATGCTGCATGCTGAACAGTACAGCAAGCCCAAACTGGTAGCTGCATATTATACCAGCTCCATAGTTCAGCAAATACAGGATTTCAAATCCTTTGTATGCAATGCTACACTTTTATCATGCCGTTCTTCATTTTTATTCTCTCCAACAGAGCACAGCAATTGCTGCAAATTTTATCTGTTTTCCTCTGGAAAAAATGCAGTCATTAATTTGAACCCAGTAAAATCAGATAACTCACAAAATACACTGAATTAAAGGGAGAATTTCATAGAAAGCCTTAAAATCCCCACAAATGCATGCTTGATAATCAAGAGGTAAACACATTAACCACCCTAATTTATTAACCCTGTACTTAAGTATCTTTCACACCTCTTAACCTGCACAGATTAAAATCTAAATAGACTTTTGAAAATTAGGTACATTGGGCAAAGAATCTTGTCACTTAATTATCATAAATATTGCAAATAATATTACAATCCCTTTGACTTGCAGTGGGATTGTGTAAAAACACATGTTTAAAAACTGAGTGTCAGAAAAAAAGTGTGGTGTAAAATGCTCAGATATTACAAAACTTAAGCACCATAATCAAGAGGAAAACAATTTCCTACAACTTACTGCTTGCAGAAACAAAAGGAGGACAAAAAAAGACAAAACAAAGCCTTATCACAAAATAAAAAAATGCCATCATCTTGCCAAGTTACCACTTACAGGGAAACAGAGGACGACAGCTACAAAGAGAGTGTGCATGCATTGAGGCAGGTTCATGTTGCATTTGTTGAAGTTTAATGATAGTAATGTGCTACAGTAACATATTTCATATACACACATTAGTTCTCCAAAACCAGAATAATGACTGCTTCACTTAAGCAAATGACAACCAGATCAAAAATGTTCATCCACAGTGAATCCCCCTACCAGCAATATCATCATATTTGCTGACTGTGTATACCTAGAATATCTGACTGTGATTAAAAGCATGGTTACAATAATGTATTTCTATATTGTTGCACACCAATAGTAACAACAGTAAGGCATTCCGTCATGCTTCACACAAATACATGCTAGTCATGCAAAGCTAGAATGATGACTGTGTAATTGGAGTACATGGCATGGAAACTGAGGAACTACTGCTACATAGAGTATACCTGCATAGTAGTAGTTCAATATTGTTTCACTAAAGCAATAGCTACTGTAAAGTAGTTCTACTTGCATTATTACACAAATGCACATTAGTCCTGTAAATCCAGAATAATAACTGTTTAGCATGAGCAAATGACATCAGGGTCAGTCACTTTTATCTAGAGGCAAACCCATACCCAGCCATGCAGTCTTCAAGGTATACACCTCCGACATCAGACTCCAACAAAATAAAATAGCATTTAACTACGGTAATTTAGTTCAACCTTCCTAAACACAAACACACGTGCACACACACACACACACACACACACACACACACACACACACACACACACACACACACACACACACACTGATATAAAATAAATACTGACCATCTAGAGACTGTCTAGAAATAGAATGTGTTATTGACAAAAAAAAAAAAAAGTTTCCAACTCCCATGCTTGTATATTGTGTCCACATATTTCAGTTTCATTCAGACTGTCTGAGGTAACCTCATGCATCTAGAGTCATTAACGGATGCACACATCCAAACTCTGCACAATCAAAGTAGCATACAGAGATTACAGATATTCACTTTGACCTCATGCTTCTTGGATTTTTATCATTTCCCACTCTCACTCTCTCAAGCCTATGTTCCTTGCCATCTCTCAAAGAGAATTATAAATTAAACAAATCAGGTGCTTTTTTGTGCCTGGCTGTGAATTAATGCTGAAAACGTGCATTTTCTGCAAAATACCATACATTTGAGGGTATTACTTCTTTTCAATATTTACAGTAACTTCCATCTGTAAATATGTTCTTACGTTCTCTTAATAAATAATAAATCTGCAATGTAACATCTGCCTTGCATGGTAAAACTGACAATGTTGTCTATATGACAAAAAAATACACTGAACCCACAGACATTGACAACATACTGGCAGACAGGTTCAGTGCAAATTTCTCTCCCCCCCCACAAAAGGAGAAATATCTATCCCAGCAGAGTGTAGCCTCCCTGACATCTCAGATGCCCAGGTGAGAGCCGCCCTCTCCAAAGCTAAAAACACAGCATCAATGGGACCAGATGGTGTCCTGGGTTGCGTGCTACATGAACTCCAAGAGGAACTAAACCCGCACATAAGGCTGCTGTTTAATCTTAGCCTTATTACAGGATACATACCCAAAGAATGGTGTACAGCAACAGTGGTCCTACTCCACAAAGGAGGTGCTTCTATGGACCCTGGAAATTACTGCCCCATAAGCTTGACGAGCCTGGTCTGCAAAGCTATGGAGAGGATCATTATGGAACTCATAAACAAAGACATTGGGGACCTACAGACACTGGATCTTACCCAATTTGGCTTTGTCAAGGGCAGACCCTGCCTTTTGAACCTGGTCGACTTTTTTGAAACAGTCACTAAGGCCATTGATGAGGGTAAGGCAGTTCACACAGTCTACCTTGATCTTGCAAAAGCCTTCGACACAATACCCCACTCGGGCATCATAGATAAGCTCACCAGCTTAAATGTAAACCCATATGTCATAAGATGGGTTGCAAACTGGCTCAAGGACAGAACCCACAAGGTCAGAATTGCTGGAGCCATGTCAGACTCTAAGCCAGTCACAAGTGGTGTCCCACAGGGCTCGGTCCTGGGACCCATCTTGTTCGGCATTTATTTTTCCGAGGTGCAAGCAAACATAGGAGGATCGTGGCTAATAAAGTTCGCAGATGACTGCAAACTGGGTGCCATAATTGATACTCTAGCGGACACAAGCATCCTTCAGAAAGGCCTCATAGAAACAGATAACTGGTGCCAGAGCCATGGCCTTAAACTGAACGCCAAAAAAGGTATAGTCATACCCTTTGGGAAAAACAAAATACCCACAAATTACCACATAGGTGGTAATCCATTAAGTACGGAAGAAGTAATCAGGGACCTAGGGACCCAAGTTTACAGTAACCTCTCATTTCACACTCACGTTGCCAAGGTGGTTAGGAAGACCTTCTATATTACCCACCTTATCATGAAAGGATTCACATCTAGATCAAGAGAGGTCATTGTGCCCCTATACTCTTCCCTTATCAGGCCCATAATTGAGTACAATGCCCCATTTGGGATGTACCTTACCCGACACCTGCAGCAGTTAGAAAGACCCCAAAAATACCTCACCAAGAGGATCAAGGGTCTCAAACATATGTCATATGCTGCCTGGCTGAAGAAACTCCAGCTGTATTCAGTCACATACCACCTACTCAGAGGCGATCTATGTCTGACGTACAAGGCCATGTCCAATCCTGAATTAATGGACATGCTCCACCTCAGAAAATCCAAATCCACCAGAGCCACGAGAGCGAGAGATTTGAACCTCAACACAGAAATAAATAGGACGTGCTGGAGGGACAGATTCATAACCCAGAGGCTCCCTACACTTTGGAACAGAATCCCAGTCCATGTTAGGCAGAGCCCCTCACTGACACTCTTCAAGAGAAACCTTGACGAGTGGATGGGAGATCATAGGTTTACCCCGGGGGTCATCTCTGTGTCACTACTAGACAGAGGCACAGTAAACTAAACCCTAAATGGGCATAGTATTCTCATTCCAAGGGGTGGCGAAAGCCACACACACTCTGGCTAGGCTTATAAATGCCCTAGGGCAGATAGCCTAGTATGAACCTATGAACCTATGAACCTATATAGATAAGAGTGGTAGATTACATACATAGATACAGACATTCTTATTACTGCAACCATGTAGTTGCATGTTGTCTGCAGCTGAATTTATTTATATGCTATAACCATATATAGGTAAATCAGCAGAGCCATAGCTAAGCTATCTGGTGAGCCTTGGACAATTTCCCAGACAGATGCCCCCCTTCAACCTGAATTGAGAGTACTGGACCAAATAATTAAATAAATAAATAAATAAATAGTCTTCATCTATAAATTGCAACTGCAGATGTCTCCTTGCTACAAGTGTTACAATGGTACATTCGTAGTGAGCTGCTTGCTGCTGTTACTAAAGTACTAATTCTAAGGATATCACCAACAGTATCTTATATGAATGCCAGTATTGCATCACACCCCCTCAACAATTGCTGATCACACCCTCTGAATAGCTTGGCCCAGTGCATCTACTTCCCTTGTCCCGTCCTTGTTACAGCTCTGTAGATCAGGTAGAGTAATGCCTACATATCGGTCAGTTGGAAAGCTGACTGCTGACCACAGTTCATTTTAATAACCCAGTTTTCAACACACATCTATCTGCAGTCTATCAAGTAACTGCTTGCAAATTTTAATATGTGTATCATTCTCCTTATTGAGCTCTATGCAATGGGTTTTAGTAGCAGTTACCATGATCATTCCCCTATTACATCTGTACCGTATATCATTATAAGCTACTTTTGCTCAGTATATGATACCAGCTGCATTTGTATAGTAATATAGGGTAATTAAGCTTTGCATTTTACACCAGCTTTGCATAATATATTAATTTGTATGCACTGCCTGTTACAATATAGTGCTGTGTATGTGTTATGTGTAGCGGTTAGCGTTGTCACCTCACAGCAAGAGGTTCTCCCATTCGATTCTCAGCTGGAGCACCTTCTGTGTGGAGTCTGCATGTCCTTCCCACGGTTAAGTGATATTAAAGACATGCAGGTAGGTGCATGTGTGAATGGGTGTGCCTTCTTTAAAGGTTGGGTGTCGTGCTGGCAACTCGGCACCATAAAAATCCACTGCTAATTATTAGCGGACTGGAGTTCCGCTGTGGCGACCCCTAACCGGGAAAGGCCAAAAGACTTTTACTATGTACTATGTGCTATGTGCTATGTACTATGTAGCATGTACTACGTACTGTGTACTATGTGCTATGTATTATGTACTATGAGCTATGTGCTATATACAGTGTACCATGTACTATGTACTACGTATATGTACTATGTACTACATATTATGTACTATGTACTGTGTACTAACTATGTACTATGTACTGTGTACTATGTGCTATGTACTATGTACTACATATATGTACTATGTACTATGTCTGTGTGTATTGAGCATTTCTGCTCACAGGTCTTGGGTAAAATGGGACATCATACCAACCCAGTTACCCAGTTAGGCAGCTTTAAATGAAAAAAAAAACATAATAAAGCAAACAAAGTCAAGACAGTCATGCATATTATCTCCTTGTGGTAAGCGTAATACACATACACACTCGTGAAGCACACACACACACACACACACACACACACACACACACACACACACACACACACACACACACATGCACACATCCATAATACATGCATGGATGCCTGTTAAGTATGAAGTTAATAGTTTGTGTTTATCCTGGTTATCATGGTTCCAAGTTTGTTGTCGTGTAAATGTTTAACTGATTTATGCATAAATAGTTCTGTAAATGCTGTTTAACTGATTTATGTATGAATATTATTCATTTTTTCTTCAGTGAGAGCAGAACAAGTAGATTTTTACATCCTTCACTTGTCAGCAAGTAATTTAACTAAAAGATGTTTGAACTTGTGCCAAATGATTTCTCATTTTTCAGCTCTGACAGCATCTTCCTTTATTAATTCTGTTTACTTTTCTCTTACTTTGCCAGCTGGTCTTTAACTTGCTCATATGCTTAATAGCAAAGGTAATTCTGGAAATATAACATTTCATTCCATTCTGCATGGCATTATATATTTATTTTGCTGTTTATTGTAGAATGTGAGTACTTTTCAGGAGGACAGGTCCAATTATGCAGCTGAACGTGTCTCCCCGGGCCTCTGCTGAAAACAGGATCTGTGGAACCTAGTCGGACTTTCCCGGTCAACAAATGTTAAATAAATAAAAAATAAAAAATAAAATTATGCTGCAAATGCATTTTTACAAGTAAAAATTCCATATTTATGGAAAAAAGTTATTTTTGCTGATCTGTTTCTGTGTCCTTCCTGAAAAACAGAAACTTGAGAATAGTCAGGACAGTATGAGGCATCATTTGTTTGTGAAATAAATGGCTTTGTCTTCTGAAAAGCATTGAATGTAGTTGAGACTTGCCGCTCTTAATCTTTCTTGTTCCTTTACTGGATTTACTGTATGCACATGCAATGAGCTACTTATTATTATCCATACATTACTGACTCAGATTATATATAAAAGCATATAATTTTGGTAACTACCGCAGAAACATGTTGTTATTACTAATTTGGCCAGTCATTGCCTGATTTTTCATCTTCAGTAAACAGCAAATAGACAAACAAACTGAGTAGGTTAATTGTAAAATGACTGCTTAAAAGTGAGATTCAGTGGCTGGGTTTTCTCCAACACAGGTCAAGGGTCAAGATTTCAGTCTTAATCTCAAGTGGTTATCTGTACGGAGTCTGCCTTTTTCCTATGTCTCTCTGGGTTTTGACTAGGTAATCCTATATATTGGTACTGCCCAAATGCATTCTTACTAATTTTTCTATATTATTCCAAAATATTATGTTTACCAAAACTTTTGTATGGCCTGGGTAACGGTTGAAAAGGACTCAAGCACAAAGAAAGAAAGAAAGAAAGAAAGAAAGAAAGAAAGAAAGAAAGAAAGAAAGAAAAAGAAAATGCTGTTGCATGTCTCCTTTTCTGATCTCAGATTAGCAGATTAATTATATCTAGGCACCATTCCACTAACAACAAGGTATATGCATACCAAGAGTAACCCAGCTGTTTTCTGCACTAGAGTTCATACGTAACAACTGTGCATTCACTCCAATAGATCATAATCGATCTCCCCCACCTGTCTACAAACATATATGTGTTGACAGCCTCCACTACGTTCCTGTGTGGTGGACAGCTGCAGATACAGTTTAAAGCCTTCACTGTTTAAACGGAGGTAGTGCTCTGCACACCAGATCATAACCAGAAAGTTAAAATCTGATTTCAGCAGCGCTGTAAATATCCAGACTTCAAGGAATTATGAACAACTTATTTGTACACATACTATGTATATTTAATTTCTCTCACATTTAGTGATTTCAAACAAATAATAGTTAAGATGAAGGCATAGCGAGGGGCTGATCTTACTGTTATTTGCTTCCCTGGTTATTTTCTTTTCTTCATGCAGTTACTTCACAATACTAACATTTGTTTTCATTACTGTACGGGAGCCAAACATGGCACAGATGAGTCAAAAGCAGAAGTCTGGTATCCACATGGCAACATCTGCTGCAGGATACACCCATAACTTTATCTTCCAAAAAATATACGTGTGAGAAATCTGGGAGATCATCAGTTCACCTAAAGCATGGTTTTGTGATGTGGGCGGAAACCAGGGCAGCCACTGAAGAGTTGTGCAGATACAAGGAGATGCAGCCTCCAGAAAGAAGGTATTATAGCCCTTTCATCTTCAAATGTTTCTCCTGTTGCTCTCACTTATAGCCAGTAAAGTACACATACCAGATAATGGGAAAGTAAGTTGTGCAGAACAGAGCCAGTTGTGCATTTATAACTGCACGATGGGTCCCCCTTCATTAATGGTCTTTAAGGCAGGCACTTATAATTTATATATTCATGAGAATTTCATTATCCTAATGATTAGTATGCAACATGTAGATTTGCATTTCAGAAATATAAACAGTGACTTTGACTCAGAGAAATTATGGGACAGGGTGCATTTATAGTTCCATTTACTTCCTAAGTATTCTTTAAGGAAAGCTTTGAAATGATTACAGATGAGGTTTGTTGGAGGGATGTTAGGATAAAGTTTCATAATAATGTTATACAGAGAGAACCATCATTGTGGTTGCTTGACTTGAGTATTTGTACTAGACATTTGTCTTCAGATCTTAATTATCTTTAGGGTATGTACAACTTTAATAGTCGACTTGTAAATGGGCACTTATAAGGTCTGAAGAGAATGCTGTTAACAAGTTTCATCTATAAGTGTGTAATGAAATTAGATAGCTCAAGGCAGTATAGGTACTCTCCTGTACCACCTTACTAATGTGTGCTGACCTAACCCTGTTCCTGCCTGTGAGCCCATACCTACATATCGCTTTGCCAGAATCCCTTTACATAACACTACCACTACAAAATGCACTCAGACATATATTACATACGCCATCATGCATACAAAACACTAAGTATATCCCTTTTCCTGTAACCCTAGCACACAAAACAAACACACAACCCTAATGCCAAACCTTTCTCTATATCCAAATATTTTGGCATTAAAACCAAGTCATATGCTTACCATACCTATGACCAGTCAAACTGTCCATTTTGTAACACCTCCAGCACTCAATAAACAAAGCTTTTGATGAATTTTCTAAGCACTTCACTCAGTAGCTGAACTGCAGTAAAGTGCCCTTACATCCACAGATATATTTATATATTTATTATTTATTTATTTTACATTTGTTTACCGGGATAGTCCGACTAGATACATGTCCATTTTCAGTGAAGGCCCAGGGAGAAAAGCTCCAAAAACACATTCAACAAACTGTTGCATTTTTACAGTTTAAAACACAAAATAAAACACAAATAAAAGGCTTTTCACACATGTAAACAAACACAAAAACAGATACACAAACAAATTATTAAATTTTTACTTAGATGGAAAATTCTAGACGGTGTTTTTTTAAGAATGATAGGGTATTGAATGCCTAGTAGGCAAACCTGGTAGTAGATCCAAGGAGATCATAGGATTTATAAGTTAAGAAACAAAGTAATAGCTGAAGTCCTCAATGTGCATACAAATGATGGTTAGAGTTAGTCTGGATTAGGACAAGGACATAGCCATCGTTTTTTAAAGTACTGAATCAGACTTTTGTTGAATTGAGGTAGAGAGAGTTCAGATGTAAGATTAGCAGGAAGAGAATTCCAAGTTTTGCCAACAGACTTAGCAAACAGAGATTCTCTGGCTGTGTTGTTGGATTTGAGAGTTTGAACTAGTAGTCTTTCAGGTGAACGAAGTGCGCTAAGGTTACTGTAGGGAGTGATTAGGTTTTTAAGTACGAGTGTATTATCTGGTTGGTACAGGATCTTGTGTGCAACTATTAGTTCGTTAACCTGAAGTAGGTTAGGCAGTTCAAGCCATCCTAGTAGATTTAGGTTATGACAGTGATGAGTTCTGTAGGCTGCATCGGTAGCAAATCTAGCAATATGATTGTAGCTGCTAGAAAGTTTATTAAGGTCAGTTTTGCTGAGGTTTGTAAATAGAGGGGAAGCATATAGGAGGGTGGAGAGTAGATGTACGAGCAATTACAGTTCTGGCTAATAGCGTTAGGAAGGGCTTGATCCTATATAGTGAGCCAAGTTTTTTATTAACTGTTTTAATAGTTTTATTGATATGCAGATTAAACTTAAGGTTATTATCTATTATAACGCCTAAGAATTTGGTTGAGGAATCTGGAAAAATAATGGTGCCATCGCTGGATTTTAATGTAAAGGTCGTAGGGGTAGACCTGCGAGTGGGGGAGAAAAGCACCAGTTTGGTTTTATTAGGATTTAACATGAGACAATGGTTAACGAGCCAATTTTCAACTGTGTTAAAAGTATTTTAGGATAAAATCTGCAACTCTGTAGGTGAAGTGTCGGAGCATACTAAAGTGGAGTCATCCGCATATTGAATGCATGTTGCATTTGGGATGACCTTATACAAATCATTGATGAAAATGGAAAAATAATAGTGGACCTAGTATGGAGCCTTGGGGTACTCCAAGGGTGATGGATAAAAGGGTGGATAATTTGTTCTGCCATAGGACAGCCTGTTGTCTGTCACTGAGATATGATTGAAACCATTGCATAACATGGTCTTCTAAGGAGATGGATTTCAAAGTGTTTATGAGTATTTGGTGGTTTACCATATCAAAGGCTTTTGAAAGAACAAGAAAGATAACAGAGGAAAGTTTATTATTGTTTTGGTGTTGGTTAATGATGTTAGAGAAGGAGAGGAGGGCTGTGGTTGTACTCTGGAATGGTCTAAAGCCATGTTGGGTGTTTGCTAGAAAATTATTATGGATAAGATAGTTCAGGAGTTGATTGTGGACGGATTTTCCCATAATTTTAGCCAAGGGTAACAGAATAGCTATGCGTCTATAGTTTGAAAGTTCAGTAGAGCTGCCCCCTTTATGGAGTGGGATGACATGGGATATCTTCCAGACGGAGGGAATGTACACTTCAGTTATAGTTCTATTGATCTGGATAGTAATGGGGTATGCTATGGCATCTGCAGCTTTTTGTAGATATTTTTCAGGAAGGAGATAAGCCGACCTGGTAGGCTTTTGTTTAATTTTCAGGCCAAAGATCTCCAAACTGGCTTGAAGTTAAAGGGGAGTTGAGAGCAGGGTGTAGTGGCAGAGAATATGGGCATCCAGGGGATAATTGGTTAGCTAGATTCTGGATGGTTGTTCTAAAGAAGCTTTTGAAGGTATTAGAAATTTCTGATGGGGGGGTTTGGTTAGAATCCAAGGGGGTAGGAGTGGAAGACTGTCATAGGTTCATAGGTTTATAGGTAGGTACTAGGCTATTGGCCCTAGGGCCTATATAAGCCTAACCAAAAAAGTACCCTGGCTTTCACCACCCAAGAAAATTATTTTCCTGTGCCCCTGTCGAGCAGAGCCACAGAAGTGATCCCTGGGGTGAATTTCCTATTTCCCATCCAATCATCAAGATTTTTCTTGAAGAGTGCTAATGAGGAGCTCTGTTTGACATAGACAGGTAGTCTGTTCCAGAGTATGGGAAGTCTCTGGGACAGAAATCTATCCCTCCAGCACATTCAGTTTATTGTGGTGATAAGGTTTAGGTACCTAGAGCGTGTAGCTCGGAGGGATTGGGATTTCTTTAAGTGGAACATGTCCAACAGCTCTGGGTTTGACATAGCTTTGTATGTTAGGCAGAGATCGCCTCTGAGTAGGCGATATGTGATGGAGTAAAGCTGGAGTTTTTTGAGACGGTCTGCATAGGGCATCTGTTTGAGGCCAGTAATCCTCTTTGTGAGGTATTTCTGTGGCCTTTCCAGTTGTTGTAGATTCTTGTGAGGTACATACCAAAAGGGGCGTTGTACTCTATAATGGGTCTAATGAGTAATGAGTAGTGGGGAACAATGACCTATTTTTTTCTGGATGAGAAATGTTTTGTGATGAGGTGTGCCATGTAGAAGGATTTCCTGACCACTGTGGCAATGTGATTATCAAAGGAGAGATTACTGTCCACCTGTGTCCCAAGGTCTCTTATCACATTTTCGGTGTTAAGTAGACTACCAGCTATGTGGTAGTTCATGATACAGAGTTTTAACCAAAGGGGATGACAATACACTTTTTGGCATTGAACTTCAGGCCATGGCTTTGACACCAGGCATCTGTCTCAGTGAGGCCCTTTTGTAGTATGTCCACATCGTTAGGAGTTTTGATTATGGCTCCTAGTTTGCAGTCATCTGCAAACTTTGTTAGCCAAAGACCTTCTGTGTTAGCCTGTACTTCAGAGAAGTATATACCAAACAGGAGAGGACCCAGGACTGAACCCTGTGGTACTCCACTTGTCACTGGTCTGAAGTCGGATTTGGAGTCTGCTACTTTCACAGTGTGGGTTCTGTCCATGAGCCAGTTGGCAACCCACCTTGTGACATAGGGATTTATACCTAGTTTAGTGAGCTTGTCTATAATTCCAGAGTGGGGGATGATGTCAAAAGCCTTGGCGAGATCTAGATAAGCTGTGTGAACCACCTTACCCTCATCTATGGCTTTGGTGACTGCTTCAAAGAAGTCAATCAGGTTTAGGAGACATGATCTGCCTTTTACAAATCCAAACTGGGTAGGGTCCAGAGTTTGGAGATTACCAATGTCTTTGTTTATGAGTTCCATGATGATACGTTCCATGGCCTTACAGACCAGGTTCATCAGGGTAATGGGGCAGTAGTTCCCGGGTTCTGTCGTGGCTCCCCCTTTGTGGATTGGGATAACTGTCTCAGTGCACCATTCAGTGGGCACAAAGCCTGAGGTGAGGCTATGATTGAACATGGTACTTAGGTAGGGTGCCACTTCATTCTGTAGTTCGTGTAGAACGCAGCCTGGGGTATTGTCAGGTCCCATGGATGCTGTGTTCTTGGCTTTGGAGAGTGTGTTTTTTACCTGTGCAGCCATGATTACAGGAACTTTGCATTCTTCCGGTATAGAGATGGGCCCTCTATGGTGTGAGAGGGGGGTAAAGTTAGCACTGAACCTATCTGCCAGGATGTTGGCAATATCAGTTGGTTCTGTATATTTAGTGCCATTGTGCTGTAACTCAGAGCATATCTGAGTGTTGCCATTGAGATTCTTGACATAGCTATAGAATGCTTTGTGGTTGTCTTTAGAGTCAGTGGCAATTTTGTTTTCGTAACTAGCTTTGGATGATTTTATGTGGGATCTCAGCTTCTTACTGAGGTTGCCAGGGAGTTCCTCCAGTCATGGGATTTTACTCTTTTTTGCAAAAGTTTATTTCTTCTGTTTTAGAGTTTGTTTATGACAGAGGACCACCAGATTGGCTTCCTTTTTTTGGAGGATAGCATCTTGGTTCTATTAGGGATAGCATGATCCATGCACTCGTGTAAGTGCTTATAAAGTGCATTTGTGTAGGATTCAGCAGTCGCACCTCTATTGTCCATCTGCATGGGTATCATGAAGTTTGCCACTTCTGTCTTAAGAAGTGTGAAGCTGGCTTTGGAGAGGTTTTTTACAATGGTTTCTCTAATTGGGGGTGGGGGCTGTCCTGGACTAAGGAGTTTGTTTATACCTACCCAAAACTTTTGTGGCTTGTTTTGGGGTTTTTCTTGTAGATGACAGTAATAGTTTTTCTTGTCTAATGTGGTGGATTTTTTGTTTTATTTCTTAGCTGTCTGTATCTAAGTTGATCTATGTTTTTTTTTTTTTTGTGGTCCTCGAAGTGGCCCAAGCCATATTTCTAAGTAGCATTTTATGTCTGGTCTCTTTTGAGAGCCAAGGAGCAACTTTTGTTTTGGTTCTAACAGTCTGTGCTGGTGCATGGGTGTCAAGGATGGACAGGAATTTGGTATTAAAGTAATGTACTGCTTCTTCAAGTGGTAACTGTTTCAGACCTGACCAATTGCAAGATCTGAGTTCATTTTGGAAATTTGTGCAGTTGAAATTCTTATTGTTCCTTATTGTTTTAAAAGTGCACTGGTTGTGGATATCAGCTTTTTGCCTGATTAAATAGGTGAGGAGGTGATCACTTACATCATCAGGCAGGATTCCACTCTTGTATTTGAAGGGATGGGTGTTAACAAGAATCCAATCCAGAATATTTGCTTTATTGTTGGGTTTACTGATCCTAGTGGGGGAGGATATGACCTGTGAAAATCCATAAAGGTTTATGTCATGAGTGGGGGGTTCTGAGGAACACATGTTCCAGTCTATGTTGAAGTCCCCAAGTACAATGGTTTCTTGGGGGTAGTTGCTGGATAACCATTGTAGGATATCTTCAAGGGTATTCATGTTATTGCCTGGGAGAATATGCACACAGATGAGATTTATAGATTTGTTCTTATTAATGTGGAGCTTAGTGATAAGAATTCCAGCATTGCCAAACAGGGATGTTTGCAGGGCATTATTGGACACTTCAAGCATGGAACTGTACAGAACAGCTACCCCACCTCCCTTTCTATTGGTTCGATCAAGCCTTAGGATGTTATAGCCTGGTGGTATAACTTATTTGTCTGAAGTAGAAGGTTTTAGCCAGGTTTCAGTCAGACATAGTATGTCTGGGGAAAGAGCATCTAAGAGGGCATGTAGGTGTTAAATCTTATTATTTACACTTCTGATATTTAGGTGACTAATCAAGAGTGAGTTTGGGGGTTTGTCTAAGATTTGTGTAGTAGTGGGACAGTTAGTAAAGGACCTAGAGCCAGTGGATGAGGATGGGCCATGATTTGGGTGGATATCTCCATCCATTGTCAAGGTGCATTGTAATCTGATTGTGAGCTTCCAGATTTTAATTAATAGACTTTGGTATCTTTTGGTTTTAGGGTTGGCATATCTTTTTCTAATGGTATGCTGAAACCTAGTAAGTAAGGAGTTAGATGCAAGGGGATGTATTAAGTGTTCAAGCTTGTGTGGAGCTATAAAAGTGGAGGTTTGGCCTTTTGGGCAGTAGAAACCTGGGTATATATTATATTCATAGGAAGTAAGAAGATATGGGACAAGCAGATAGTGTAGCAGAGAGTACAGTGGTAGTATTTTAAGTGGTTTCATTGAAAGTAACATTGGGATTATTGAGGTTGACTTGTCCCCAGTTTAAACTTTTTAAGATAGGATAGAAAGGTTAAGTACTGGAAAGCCTATTGATGACTTGGATATAGCTGATTGGTTGACGAAATAGGGGGTGTGGTTGTAGCACTATATATTTAGCACCCATATTTAGGTATATGTGTATGTGTATGTATGCATGCATATATGCACATTTATTTTTGTCCTAGTGACCTGGTTCATGGTTAAATGGGACTAAGACGAATTAACTAGCTCATTTCACAAATAATTTTGTTAAAGGTACAGCGAAAAATCAACTAAACAAAGGTCCAAAGTGGAATGTTGGAGTGAGATAGTTGTCATAAACTAGGATGTTAAGATGTTGGCTTTCCTCTAGGGGATGTTATCAAGAAGAGAATTTAAATAAGTTTTTGAAATGTACAAAAAGTCATTACATAGACATGTTTCTAACTGCATTTTTACTATTTTTTGTGTTAAATGCTTTGCCTACAACAGGACAGATAAGAAATGCAGCATCTGTCCCTTTTGCCATACTAACTTGTAATCAATTATTATCTTAGATACACTATTTCTATCAAAACTTTAATGCTAAATTAAAATTTTACAGGCAGGATATTGACTATAAGGTTATAGAAAACAGTCTGGCATTAGTATAACATTGTAACCAGTGACTGAATGATTTTAAAAAGTCAGTAAAATTTAATTCAGACTACAGACAGAACCAAAGCCTCTGCATACATTTTATAATTGCAGAGCACTAGAACTTGCAGCACTGAAGTCATTATAAGAAAATGAAGAACTAATTCTTAAGGTAGCTGACAATGGAGAGGCAGTGGTTGTTGTGAACAAGCGCTAGTACATCGATAGCATGAACAAATTGTGAAGTGATGAAAAAGCTTATAAACTATTCATATGACAAAGATGTATATCCTAAAGTGTAGTATTGATATTCTTTTAAAGGAAACTGTATTTCAAGGACAAATACAAGAGCAAAACTTCAGTGTATTAAAAATCTGCACATCCTATCTGTACTTTGGTATATAAATTACCTATAATACATAAAAACATGAGCAATTTCCTTCATGACCTATTGTCTTGGGTAAAGGTTATTTATCAGAGGCAGTTTCTCTGTGTATGGAAAGACTTGCCTAACAACAGCTAAGGCTTATGCAAAGGAAATCAATGAGTTTCTAATTAACCATAATTGGTAAGAAAAACGTTAGTACCGTCACGTGGTTATTTTTGTCTGTCAAGTGTTTACACTATAATTTCCCATGATTCATCCTTTCTTTCTGTAAGCTGACTCAGTGCTCATGCCACAAACCTGTGGTACTGGAGCAACAACTCTGGGTGGCAATTAATCAGTCAAGAAAATAATGTCTTCAGCAGATTCTTAACATACGGTGCTGTAGCTAACACTTGATCAATGCCTCGTTATAGGAAAGTTGGGTGTTTATATGTTGTAACACATATTTGCCAGTTCCTGAGTGACTGACAAGCCAGGCTGTAGCAAGTATTGAGTTAGCTAAGGGTACAGGCAATAATTAGTGAGGAGGTCTTTTAGGTAAGTAAAGGGAGCTTTATTGGTGGTAAGTTTTAGTTAACAGATGAAGTTAGCATCAAGCAGTGGGTAGGTTGCAGAGTGATTTGAGTAGCTGAGCTAATTGTAACAAAGGAAATGTAGGCTTGGAAGGGTAAGCTAGCTCCCCCCCCCTTTTTTTAGCGCAGAAATGATTTCCTGAGCAGTGAGATATTTTGGCTAAGGGAAATCTATCCAGCAAGTTGCCAGTTAATTAAGGTAACATATACGCCGGTCTACGCCATAGAGTTGTGACAGTCACAGACAATTTCCAAAAAAAAAAAAAATGATTTAAGAATTGACTGTTCTGTGCTAGTGGATGGTTTGTCACATTAACAAGAAGATTAAGAGAGGAATAGGTAGCTCTGAGTGGGTGTTGGGTGGTTTACAGAACTGCAACAAAGTTGTTGCAATAATCAGTAGCTATATTCATGCAGTCTAGATTTGAGGGGTACAGCTGACCAATAGGCCTTACCACATGCAATATGCATGTATTGCCACACTTTGTGGGTGGCACCATTTGTAACAATAGGAGAGGGTGCTGCTCCTGCCCTTTGCATCAACCAAGCAGGAATAATTTTAACACAAAAAAATGAAGCCATTCTAGTGGTCCCCTGCCATTAATAAACTCTACAACAGAAGGAAGAAACTGTTGCAGAAAAAGTTGAAGTAAAAAGACTGGAAAAATTCCCTTATTAGTCTCAACAAAAAGTTGAAATCCCTCATTAAAACCTCCAAAGCCAACTATGAAAGCAGAATTATGGCAACAACAACCACAAAGCCTTCTATAGTTATGTCAAGAATTCCCATGGCAATACCCAGATTTGCTCTGAGTTACTGCACAATGGTACCTCCTATACTGAGCCAACATACTAGCCAACAGAATCAGTGCCAACTTTACCCCTTTCTCCCCCCCTAAAGGACCAATCTCTATACTGGAAGAATGCCAGGCACCCAGCATTACTGCAACACAGGTTAAAGCTGCCTTATCTAAGGCCAAGAATACAGCTTCCATGCGACCCAAACTATCCCTTGCTGTGTTCTATATGAATTACAAAGTGAACTGGCACCACATCTGTGTGCTCTGTTCACTCTCAGCCTCACCTCAGGCTTTGTCCCTACTGAATCGTGCATTGCTACAGTCATCTGTCTCCATAAAGGCGGTGCAACTACAGACCCTGGAAATTATTGCCCCGTTAGCCTGATGAGTCTGATATGTAAGGCTATGGAGTGCATCCTTATTGATCTAATTAACAAGGATATAGGGGAAACTCCAATCTCTAGATCCCACGCAATCTGGTTTTGTGAAAGGTAGATCATGCCTGCACAACCTGGTTGACTTCTTTGAGTCAGTCACCAGAGAGATGGATGAAGGTAAAGCAGTTCATACAGCCTACCTCGATCAGGCCAAGGCCTTTGATACCATTCCTCACTCAGGAATTATTGATAAACTCACCAAACTAGGCAACAACCCCTATATCGTTAGGTGGGTTGCAAATTGGCTCACAGATAGAACACAGTGTGAAAGTAGCGGACTCCAAGTCAGACTGTCGACCAGTCATGAGTGGAGCCACACAGGGATCAGTCCTTGGTCCTCTCCTGTTTGGCATCTACTTCTCAGAAGTCCAGGCCAACACAGAGGGACTCTGGCTGACCAAATTTGCAGATGGCTGCAAGCTGGGAGCCATTATTAACTCTCCAAGTGATGCAGACATCCTACAGAAAGGCCTCACAGAGATCAATGACTAGTGTCGAAACCATGGCCTTAAGCTTAATGCAAAAAATGTGTCATCATCCCCTTTGGGAAAAACTCAGCTCCCACTAATTACCACATCTATGGGAACCCACTGAACACTAAAAGCGTTATGAGAGATCTGGGGACACAGGTTGTCAGCAAAGTCTCCTTCGACCACCACATTGCCACTGTGGTCAGAAAGTCCTTCTATGTGACACAACTCGTTACCAAGGATTTTGCATCCAGGAAGAAAGAGATCATCATTTCTCTCTACTCTTCCCTCATTAGGCCAATTATTGAGTATAATGCCCTATTTGGCATGTACCTCACTAGACACATGCAACAGCTGGAAAGGACACAAAAGTACCTCATGAAGAGGATCCTAGGCCTTAAACACATGCCCTACATGGACAGACTCAAAAAACTCCAGTTATTCTCTGTCTCATATCGTCTACTAAGAGGCGATCTCTGCTTGACTTGCAAAGCCATGTCTGACCCAGCCTTTTAAAAATGCTACATTTAAAGTAATCCCAATCCGTTCGTACCATACATTCCAGAGACCTCATCCTCATTACCACAATCAACAGAACATGCTAGAGGGACAGGTTCATAACCCAGAGGCTGCCCATGCTGTGGAATAGACTTCCCATACATGTCAAGCAGAACACCTCAATGACCCTCTTCAAGAGAAGTTTTGATGAGTGGATTGGAAATAGAAAGTTCACCCTGGGGACCACTCCAGTGGCTCTACTTGATAGGGGCATTGGGAACTAACGACTAACAACGGGTAGCACAATGCCAGGGCACTTCTATGGGCTAGGATTGTAAAGGCCCCAGGGTCATTAGCCTATTACACACCTATGAACCTATGAACAAAAAAGGAAAAAATAATAATAATAATAATAATAATAATAATAATAATAATAATAACATAAACTAAACATTTTGAAGAGGAAACAGGAACCATGAAGACACTATACATAGTATAGCTTATGGTGATGTTACCACCACAGCTACTAGTGCAAAATAAGGCCTTTCAGAGCATTGTGGGGGTACAAGGGAGTGTGACCCAGAGTAGTGGAATGTTGCTGCTGCACCAAGTTTAGATGGGCCAGAAGTCTTGTACTAGGCAGATGTAGGATGTTGCGAACCACATGACAGTTGTCATTTTCTCAGCAGTATTCACCTGGGGAGGCCAGATTTTACTGCAGGAATTTAAGGTTTGAGTTTGTGATAATCCACATGGGCAGCATACCTCTCAACTTTGAATTTTATAGACTGTTCACCTGTGCCTTAAATTTTAGCTTGTTCCTCACAATTCATTGTTTCTGACAACTCATGGGATGGTAGTCAATTAATGATGGCATACACATGAGTTCAAACCTCAATTCCTTTAGAAGGCCTGCAAAGGCAAATCTGTTATTATTGTTAGGTCTTGTGTTAAAGAACTATATGTGGAATCTATTCCAAATATTGTGGTCGTATATTCTTTGTTGATTTGCTTAGTCAGTTTTCTTGTGCTTATATGTTGAGAGGTAAGGTCTGTAGCCTAGGATACAAAGCCAGATTCCCTTCCCTTCCATTGTGGTGCTATAGAATGGGGGCAAAAAAACAAAGTGGAGCAAATAGGAGGTAGCTAGAGAGAGGTCAATTGGACAGGATGACAGTGAGGTGGTTTCTTTAAATAGTTGGGGAGGTGTTCTATAAAAAAAGAAAGGATGAGAAAAAACGGGTGAGATATGATGTCAGCTTGTAGCTAGTCTGAAGGCTATAGCTTTTATGGTCTGTTCTTGTATTTGAACCAGAGGCCATGATGGGCAGGATATATACAGATATATCTGCATGTAGCAGTAATTCACTACAAATGGAAAGTAATGGCCTGAGGAAAGGGGGAGGGGTGAGGGATACTTTGGGACATTGGAAGTCTATTTTAGTAGGGGGTGTAAGGTCAGCAGGAAATGAGGAAGAGTAGGGGAAACTGATCAACATGACAAGAGGATAGTATGGCCAAGTTGTGGTAATCCACACAACATTGTTACTAGAAAGATGTACATAGGCTTTATGATGGGGAAAGCATTGCAAAAGATGTGCATACTGAGTTCCAATATAATTTGCTTTTCAAAAAAAAAAAATCAAAAAAGAAAGAAAAATGGCAGAAGAGTCGTGGGAGGGTATGGATGGTGGGAGGTACAGGGGGGAGCAGTGTGATTATTGCCAGTTGGTGATGGTGGTTATTAATCTTTTGCTTTTGTTGATAGATGTTTATGCTGCCAGAATTACATAGGAAGTAGGAAATGGCTGCTTCACAAGCAGTGACTCTCTTTCAGGAGGTAGCATCCCATCAGGCTCCAGAGGAACCAGAGAAACCTCCCACCAGTCAAAGGGGAGGAAGAATCAATCCACAGGAGGCTGGCGCTGCAGCCAAGTGGTCAAGAAGGCAGAGGTAGAAAACTATCAAGAGTTAGGAGGAGGTGGCAACCATTGTGGCATCCCCTGAGAACACAGCAGGTAGTGATTTGTATATCTCCTACTCAGCAGGAGGATAATAAGACACAGGAAAGTGTTAGTTTGTTAGTAGTACTGCAGGAATGGACTGAAGGAAGTTGAAGACTGTAGCAGTTTTTCTGAAAGTTAATTTTAGGCAGAGACATGTAGGAGAAGACAAGAATGATGGAGGTCACGGAGAAGGCAGAGGTGTAGTGGCACCGATTAACTTTTGAGCTGCTGGGAGCAGTATCTGAGAGTGATTTGAGGCTGAATATGCCAGCTGTGAGCTAGCAAGGAGACCTCTGATTTTTGGCAGGTAGTCGAGGCATTTTCATCATGCTTCACATACCAGTGTAGTAAAGAAGAAAATATGGAGAGGGGAATTTGTTGATATTTTTGAAATTATCAATGTGGATAGAGCACAGTAGATCACTGAGGTGGAAACCCTGGGGTGTACGGACCTGACAGCAGCTCTATCCACATTGGAGAGGTGGGAGCCTAGGCAGTTTGAGGTGAAGGGATAATTGGGTATTGGGGGTTATGTATTTTATGGCAGTGATCTTGGAGAAGTGCCCCAAACAAGGTTTGCCATTGATAGCTTATTTCCATATTATAAGACAGGCACAGTGATTGGGGAGAGGGGTGCTGGTTTAGGTACATCCTGCATTTTAGGAAGTTGAAGGCAGTGGATAGATCCCTGAATTGGGAAGGTAAGCATGCAGAAACTTGGTTGGAAACAATAATAGGTAAGGTAGGAGGTATTCTCAGAGGTAGCCAGGAGGAAGGTTCACATACGCTTAAAGTCTGTAGGATGTCCAATGACAGTAGGTGTAATTTGACCATGTGCAGGTTTGCCATGCTTGCTCATATTGTAGTCACCTGCAGAGTGAACTTGGGTGTTGGTGGAAGGAGGTAGAATAGGAGAGATGAGTTCCTCTGGGGCCATAAAAGAATAACAGAGCAGTAATTGTAGAATAGAGTGGCACACAAGGAAGTGGTTCCTTTAGAGGTCAGAAGGGCCAAGATACCTTTCATGGAGGGGCTGGCTGACTGGTTGTGGCACTCTTCTAACTGATTTGAACTGTTTTGGAGTTCTTTTTTTAAGTAATAAAACTATATTAACATAACAAACATTATACTTCACATATATTGCTATATATCATATAACCAAAACAATATTACATAAATTATTCAATTCCTGCTTTTTTTTAAAGAAACATCTTCATTAAACCATAACTTACTACATAGGCAATCTCTGTTGTAGTAGAGTTAATTGGTGGTTTTAAGCAGGAGTTCTCTATTAAATTCTCTGTCTGGGAGTGTGAGAATATTTGTAATAATCTAAAGTCTGTGAAAGGTAAAGGTGACAGTGTCCAGGCTCTGTTGGATAAAGAGGTGAAGGCTATCAGGATTTTATGCCCCCTGCATTTTCCTCTTTTTAAGAATACAGGATTTCACTGTAAGAGTTGGCTCCCAGAAAGTGACCTGGGGAACATCATTGATATATTGCCTCTCTTTTTCAGAGGGTCATTCAATCAATAATCCCATTGATAAGAGTGAGGTGAAGGTGCATTAGGCACTATGCATCACTGGATGATGCCATGGGAATGATCCTATTTTTTCCAAGACCTCATGATTGATAGACCTAGATATTTAGTCAACGTTTCCATTGTTCCCATTCAGCATGAAAATGTGCCTGGGCTGGGGATGTGTCTTTGAGGTATTTTGTATTTTAGCAAAGCCATGCCCTGGGGTTGCTTCATAATATGTGCTATTTTTGAAAAGTTTAGTTCAGCCATACACTAGATTTGGGAACAGAGAGTCTCAGGGTAAAGAGCACTGCATTATTTAGATTATTATTATTTTTTCGTTAGGAGAAGGAAAAGATGGAATATAGAGGGTACTCATAGTTTTGTAGACTTGTGAGAGGTTTCAGGGGTGCCATTGGTGTAAGAGAAGTGAAAAGGCTTAGATAAAGTTGTAGTTTTCCTAGGTTCATTGGTGAATGTGTCCATAGGCCTTTTTTCACCTTCCAGAAGATAAATTGATCAGATTATGGTAGAACACGAGGGTAAGTGAGGTGATGAAGTTTCTTTGTTTGTTGAACTTTACATGTAGAGCAGCTGGCCTATGCAGATCATTAAATAGGTCAGTTACAAATCTTTAAGAGGTTATAAAAAAGAAGCATCACTCGGTTAGGGTGTCCCAGAGAGTTAAGGAAGATTTGTTAATATACAGCAAGTTCTTAGAAGGTTTTAATGGGTATTGCCTGTGTTAGGAAGACTGGGTTTCATCAAATGATTTACAGCTCCGTACAAATGCAGTAGTGGGATTAGGCATGGGGGCTTACTTTAAGGGTAAGTGCTTTTCCATGGGAGATGTCTGATGCAAGAAGAAGAGACATTGCCTTTTTTGAATTGATGCCAATTTGGTTAGCAATGGTTATGTGACAAAGTGAGCTGTCCAGTAAAAGGGCTGCCTTTCATTCCAATAATAAAGTGGTGGTGCATTTGTTTATTAAAGAAGTCAAAGAAGAAGGATGTGGTTCAATTGTTGTTAAGAAAGTCAGCATCACATTCCCTTAGTATTAATGATCATGGGAGATTAAATGGGTTTGCTGATAGATTGCCTGGTTTTCAGTTTTGTAGATTTAGTGCCCTGGCCTGAAAGGCAACAGAGCAACCAACTGCAGTCCCAGAGTGGGTTTAAGAGACTGGAACTTTACAGCCAAATTATGGTTGGTTCAGTGTTCTTGGTTTGAATATACTAAGAGGACTAGTAGGGCTGCATTGTCATCTATTCAGTCCTCTGTTGGTGGAATGCCTTTGCAAGGCAGGAACTGGTCAGTTTGTTTATTTGCTAAGTATGCAGTTCAAAAATGGGGGAAAATTTAATCCTTGAGAATGATGAGGGTGCATTTAGTGACTGAGGACATCAACAAGGTACATGAATAATTGAAATTTACTATGCATTCATAAATTGGTAGAATGTTGTACGGATGGGAGAAAGTTAACGGTACATTGACAGATGGCAGGATGCCCATTATTAAGCAGGTGTTCATGGTGGTGATAAACAGAATGCATGTGATGTCTGCTTCTTTGGAGTTGCATGCTTTATGAGCAACTTTGTTAGTATGCTTGTACCAAGATGCATTTCAGATCAGTAAACTTTTGGGGAGGCTGAAATGGTATGACATTTGCTTGACAGATGAGGTGGTGTTAGTTAAGCTTTTGAAAATTAAAATAGATCAAGCTGGCATATGACAATGAGCAATTTTGGAGACTATTGCTGAGACAATTGTATATCCTGTGTGGTGGATGCATGTAGAACTGTGTTACCTATTCATTTCAATATGGTTTTGAATGAGCTTTCTTTACTCAGGGATTTGCCCTAGAAAAGTATTCGTAAAACTCTTTTTGGATAGGAAAGACTTCAAATTTGGCTCCTGATGGTAAGCCCACATGTTTTATTAAGAGGAAGGGTAGATGGGTGTCTGCTGTTTATAAGTCCTGTATAAGGGGATTAGATTTCTTGTTCCTTTAATGTCTGTCTTTGTTTACAAGATGAAGGAAAATATTAATCACAGGTCATACTTGTATTTTCTGGGATGATGGGAATGCTACAATAGACAGACCGGTGGTGGGGGGTGGGGGATTTGTGTGCCTTGATACATCCACTTAGGATGTACTCGGGAAAGGGAAATGAGATTTGTTGTGGATGCAGGTGATATCCTGGCTGGCAGAGTCCAACGGCATTGCACTTAGGTTTAGGGTTTGCTTAGCAGACAAAAATCTGGGTACAGTACCAAAATAAAAATTGCTATCCTGGATATTAGTGATTCACTTCTTATTAAACAGAGATTTCCAGGGGCATTAGTGGTCTGGTGTGCTATCATTCCTAAGCTTTATTGGAGAGGAAAGATTAACATTTCAGCTGTAGAGTCATTTTATTATCTATAGGGTGGCAGAGGCAGGGCTTTGCTGGGCTTGTTAGTAGTTCAGCATTGGAATTTTGCGGATAGGGCCTAGCTTGGTTCAGGCAGGACAGTGTCCATTTAACCAACAATGGTCTTGATCTTTTTAACATCTGTACATCATTATTTGTGAAGTAGGTGCCTGTCTGGGCTAATAAGGAAATGAAGGATTGACAGATATTTTTGGGCTAAATAGGGGGAGGGGGTGGAACAAGCTGCCAAATAGGCATCCTTGTGGACAGATTTATAGTCATAAAGATATTTCTCAACTTTTTTCTAAGATCATTAACAAGATTAGTTCAGGGGTGAGCAGTGATAGACATGTTCTGTGGAATTTATACAGAGTTCTCAAATAAGAGGGAGAAGTACGTAATGCACAAAATAAATTCTTGGTACTGCCCGAATGCTTACAACAACTACTATAACTGTCGCAAAGGTTAGCTAGAGCAGGAAAACAGTGTATTAGAATGTTTCAACTATAAATCTATTTAGGACATTATGTTCACTACAGGAGCTGTAAAGATGAGCATCATTTAACTATAGTCACAGGCTACAGATTCGGTGCTTTTACAGCTATAGTGCTTTTCCTAAGACACAGCAGGTATAAAAACAGTCTAAAAGGAATTACAGTTTATAAGGATCTTAAAAGTCAATGAATGGCTCTTTCCTTTCTGTAGAGCAATACCCATTAGATAGTGCAGTCTTATATTTACTGCAAGAACAATGACAACAGTTGACAACATTAACACAGACAGATTTTAGAGGGGGTGCTAGGAGTGCTACAGCTCCCTATCATTGCTTATGTTAAGAAGTGATCAACTAACAAGTCATTAAATAGTTTTGAATTAGGGTTTTCCATATTACAGTTTCCTCTGTAAATTACACTTGCAGGTGAACTCTTTTGTCATTGTTGACCTTTTTTCATTTTAAAATTCCATCTGGAGGTTTGAAATGTTGACATTAGGCTAATTAGCAGATAATCAGTTGAAGATTTTGCACTTTGCATCTCAGCAGAAGAAATTCTGAAAAGTTGTTTGAGCTTCATATCTGTAAGAGTAAAACTTGACAATCTCCCGTAGTTATTTTGTTTCACCTAGTAAATTATATTATAACTTGTTGTGACTCCCATAAGTATATCTCCAAATAATTCAAACCAAAAGAAAAATAAAAGTTACACAATATGGAGGATTATGAGCACTTTGCCAATGCTAATCACAATATTCTGTTTTCATAACATCGATGCCAAGAAATTCACTTTGAGAGCAAAACAGTTTTGCTTATTATTATCATGAGCTCACGTTTTTTAGCACAGTGTTGCAGTTAGGTATATAAGCCTGTGTTTTTTTTTCTCATTTTAGCACATTAATATGTCTAAGTACAATCTCTTTGCAAGAGAGATTTTGAGGTTCACTATGGGTTGAAGTTCATCATGGGACAAACTGGTCTACATTTAAATGCATTTGGCATACAGGATTACATAGTCACACTAGGAGGTTCAAATGACTGTGTGCAAATTTGGGAAACATTGAGTAAACCACAACCCTTGTAATACATTTAGAGATTTTGGTAATAGGCTAGAATGAAAACTAAATAAGGGTGCTGCTACAGTTTGCAAGAAAGCTGCTTTTGCTCTGCATTTATAGAAGAATGTAAATACTAACAGTAAAACAACAGAGACAGTGCATTTGATGGCACTAGGCAAATTCTGCATTCATGGCCTGCTACTCATATATTGTGTGGTCACGGGAAGCTACCCCATCTATGTGAGTGTTGCATTCATCACTGACACATATCCATTGTCCTAATTTACACAGAGAGTAGTTTGCAATGCAATTACACTTCTGCAGCAATCAGTGCTTAGAAATAAAAGCAGGGATATCACAATAGAAAAGGAGTAAAAGCGTAAATTTTGCTTTAAGTGCATATCAAAATCATTTCCTTAACTAACATCTGATTAGCTGTGCTTCTCCTGTAGGGTTACAAGTTTCAATATGGCTCCAGTGGAAATGCCTGACTCAGGGAAGGATATAAAGCACAAAGGTGGGGGTGGGAGGGATGTTAGGAGGAGGGAAGGTTCATTCTTAGGAAATTCTGCAAGACTGCCTCCCACCAGCGTACCTTTGGGAAGGAGAGAACCGATAGGTTCATAGGTTCATAAATTAGTACTAGTTTAACTGCCCTTGTGGGCCATTTTAAGCCTAGCCAATTAATCCATATGAGAATCAAACCCTGAACTTTGTGTCCGCAAGGCAAATACCTTAACCATTATGCTAGGAAAAATATAACTCCCACTGCTTTGTAAAGGAGATGGAACAGGAAAGTTAGTCACTTTCATTGTCACTCTAAGCATAACAAATGGAGGGGACATAACTGTAATCTGAGTTTAAGGTAGGTAAAACAAATATTGGATACTACTATCTAAAAGCACAGGTTTATATACTACATCTACTTAGTTAAGGAAAATAAGCACAGGTTTATATACTACATCTACTTAGTTAAGGAAAATAAGCACAGGTTTATATACTACATCTACTTAGTTAAGGAAAATAAGCACAGGTTTATATACTACATCTACTTAGTTAAGGAAAATAAGCACAGGTTTATATACTACATCTACTTAGTTAAGGAAAATAAGCACAGGTTTATATACTACATCTACTTAGTTAAGGAAAATAAGCACAGGTTTATATACTACATCTACTTAGTTAAGGAAAATAAGCACAGGTTTATATACTACATCTACTTAGTTAAGGAAAATAAGCACAGGTTTATATACTACATCTACTTAGTTAAGGAAAATAAGCACAGGTTTATATACTACATCTACTTAGTTAAGGAAAATAAGCACAGGTTTATATACTACATCTACTTAGTTAAGGAAAATAAGCACAGGTTTATATACTACATCTACTTAGTTAAGGAAAATAAGCACAGGTTTATATACCTCATCTACTTAGTTAAGGAAAATAAGCTATACTACATCTACTTAGTTAAGGAAAATAAGCACAGGTTTATATACTACATCTACTTAGTTAAGGAAAATAAGCACAGGTTTATATACTACATCTACTTAGTTAAGGAAAATAAGCACAGGTTTATATACTACATCTACTTAGTTAAGGAAAATAAGCACAGGTTTATATACTACATCTACTTAGTTAAGGAAAATAAGCACAGGTTTATATACTACATCTACTTAGTTAAGGAAAATAAGCACAGGTTTATATACTACATCTACTTAGTTAAGGAAAATAAGCACAGGTTTATATACTACATCTACTTAGTTAAGGAAAATAAGCACAGGTTTATATACTACATCTACTTAGTTAAGGAAAATAAGCACAGGTTTATATACTACATCTACTTAGTTAAGGAAAATAAGCACAGGTTTATATACTACATCTACTTAGTTAAGGAAAATAAGCACAGGTTTATATACTACATCTACTTAGTTAAGGAAAATAAGCACAGGTTTATATACTACATCTACTTAGTTAAGGAAAATAAGCACAGGTTTATATACAACATCTACTTAGTTAAGGAAAATAAGCACAGGTTTATATACTACATCTACTTAGTTAAGGAAAATAAGCACAGGTTTATATACTACATCTACTTAGTTAAGGAAAATAAGCACAGGTTTATATACTACATCTACTTAGTTAAGGAAAATAAGCACAGGTTTATATACTACATCTACTTAGTTAAGGAAAATAAGCACAGGTTTATATACTACATCTACTTAGTTAAGGAAAATAAGCACAGGTTTATATACAACATCTACTTAGTTAAGGAAAATAAGCACAGGTTTATATACTACATCTACTTAGTTAAGGAAAATAAGTTTATTTTAGATATTAACACTGAGACTTTTTTTTCTCTTTTCTTGCCTTTTAACACTGTCTAAACAGCTCTCAAAAATCAGGGACAAATCTAGAAATAATCAGGGACAATGAGGGAGAGTTTTAAAATATTAGCACTATTAACTTGAGGCATTCGCAGAATACATGAATGTGAATTAATATATATTTCCTAAAGTAAAAGGAGTTTATAACTCTAATTATTGCAATTATTTAGGTACAATTCACCACATTTTCTCCAAAAGTCACCAATTTTAGGAGGAATTAAGAGGGATAGACCTAAAATCTGAGTCAAAATCATGGACAGTTGAGAGGTAAATAACTTTATTTGCTGTCTTGGCATTTCTCTTTGGCTATGTTACAGAGTTCCTTTCTAATTTTCATCACTACATATGTAAGACCATGTTGCTGCTAGTATAGGGCTGGATGGGAGGTTTGTAATGGCTAAACTGTTTCGACTTGGCATTGTGTTTTTTTCCTCCCAGGAGACCACACGGTTCTGGAGTTGTAAGGCCTTTCTTTATTAAGAGCCTCCAGGTGCGCACCCATGCTACATGTTCACAACTTCGCCATAGCCATACATACACCGGAAACAACAAGTTACCAGAGAATATACAGAACCAACACTACATGTTGCTAATTCCCCAGAGCGCCCCTACAGTACAATAACAGCATTACTTGCCCGATACTACATTCCTCCCCTCTTAAGCACTGAATACCCTTCCGTACATAAGAAAAACAAGGGAGCAAGCCAAAAACAATCCATCTAGTCACTTAATGTTTAAATACCCGGCTAGTATTAAACGGTTACCCCCACAATCGAGTTAGGTTGCTCTTTTAACCTAGACATGCAATTGTAACATTGATAGTCCTTCAAGTAACTAGGTTTAACCAGTGCCCGCTTAGAACGGCGCAATGGTACCACCCTAGGTGACTCTGGTGTCACAGTTACTATCTCTGGTACCGGTGTGTCCATCCCTGGAACAGTTGGGTCCTTGGGAACCCCTCCTTCTGAGTCCCGGCGGTCTCCCTCGGCCCCCACGATCGGAGATCCTCCTGCCGCTGCGAGCCCTTCTCCCGGAACTAACGGCATTTCCGGGGCTGGCAGTTCCATGGAGTCCTTCTCCTGCACACTCCGCAGAATCTGGTCCACATGTCTCCTCACCAGTAAACCTCCATTCAACCTCACCTGGTACGACAGGGGACCCGTGCTCTTGACAATAAACCCTGGAATCCATTTAGGTCCATAACTGAAGTTCTGCGTCATCACTGCATCTCCCTCCAAGAAACTTCTCTCTCTCCGTCGTTGATCATGATGAACTTTTTGCCTCCACTGTATCCTCTCTACCTTAGCTCGGATGTTTGGATGCACCAGATCCAACGTGGATCTTAATCTCCATCCTTGCAACATCTCGGCAGGGGACAATCCCGTGGTAGACTGGGGTGTAATACGGTAGTTGAATAACACCCTTGATACTTTGGCTGCCATACTTCCGTCTCCAGCCTTTTTCATCATCGCTTTAAAGGTCTGGACAGCCCTTTCAGCACAGCCATTTAAAGCCGCATGGTACGGTGCTGATGTGACGTGTACAATGCCATTTTTTTCCAGGAAACCCTTGAACTCTTCACTCATGAAACATGAAGCATTATCTGATACAATAGTCTCGGGTAATCCTTGGCTACTGAAACTCTTTCTCAGGCATTCAATGGTAGTGGTGGAAGTGGGTGTTTTGACTGGGTAGGCATCCATCCATTTAGAATGCGCATCCATTATTATCAAAAACATTGCCCCCATAAAAGGCCCGGCATAGTCTATATGAAGTCTCTGCCAAGGTCTACTCGGCCACTCCCATGGGTGTAGTGGTGCCGCCACAGGTAAGTTGCGATGCTGCTGACAGATTTTACACTCTTTCACAGCTACTTCAATGTCGTGGTCCAACTTTGGCCACCAAAAATAACTTCGTGCTAAGGCCTTCATTCGGGTGATGCCCACATGATCCTGGTGCAGCTGTTGTAGAAGTGCACGTCTTCCTGGGGGCGGAATTATCACTCGTGCCCCCCACAACACGCATCCATCTTGCACACTCAGTTCTGTTTTCCTCACTTCATAAGGCCGGAAAACTGGATCAGGTTGTTGTGTTGTCCAGCCTTGCTGGACCCATTGAAACACTCGAGCCAACACCGGGTCTTTTCGTGTCCATTCGCTCAATTCCTTCGCGGACACCAAAGTGATGTCCTCCATCATCAACACCCGGTCCTCCCTTTCCTCTCGCTGGGAGGCCCGGTAGGCAGACGGCTCAGCGCGTCCGCATTGCTATGGTGTTTTCCGGGCTTATAAACAATCTCATATTCATAAGCTCTCAATGTTACAGCCCATCTCTGAATTCGGGGAGAAACCATCTGAGGCACGGCCTTCATTTCGTTGAACAGTGACAACAAAGGCTTATGATCGGTGCACACCGTAAACTTCCTGCCATAGAGGTATTTGTGGAACCTCTTAATTCCAAACATTACAGCCAAACCCTCTTTGTCTAGCTGGGAATAGTTTGACTCTGCTGGTGTCAAGGTTCATGACATGAACCCAATGGGTCGTTCTTGTCCATCTGGCATACGGTGTGCTAACACTGCCCCTAACCCATAAGGTGAGGCATCACATGACAAAATTAAGTCCTTGTGACTATCGTAGTGCACCAAAACCTCTGAAGACTGCATTAGTTCCTTGGACTGCTCAAACGCTTTCTCTTGTTCCTCCTGCCACGTCCACAGGGTCTCCTTCCTTAACAGTTTATGTAAAGGAGCTAACAGCGTTGACAGATTTGGTAGGAACCTGTTATAATAGTTGAGTAAGCCTAAATAAGCCTTCAGCTCTGTAACATTTGTGGGTGCAGGTGCCTCTTGGATGGCTTTTACCTTGTCTGGCAGGGGTGTAGGCCGAGGCATCCACCTTGTACCCCAGGAACTCTGCTTCCTTTACCATGAAAGCACATTTACTCCTCTTCACCCGTAAACCAGCCTCTCGCAGTCGACTTAGCACCTCATTCAAAGTCTCCAGATGCTCGCCATTGTTCCTCCCCGTCAACAGGATGTCATCCAGATACACAGCCACCTTCGGAATTTCTGCCACCAGTCCCTCCATTATTCTCTGGAAAATAGCTGGACTAGAGGAAACCCCAAAGGGTAAACGATTGACTTGGAACAGCCCTTTGTGTGTGTTAAGGGTGACATATGCCTTTGACCCTTCTTCCAGAACTACTTGCTGATATGCCTGACTGAGGTCCAATTTACTAAACTTTTCACCTCCCGACAGCTTTTCAAATACATCCTCCACCTTGGGTAATGGATACTGCTCCAGTTTTGAAACTTGGTTCACTGTTAGCTTGTAGTCACCACATATGCGTACCGTATTATCTGGCTTTAATACTGGAACAATGGGTGCCGCCCATTCCGAAAACTTCACTGGTTCAATTATACCTTGCTTGGTGAGTCGCTCCAACTCAGTCTCCACTTTCTTCTTCATTGCATATGGTACGGGTCGAGGTTTGTAAAATCTTGGCGTTGCGTTTTCTTTAACATGTATCTTTGCTGGTGGACCCCTCCAGGTCCCCAGTTCCTCTTTGAACACTTCTTCGTTGTTCGCCAGCACATCTTGCAAGGCCAGCCCCTGCTGTTCTACTTTATGGAGCCGTAGACAACCCATTTCCAGCTCCTTGAGCCACGCCCGGCCTAACAGGTTTGGTCCCTTACCTGCTACCACCATGACTGGCAACTGCTTGACTTTATCGTTATGTTTTACAGTTACTTTGGCCATCCCCAGTGTGGGAACTGTTTCACCGGTATATGTTTTCAAAGTCACTGAACAGTCCCGCAGCTTCTGAGCTTCTTTTAGCCATAACTTCCCATACTCAGCCTTGGACAGAACGGTCACACTACATCCCGTATCCACTTCAAACTGCACCATTTTACCATTTAAGTCCAACTGGGTTGTGATGGGATCGACTCTTTCCCACCTGGCCTCTTCCATGTTAAACATAGTAAACACTTCCTCATCTTCCCTGGTGTTTTGATTTGTACCTTCATGCAGGTGGTGTGCATACTGCCGTTTTATTTTCCGGTTTCCCTTTCTGTCCATCATACTGCTTTTTTCCTCCCCCTTTCTCGGCTGGTCCCTAGAGGGCGTAGATCGGCACATTTTCTTCACATGGCCTTTTTTTCCGCAAGCATGACATTTTTCATTTAAGAAACGACAGTTCCTTGCCAGATGTTCTCCGCCACACCTGTAACAGGCATACTGACCAGACTTCCCTGGTGATTTATGCTCCCCAACCACTTTATGCACTGGCAGTGGGGTAGCACCCCTGCTCCCCACCCCTTCGATGGCTCTTGGCTGCAAATCACGAATGTCTTTATTCGCCGTCTCTATGGCCTGTGCCAACTTCAAGGCCTTTTCAAATGACAACTCAGGCTCTGCTAACAACCTGCGTTGTATGCGGTCATCTGCAATGCCACATACGAGCCTATCTCGTAGCATTTCTGTCAGTCTGTCCCCATAATTACAGTGTTGTGCCAGTTCCCTCAGCACTGCGACATACTCCGTTACCGTTTCATTGGCCATTCTAGTCCTTGAATTTAACTTGAACCTTTGGACTATTGCACTCGGCTTCGGGTTTTAATGTGACTGAAGCAAGCTCGTCAACTCCGTGAACGATTTATCCCCCGGTTTATCAGGACTCAATAAGTTCCTCATCAGACTGTACGTCTTGCTGCCCACCGAGCTCAGCAATATGGCTCGCTTCCGGCCCGCATCCATTATCTGGTTTGCTTCAAAAAAATGTTCCAACACTTCACAATACTCCTCCCAGGTCTGGGTCTGACAGTCGTATGCAACCAGCGACCCCAACATGGAACCAGACATAACCCTGGCAGGCCCAGTCTCTTCGTCGTCCGACATTAACTGCACCCCGCCGTTTTCACTCGCAGCGGACTCGGAGGCATCCGATCCTCGTCGCCAATATGTTATATCCAGGTAAATAAGGAGACCACACGGTTCTGGAGTTGTAAGGCCTTTCTTTATTAAGAGCCTTCATGTGCGCACCCATGCTACATGTTCACAACTTCGCCATAGCCATACATACACCGGAAACAACAAGTTACCAGAGAATATACAGAACCAACACTACATGTTGCTAATTCCCCAGAGCGCCCCTACAGTACAATAACAGCATTACTTGCCCGATACTACAGATATTAACACTGAGACTTTTTTTTCTCTTTTCTTGCCTTTTAACACTGTCTAAACAGCTCTCAAAAATCAGGGACAAATCTAGAAATAATCAGGGACAATGAGGGAGAGTTTTAAAATATTAGCACTATTAACTTGAGGCATTCGCAGAATACATGAATGTGAATTAATATATATTTCCTAAAGTAAAAGGAGTTTATAACTCTAATTATTGCAATTATTTAGGTACAATTCACCACATTTTCTCCAAAAGTCACCAATTTTAGGAGGAATTAAGAGGGATAGACCTAAAATCTGAGTCAAAATCATGGACAGTTGAGAGGTAAATAACTTTATTTGCTGTCTTGGCATTTCTCTTTGGCTATGTTACAGAGTTCCTTTCCAATTTTCATCACTACGTATGTAAGACCATGTTGCTGCTAGTATAGGGCTGGATGGGAGGTTTGTAATGGCTGAACTGTTTCGACTTGGCATTGTGTTTTTTTCCTCCCGTTTAAATGCTGCTTAAACATCTTGCTTATTGTCTTTGCATTTCTCTTTGGCTTTGTTTCAGAGTTAATTTCCAATCTCTAGCACTACTTGTGAGTGACTCCATCCATGCTAGTAGAAGGCTGGGGGAGCAGGGTTTGTAATAGCTAAAACTAACATCTGGTTAGTTGTGCTGCTCCCATAGGACTGCATAATTCAATATGGATATTTTGTTATCAAAAGCATACTTCGCACTCCTGAAGACACTGAAAATCTGAACAAAGGCTTTTGAGAAGTATGGGTATCTAGCCAAAAATCTGGACAACTAATTAGCATAACATCATAAATCTCTGTCTACTTCCAATAGGTCTGTCGGATCAAACCACTCAGAAACATACGTTTTAAAACTTAAAAAATGGAAGTAGCAAATGACGCAAAATATTATCAAAATAATCATGTTTTATTCTGAACTCCCTTACACTAATTCCTACACCTATAGAATCCATGCAATTTAGTTAGTGCATCGAAATGTGTACATGAAAGACAAACAGTCTAAGTACTTGCTCAGATTACAGTACTCAATTTACTATTCACACATCAATGTGGCTTTTATATATTTTTGTACAAAAAGGTATTTTACTTTTTTATTTCATGTGATAGCAGTGTCTTGTCCTGTCACGAGTGTGTGTGTGTATATATATATATATATATATATATATATATATATATATATATATATATATATACACACACACACACACACACACACACACACACACACACACTTTTCCTCGGGCGTTTATTGTTGTTTGAAGGGGATAGGTTTAAGACAGGCAACCCCTAGCTATCTCAAGGGACCTAGTCAACTGTAAATTCACACAGGCAGACTGCAGAGAAGACAATCCAGAGCTTATCTAAACAGACCTGTATTGTTTTGTGATTGTGCTTGTTAAGAGAAGTTTTTATTTGAATTGATATGCAATTTTTACCACAGTTTTTCATTGTTTGTAGGAAGGAACAGATAGTCTGTAGACAAGAAGATTTGCTTTGACTTATATTTTGTTGTTTTAGCTTTAATTTTCACTGTTTGTTGTTAGAAAGGGATAGGTTTTAGACAGGCAAACTCTAGCCATCCCAAGAGGCCTAGACAGCTATAAAGTTGCACAGACTGCAGAGAGGACAACCCAGACCATAACTAAACAATCCTGTCTTGGCTTGTGATTTACTGATCTTTACTGTTAAAAAGAGATGTATCTGTGAGCAAAAGTGAGCAGAACCTACTATGCGCATTCATGCATGAGGTAAATGAATTCTAGCTTTTGTGGGACTTTCACAGCTTATACAGTAAGAGCATCAAATTTACTGTAGTTAATTTAATATTTAACTGTGGGTTTAAATTGTCTGAATTCTGTGATAACTTCATTTTTGATTCTTTTCTTTCATTTCCTTTTATAATTCTTTATTTATTTGCAGCTGAACATAGATTCCTTAAACGAGCATGCCATTAATGAATTGCCAAAGCACGCATTTCTTGTAGGGTACAATAAATGTTATGCATATTTAAAGGCAACGCATGATAACATTGGTGATCTGTGTACATTTGCAGGAAATATAATGAGCATTCAGTACTGCTGTGCTTGCCAAAGCTAAATAGAAGATGTTAGCCTTAGAATGCCTTAATGTGAAGAAGTTTATATCGATTTCCATTAATTTCAGTAGAAATGATTTCATTCACAAGGACTGTCTGACTTTTGGTATGGAACTTGTAGCCCTCTTAGATAGCATAGCGTGTATAGGTGTTAGGATGCATTTTTCACAAATCACATAAAAAGGAGAGTCAGGTCACCATGAATAAAAAGAATTTGGGGGTAAATACCTACATGAAAAAAAAAAGGAAATGCGTAGAGCATTTGACTCTAATTCTGGGCATGCATGTCTTCAGACAGGATGGTGTGTACTTTTCAAGATCAGGGAACAGAATTTTTGTAGCATGATATTTTGCAATATTTGACAAACACAAGGCAGGATTTTTGCCAGATCGAAAATTTAACAGTTCACAGATAGCAACATTTGATGTATCTCTGATGGTTGTTGATATTTGGAGCATTAATAATACATTTTTTTAGGGGAAAATTTGCTAAATTTCCACAAGACTGATGTTGTTATTGTTTATGAAACATGGTTAAGGAACAATGATTGTCAGGGTATAAATGTTTTTACTGTAAGAGACATTCTGACAAAAAAATCAGGTGGAGGTGTTATGATAGAGATTAAAGATAGTTATAAGACCTGTGATTATTACATGTTCAGTGATAATCCTAATACTATAGATTGTGTAACTTTGACAATAAAGACAACCCTGGAACATATAACAATTGTCGGAGAGTATAGACCACCAAAGTCAAGTGCTGATGACCTAGTCCAATTCATACACTTCTTGCAAGAAACACAGGAGGAAAAATAACAGTGGCTGGGGACTTAAATTTACCAGAAACAGACTGGAATAATATTAATTCAAGAAAGTTAGTAAGGAAATTATTCACAATGTATGTTCAGAAGCAACAATTAATTCAGATTGTAAAAAAAAAAAAAAAAAACTACCAGGGAACTGAACATACTAAACATTGTTTTGCTCCTAAAGAAATTGCAGTTACTTCAGATCAAGTTTTACCACCATTGATGAGCAGTGATCTTGGGGTTATAATGGTTAATGTATTCATAGGTTCATAAGTTCATAGGTGTGTACTAGGCTAATGGCCCTGGAGCCTTTACAAGCCTAGCCCATAGAAGTGCCCTGACATCGTGCTGCCCGACGTTAGTTTCCAGTGCCTCTATCAAGTAGAGCCACTGGAGTAATCCTTCGGATGAACTTTCTATTACCCATCCACTCAAGATTTCTCTTGAAGAGGGCCAGTGAGGTGTTCTGCTTGACATGTATGGGAAGTCTATTCCGGAGCATGGGCAGTCTCTGGGTTGTGAACCTATCACTCCAGCATGTTCTGTTGATTGTGGTAATGAGGTTGAGGTCTCTGGAGCATGTGATAGGGAGGGATTGGGATTGGAATTTCTTTAGATGGAGCATTTTTAACAGAGCTGGGTCATACATGGCTTTGTAAGTCAAGCAGAGATTGCCTCTTAGTAGACGATATGAGACAGAGAATAGCTGGAGTTAAAAAGCTAAATAATTCTGTTAAACTGAAATCTAAACTAATGCACAAAAGTTTAATAACAGATTAAACAAAAGAGTTACAATGTAAAACTATTTGAAGTGACACATTCAGTGAAAAAGCTGAAGAAGGAATAGGAAACGTTTTAAAAGAGAAATTGTTTGAATGCAAAAAATAAAAAAAATGTTTAACATCAGGATCTGTGCATACAACATTGGGGGATATATTTCCTTAAGAACAAGATACTTGGTTAAGGTGAGACATAAAAAAATATAAGAAATGGAAACAAGTCAGACTACAAGTTTAAAAAATGAAATAAACAAGCTGGACAAACAAATTAAGCATAGTGTGAGACAAGATCAAGAAAAATTTGAAGAAAATGTATATAAAGATATTGTGCTTAATAGAAAAACATTTTATAGATATACAAGATGTGTAAGGAGTAAAAACATACAAATTGATAAACTGTGTGCAGATTCTAAAATTTATTCTCAGACACAACAGATTATAAATATATTTACAAAATCATATGCAAAACAGTTTGGCCCTACAAAGGGGAAGATAAGTTGTAACCTCAAGTATTGAAATCAAATTAGATTATATTGAAAAAGAACTATGCAAACTAGATTCAAACAAGGCACATGGGGTAGACAGAATTAATAATAGTGACTTGAGAACGCTTCAGCAAGAACTTACAATGCCATTATATTTATTATTTACAAGGTCAAATGAATATAGAGAGATTCCTAAAGATTGCAAACATGCACTTTTAAACCCATCTTTAAGGGAAAGAGGAATAGGACAAACCCAAAGTCATACTGACCCTTAAGTTTACTTTCACATTGTGGAAAATAATGGAAAAGGTAAGCTAAAGTCAGAACTGGAAAGTTGAGACTTGAAAGCATATATCAGTATGCATATCTTGAAAATAGATCTATTACCACCTGTTACATGATGTTCCTTTATAATATAATAACAGCTATGCATGAAAAATCATGCTGTGATATCATTTATATAGATTTAACTTCAGCATTTGACAGTGTCATACACAAAACACTGCTCAATAAATTAGTACAACTAGGTATTGATGTACTCTTGATAAGATGGATAGCTGCATGGCTTACAAATAGGACATGACAAGTATCATACAGCAATTAAACAGGTTAAATTCAAGTTTACAGTCATCATGACCCACAGGTCTCTGTCCTAGGCCCATACTTGTTTAGATTCAGTCTTCCGGATCTATCTTTTTCATTTGTGGTGTTCTACAGTCTGTATGCAGATGACTTGAACTTAGATAAACAAATTATATGTGTTACAGATAAAAAAGAACTTGACTAACTTGACCATTTGGGCTCGGGGAATAGTATGCTGATAAATACATCAAAAACTATGTATATGGGATTTAGGGACATAAACTGAAAAGTGAATATTTAATACAGCACATAATGATTGAAACGGTAGACTCATTTAAGGACCTGAGTATACGAGTCAATCTAGCTTTGATTTTTTCTTATCATATCAACCAATCAGTTAATGATAGTTATAGAACTATATAGGTTGTATAAAAAAGAGTCATAAGAGTCTAGGAAATCAGAAATTATGAAGTCATTGTTTGTTAGCTACATTAGACTCAAATTTGAATATGGAATAACAATATGGAAAACTTATAAGGAAACAGGCATGAGTAAACCAGGAAGAGTATGGCAGAATTATACCAAGGGGTATCCATGGATGTTAAAATTTAAATTATTATGAAAGACTAAAATATTTGAATGTGTACAGTGTCTCATATAGATATTTAAGAGGAGACCTTATTCAGATATATAAGAAATTTAGAGCCAGATACCTCTGGGAATGTTTGGGTTTATCATAAAGTAGTGTTAAAGCATCAGACACCCTATACTGAAGATTCTATAGGAATGAGAAGTGTACAAACTGGTTCCCTGAGAGAGTAGTTGATGCATGGTATAGACTACCAAACTACATAAAATCAAATATTAGTTTAGATATTTTTAAGAACAGCCTGGACACTTATTAAGTGAACAAGTGTTTTGGTATATTGGCAAGCTAGAAGGGCATTAATGCCCGTACTTCAAACTGTATATGCATGTATACAAGCCTAGTACTTCTAGATTTTTTCAAATGTCCATATGATGCATTCACAATATACTCAACTTTCTTACAAGGTAATTCTTCACAAAATCATACTAATTACATCTTTTTTTTCACAATGAGTGTTCCACTGGTCTTTCTGTTTTTCTCTTTGCAGCATCTTCTTTCTATTTCCATCCCCATCATGTTTGTCTTTATTTATTTATTCCTTAGTTAAGAAGGTAGGTAGATGGATGTCAAGAGCCTTTGCAACTGTGAACCAGGCTAGTGACACAATATTAATTTAAAATAGTACATCTTGCTTTAACACTTCTTAACTAAAATTAATACATTTTTTCAGTTCATATTTTTCATATTTAAAATGTGAACATAGACAATTTCCGCCTGTATACTAACTATTCTTGAAAACCAATGCTATACAACATACATTAAAAGAAAAAGGAGTCCTTAGCGGGGAGTAATACTTTAAACATCTTTCCAGGTATATTGATAATACAATGACATGGTCTGTCTGCTTTCAAAGCATCAATATGAAATTCCCAATTCAGATTCATTCTTCCATGAATAACTACTGAAATCATTTTATCAGATTGTATTATCAGTTGTCATTTTTGATTTCAAACTATGATTTGGATAATATTTTAAGCATGTCTGATGTCAACATACTTAATATGCAAGTAAACAATTGTGAATGCGGAAAACAACGTCTGCATATTGTGGACTATGCTGCAGAGAATGAACATTGCTGTGTTTGTCTGCATGACTGGATGTGGAATGTTAATTTATGTTTGATGTATCCTGGCTACTTTTCACTCACTTCAGTTGCAATTGTGATTATTGCTGGTTAAATATATTGGACCTGAGCTTTGTCGAGATAATATAGCTTAACTTGACTGTCAGTGATGACCCCCATGCAAACTACATTATATTTAAAGTATTTAATAATATTCGTCCTTTGCTAAACTGAGCTAGGCTTGGAATGGTAATATTAACAAGAGACTGAATTTGCTCAGCAGCTGTTACTGTGGTTATAATTCTAAGGTTGTTGTCCCTGCTTAACAATATCCCAAATGTCTCTCTCTTGCATGCTGCAGAGGTTACAGTAACCCCCAACTGTCAGAAAACATAGTAACCTGGTCTTTAACTTTATAAAGGGCTGAGTTTTCCCATATCAAGATTTTCCTGTTTAATTATACTTTCCATTCGTATATGCTACCCTTTCTTTTTTATTTTCAGGAGAAAGTGCGGCTCTCCCTTTAGTGTGTTTCTCCCTTTAGTGAGGCTCTCCATTTAGTGTGTTTCTCCCTTTAGTGTGTCTCTCCCTTTAGTGAGGCTCCCCATTTAGTGTGTTTCAACCTTTAGTGTGTTTTTCCCTATAGTGAGTCCCTCCCTTTACTGTGTCTCTTCTTTTAATGCGTTTCTCCCTTTAGTAAGCTCCACATGATATCCTGTAACCACTATAAGGCTTTTACATAACAGACTGTATTTGATGATTCATTAAAGTTTCCACTAACCTAAAGTCATGTTTTGGGTGACAGTTTACAAATCGCAGCAAGATGAACTTTAGGTAATGGATAACTATGCATCTTGTATGGCCTGTACTTGTAGCCTGATAATGTTATATTTGTATGTTTCTTTCACAGAGAAGAAATATCTATCTATATATATATATATATATATCTATATATATATATATATATATATATATATATTTAGGCTAGAACTACGCTTTGGTTAAAATGTATGGTTACAATTTGGGCTAAGTTTATATTGTATATGTAGGAAGAGAGCATATAAATGACTGATGAAGGATGAGTGGACTATGTTATTTAGAACATGTAATTCCTAGTCATAATATCAGAAATAGTAAATGTAAAAGATACATTAATATAGTAAACATAAATGTAAGAGATGTGATGTTTTAACAGGAGGATCAATATTTCCCTTTTATGGAGCAGGTAAACAATTTAGAAAATTCAAAGTTAGCACTGCTGCTAGAGGAATGAAGTTGTGTTACATTTGAGTCAATATATTAGTTAAAGTGGTGGTTCTTGTACATTGATTAGAGAGGAATGTTATACTCTTGGTAATGAAACTGTGATCTGGAGCTACCTCAAGCTTATTGAGGAAATTGCTCAAAAAGTACAAAAAGAAAAAAAATCATGGTTCTCTTGATTGAGTGATTCTGTCAGTGGCTGAGAAGAAAAAGTAATGCACCTTGTATTGATCATAGTTAACATTCTACATTGTGTGAGCCTAGTAATTGCTGCCATCAAATGTGGAATGGAGTGTGTAAGGCATCAAGCAGTAGAAGTCTTGACAGTGGACCAAGCACATTAAGTTTAAGATATATTACAATTTATGAAATGCATTACACTGATAAAGTCTTATTATTCATAAAGGCACCCACTGAGCAAGTACAACAAGCATGGGTACTTATGTTTTTCAGGGGGAATTGTTATAGTATTGTGACCTCAATACCTGTTTCCAAAAAATTCTCTGAATAGATATGGGTTACCCTTGAGACAGACATTTTAAAATTGTGACTAGAAACATGTAAAGGAATAAAACATTCAAGATGTAGATTATAAATGTCTAGTGCTTGTATAAAAATTCCTCTGCCTCTCTTTCTAAAGGACAACTACCAATATAAATGTACATTTTAACTGATTTAAATTAATCCCTCTTAAAACAAAACAAACTGAAAAAAAAATGTAAACCAGTAATGAGAAGTAACTCTCAGAAAATACACAGTCAGTCAGTCTGTTACTGTGCCTAAACATATTTTAAATTCCTGTTAGCTAAAGATCAACAGATGAAAGTTCACATAATGAAACATTGAATTCAGTTATAAAACTGTAAACATCACAGTAAATCTGGTCTAAATTTCGTATTCCTCATGTCTAAGTTATGCTTAAACTTGGTAATAGACAGAGTCAGCTTCACATGGATGGGAAGCCTGTTCCACAGGAGGGGCAGTCTCTGGGGCACACATCTGTCTGTCCAGCATGTTCTTTTTAAGTCACAGACAAAATTCAGGTCCCTAGACATTGTATTTCTGGTACTCTTTGACTTATGAATATGCAGGAGATTCATAAGTGAGGCATTTGCAGATATCTTGTAAGCCACACATAGATGACCCCTCAGGAATCTATAGGAGATTGAGTAGAGGGAAAGGGTGGGTTTGTTACACCTTGTATCCTTTTTGTAAGGAACCTTTGCGATCACTCTAGTTGCTGCATATATCTGGTCAGGTACATACCAAACGGAGCACTGTACTCTATGATTGGTCTGATAAATGAGGAGTGGGATAATGACGTCTTTGCACCTACATTCCGTGCCCTTACTTATAAGTTAATCAACACAAAAGGAAGTCCTTACCAATGTGGGCATATGGAGTTTGACGGTAAGGCTACTTGCTATGTGCATACCCAGATCCTTAACCACTGGGTCGAATCTTACGGGTGTATTATCAACATGGTAATTAGCTGGGATGGTTGACTTTCCAAAGGGTACAACTATGCATTTCTTAGCATTGAGTTTAAGACTATGGATTTGACACCATTTTTCAGTCAGAGACAGACATTTTTGAAGAATGCTAGTGTCTGCAGGGGAGTCGATGATAACATCCAGCTTACAATTATCTGCAAATTTAGTCACCTATAAACCTTCAACATTTGCTTCCATTTCAGAGAAATAGATGCCAAAAAGGAACAGGCCCAGGGAGACTCCGTTAGTGACTGGCCTGTTGGTGGAGATAGCCTTACCAATTTTGACCTCCTCTATCCTATCAGTGAACCAGTTGGCTATCCAGTGGGTGATAAAAGGGTTTATACCTAACTTAGTGAATTTGTCTATAATTCTTGAGATGGGTATTGTATCAAGAGCCTTGGTCAGGTCAAGGTAAGCTGTGTGCACAGTTTTACTTCCATCCAGTGCTTTGATGACTCACTTAAGCTGGTTATATAAATGTGTACACCCTTAAACTAATACTTTGTTGAAGCACCTTTTGATTTAATTACAACATTCAGTCTTATTGGGTACACACCTGCCATCAATTAAAGAGACTCTGATTAACCCCAAATAAAGTTCAGCTGTCCTAGTAGGATTTTCCTGACATTTACTCAGTTGCCTGCTACAGCAAAAGCCATGGTTCACAAAGAGTTTACAAAGCATCAAAGGAATCTCTTTGTTGAAATGTATCAGTCAGAAGAAGGGTCCAAAAAATTTCCACAGCATTGGATATACCATGGAACACAGTGAAGACAGTCATCAAAAAGTGGCGAAAATATGGATAAACAGTGACGTTGTAAAGAACTGGATGTCTCACCAAAATGGATGAAAAGACAAGATTAAAACTGGTAAGGGAGGCTGCCAAGAGACCTACAGCAACACTGAAGGAGCTGCAGGAATTTCTGGCAAGTACTGGTTGTGTACTATATGTGACAACAATCTCCCATATTCTACATATGTCTGGACCATGGTGTAGGGTTGCAAAACGGAAGCCTTTTCTTACACAGAACAACATCCAGGCCCAGCTAAAATTTGCAAAACAATACATCAAGTCTCCAAAAAGCATGTGGGAAAATATGTTATGGTCTGATGAGACCATGGTTGAACTTTTTCCAAAAGGTATGTTCGGTGCAAAAACAACACTTCGCATCACCAAAAGAACACCATCCCCATGGTCAAGCATGGTGGTGGCAGTATCATGCTTTGGGATTTCTTTTCTTCAGCTGGAACTAGGGCTTTAGTCAAGGTGGAAGGAAATACCAGTCACTTTTGGCCCAAAATCTTCAGGCATCTGCTAGAAAGCTGAAGATGAAGAGGAATTTCACCTTTCAGTACGACAATGACCCCAAGCATATATCCAAATCAAAAAAATAATGGCTTCACCAGAAGAAAATTAAAGTTTTAGAATGGCCCAGCCAGATCCCAGACATAAATACAATAGAGAATCTGTGAGGTGACCTGAAGAGGGCTGTGCACAAGAAATGTCCTCGCAATCTGACAGATTTAGAGCTTTTGCAATGAAGAGTGGGCAAAGATTGCCAAGTCAAGATGTGCCATGCTGATAGACTCCTACCCAAGAAGACTGAATGCTGTAATTAAATCAAAAGGTGCTTAAACAAAGTATTAATTTAAAGGTGTGCACACTTATGCAACCATCTTATTGTACGTTTTTTATTTTTTATATTTTTCCCCTAACAGATTTGTTTGTTTTTCAATTGAATTGTACAGGTTATAGGTCACATTAAAGGTGGGAAAAAGTTTTGAAATTATTTATTGTTGTCTCATTTTTTTATATCACAAAAACCTGGCATTTTAATTTTTATATCCACATACACAGACGTGTGTGTGTGTGTGTGTGTGTGTGTGTGTGTGTGTGTGTGTGTGTGTGTGTGTGTGTGTGTGTGTGTATATATATATATATATATATATATATATATATATATATATATATATATATAAACACAGTAGCAGTTCTGAACCATCACCCTCGATCAGCTCAGAAATGTTAATAAAACGAGCCACAATGGAACTACTGGGGCAAAGAAAAGGGCAAGAGTAAATGCAGTGCAATACACAAGGAAAACAGGTGGGTGCCAAGTACTGTTAATTTCAGTTTTTTCTGAGATGACAGGCTCCTTTTTTAAACGCCTTTACTGAATTATCACTTGTGACAAAGGTAAATTTACATTGCTATAAAAGTACTCAAACTATATTAACATAACAAACATTATACTAACATATATTTTCTATGGGTCTACTATACATGACCGAAATTCCAAAAAGCCGAAACCCATATGTCCGAGACCATATGTTCGACTTTTGAAATTTCTAACATGTACAAATAAAACAAAAAAAAACTACCTACACGTTGCTAGCAGGGGGGCAAGCCCCTCTGCACTTCCCATGGGGGGGCTGCACACCTCACATCCCCTGCTATTTAAATATACCATCTCTGAGATTGCACTCTAGTGCAGAAAATGGAAATGTTACCATTCCACACTATAGGGAGCTGTCCTTTCAGAGCGTTTGAAGTTCCGAAAGTCGATCATATGGTCTCAGCCATATGAAAGTCGACCTTTTGGAAGTTCGAGCATCTGTAGGCGACCCATTTTCTATATATCATGTAAACTAAGTAATATTACATAGATTATTCAATTCCTGCTTTTTTTTAACAAGAAACATCTTTATTAAACCATTACTTACTACATGGGCAATCATACATTTATATAAATGAAAACAAACCACACCAACACAATCCTAGTCGTAAGCATGTTACATCACAAACCGCACTGACACACTCCCAGCTGTAAACAATATACATCACTTATAATCTACCCAATCTATCTCACTCAGGCATTACATAGCTCATTTAAGTCCTGCTGCCTTTTAGGCCACACTCCTTATGTAATGTTTTATTCTTTCCTATTTTTTTTTCCTATGTGGTTTGCTCTATCCTTTCTTCTAAAGATCTCAGTTTTGTTTTGTTTTATCTCTGTTACTATATTCACCAGTTCAGTGTAGTTGGATTAGATTTTCCATTTTTTTTTTAGTAATTGCTTTTTGGCAGTCACCATTATCAGACATGGTAAGGCCTTAACATATCTAGGCAATTCTGATTCTGTATCATAGCTGAGAAAAATCATCTCTCTCGTCAGACCATCTGCCCACCCAACATCTTCAACAGTGCATCCTGCAGGCAATCATTAAAGTCCACCAACTCACTGCACTCCCAGAAAATATGTTCCCAATTACCTCTTTCCTCCACTTCATACCTCCAACATTTACTGCCTACCTGAGGAAAAATTCTCTGGAGTCTACTTGGGGTATAAAAATATATATATGTAAACATTTCCAGGCAAAAATCCTAAATCTTTAGATTTTGTTTCACATTTGGGAGACATACATTTATCCTCCCATTGTTTCTTTGTGACTTGCTTATCCAGTCTCTCTTCCCAGTCCTTTCTAACTTCCTCTGATTGATTCTTATAGTTATTGTGCAGTATTTTATATGCTCTACTAAGTATTCCTTTTTAATGGCGGCATCTCTACTAGATTCTATTAAAAACTCTGCCAGTACTGGTCTTTCATTTAGGATCCCCCTATTTCTTTCTCTTTGCCAATATTTTGATATCAATCCTTAATAAGGAAAGAAATCTATAACCCGCAGTCCAAATAAATTCTTGGTGTTTTCCCATTCTATCATCTTTTCCTCTCTAGCTATTTGCTCCCGATACCTAACACAAGAAAGGGAAGAAGGGTAATGTATGCAAGGAGAAAACGACAACAAAAAGAGGATGTAGAATAGCTTGTACAGGGGAAACAAGCAAGAACAAAACAATACAGATGGACAGTGATACTTTTACATAGACAAGGATGGAGTGAAAAGGGATGCACACATGCATACACAGAGAGGGCAACACTAATAATAGTGATGGAGTAGCTTGAACTACACACAGGCATGGAGCATGATACTTTATAATGTCTATTTATATAACAGTATGCAGTGATAAGCACTCAGTGAAAAACATGTACATTTTATTGATCATAGTTTGGATAAGCTGGGTTTATACCTGGTATTTAATATAATAAGTGACAGGCTATACCTCAGTTTTATGGTAGTCATTATTCAGACAATCTAAATTTTTCACAGAGAGTGCAGTCTTCATGCATAGTACACTCCAGGTAAATACATCTCCTCTTATATACTATAAATATTCATTATATAAGTAATTACACAGTAAAGGCTCATTACTGTTCCAAAATGTGCACAGTGACTGGACAGCCCGATCAGTGCTCCCATTGTAGATCATCTACATACCAATACAAAGAAGTCTGGTCACTGAAGCATTGTTTAGCGGCCAGGCTTCCCAGTAACATATTCCTCCTAATACCAACCTCAAATATATTTTATGAGGGACTGGGTTAGTTTTAAAAAAATCAGGAACATTGAGTAAAAGTTTGGACAGTTCAAAGGTATGGTTAATTGCAATATGATTGCCAATACTGTTGAGTGTCAGTTTCCATATTAGCTTTATACCAAAAGAATGGAAAACAGCTCAAATTCATACCTCTGCTTAAGGCAGGACCTTCTACAGACCAAGGTAATGACAGACACATAAGTCTGGCAAGCCTCATATGCAAATCGATGCAAAGACTTTCATGGAAACAATCAGTCAGGACATAGGGAACTTCCAAACACTAGACCCATCTCAGTTTGGATTTGTCTAAAGCTGGTCATCTTTAATCAACCTGGTGAATTTTTTTGAAAAGGTCACCTAATAAATAGATGAATGCAAAGTGATACACATCACATACCTTGATTTGGCCAAGATTTTGGCACAATTCCCCACTCAGGCATAGTAGAAAAGCTAAATAAACTAGGAATAAACCCCTATGTCACCCACTGAATTGCCAGCTGGCTCAGCAATAGGATACAGGAAATCAAAGTAGGGGAATTTAACTCCACAAAGTCAAAGACACCAGTCACCAGTGGAGTCCCCTAGGGTTCTGTGCTGGGGCCGCTCTTGTCACTTACTTTCTGAAGTAAAATCCAATGCCAAAGGGCTGTGGTCGAGTAAGCTTACAGATGACTGCAAGTAAGGAGCAGTCAATGAATCTCAAAATGACTTAGTCATCCTGCAGGACGGCTGGTCCCAAATAAATAACTGGTGCCAAAATGATGGACTGAAACTAAATGCCAAAAAATGCATTATTGTAACCTTTGGGAAATCATCTACCTCAGGAAACTATCACATTGACAAAACACCCCTAAAAGTTGACCCAGTTGTTTGGGATTTGGGAACTTATGTAGACAGTGATGTAACTTTTGACCAACATGAGTCCATTGTTGTAAAAAAAAATCCTATACTGCACAGCTTATAAACAAAGGGATCGTTTCCAGATCTAGGGATGTCATTGTCCCTCTTTGCTCAACCCTCATTAGGCCAGTCATTGAAAATAATACCCCCTTTGGCATGTATCTGCTCAGGCATGTACATCAACTAGAATGCCTACAGAGATACCTTACTAAAAAGATACAAATCCTAAATACCATATCCTACATGGACAGACTGAAAGCCCTGTAAGGATACTCGGTTTTCTACAGACTGCTAAGAGGTGACAAATATCTGACATACAAGGCACCCACCAACCCATTACTGAGGGTATCTAAACCTCTTCTCCAACAAACTATTTGAAGGGATAGATATATCTTACAGAGCATACCACTGCTCAGGAACAGGCTTCCCATGCACATAAAATGAAGTTCATCCCTATTCATCTTCAAACACAACTTGAATCTATGGATAGACAATAGAAAATGTACCCCAGGACTGCACCCTGTACTACTAGTGGATGGAGTCTGCTTCTAAATGCTTTATCCCATGCATATTTCCCCTAAAATTATTTATGGTATGATCCCATTTATTCTCATTAGGGGTCATATATAATTATTGACTGGTTGTAAGGCCAGTCTCTAAAATGGGATAGGTCAATTCCAGCACAAAAAGAGACATTTGCAGGCTTAAAATGGTCTGCAAAGGCAGTTAGCCTAGTGCTTATGTATGAACCTCTGATTAGTCAAAGTGCCTATAACCATTTCTCTCAACTGTCCACACTTTTGCAAAACATCCCTAATTTTCCTTATGTTTTACCCTACCCCCCATTACATTTTTGTTTTTCTAGTAACTTTTTGAAAGTCACTAAATTATGCCTGGCAGAATTCATATTTCCAACTTAAGTAAGTAAATAAATAAATAAGTGAAGCACACAGACTGCTACAGAGGTCCACTTTTCTGTGCCTCCTCAATTGCATTGCACTGCAGTGATGTGCTGTACAGGTGTGGGGATGTACATACCATATGCATGCCCAGTACATCAGTAAACAAGGAAGAACATTGCATGACACTAAGGAACTCTTATACAAAAACATTATTTAAAAAAGGTAAGCAATTTTTTTCTTAAATAATGTGAATGTCTTCTTCTTCTTCTTTTTTTTTTGGCTGCTCCCGTTAGGGGTTGCCACAGCAGATCAACTGTTTCCATTTCTTCCTGTCCTCTGCATCTAGCACTGTCACACCAACCACCTGCATGTCCTGTCTCACCACATCCATAAACCTTATCTTAGGCCTCCCTCTTTTCCTGTTACCTGGCAGCTTCATCCTTAGCATCTTTTTCCCAATATACTCTGCAACCCTCCTCAGCACATGTCCACACCAACATAATCTTGCCTCTCTGGCTTTGTCTCCAAACCTTCCAACCTGGGCTGACCCTCTAATATACTTATTCCTAATCCTGTCCATCCTCGTCACACCCAGTGCAAATCTTAAAATCTTCAACTCTGCCATGTCAAGCTCTGACTCCTGCCTTTTTGTCAATGCCACTGTCTTCAACCCATATAACATAGCTGGTCTCACTACCCTCTTGTAGACCTTCCCTTTTACTCTTACTGGTACTCGTCTGTCACAAATCACTCCTGACACTCTTCTCCACCCACTCCATCCTGCCTGTACTTTCTTCTTCACCTCACTTCCACACTCACCATTACTCTGAACTGTTGATCCCAAGTACTTAACTCATCCACCTTCCCCACCTCTACTCCCTGCATCCTCACCATTCCTCTATCCTCCCTCTTATTCACACACATCTATTCTGTCTTAGCCCTGCTGACCTTCATTCCTCTTCTCTCTAGAGCATATCTCCACCTCTCCAGGGTCTCCTCCACCTGTTCCCTACTCTCACTACAGATCACAATGTCATCTGCAAACATCATAGTCCACGGGGACTCCTGTCTGATCTCGTCTGTCAACCTGTCCATCACCATTGCAAATAAGAAAGGGCTCAGAGCTGATCCTTGATGTAATCCCATCTCCACCTTAAACGCATCCATCACTCCCACCGCAGACCTCACCGCTGTCACACTACCCTCGTACATATCCTGTACCACTCTTACATACTTCTCTGACACTCCCGACTTCCTCATACAATATCACAACTCCTCTCGAGGCACCCTGTCATATGCTTTCTCTAAATCCACAAAGACACAGTGCAACTCCTTCTGACCTTCTCTGTACTTCTCCATCAACACTCTCAGAGCAAACATTGCATATGTAGTGCTCTTTCCCGGCATGAAACCATACTGCTGATCACTAATCATCACCTCCCTTCTAAACCTAGCTTCCACTACTCTTTCCAATAACTTCATGCTGTGACTGATCAGTTTAATCCCTCTGTAGTTACTACAGCTCTGCACATCACCCTTATTCTTAAAAATCGGTACCAAAACACTTTTTCTCCATTCCTCAGGCATCCTCTCACTTTCCAAGATTTCATTAAACAATCTAGTTAAAAGCTCCACTGCCATTTCACCTAAACACCTCCATGCTTCCACAGGTATGTCATCTGGACCAACAGCCTTTCCGTTCTTCATCCTCTTCATAGCTATCCTTACTTCCTCCTTGCTAATCCACTGCACATCATAATTCACTATCCGCACATCATCCAACCTTCTCTCCCTCTCATTCTCTTCATTCATCAACCCCTCAAAGGACTCTTTCCACCTGCTCAACACAATGTATAATACCAATAAACCACAACTGGGTGTGAATATTACAGAATTAACCAATGGCTGGCTTTGTTTGATCATTTCAGTTTCTCCCTTGTGGTCAAACCACACCAGCCATTAGTTAATCCTGAGGTACCCCACACTCAGTCATGGGTTATTGCTAAATTATCACTTTATCTTATTACTTATTCCAAAGTTCCCATAGTCACTTACCCCCTCCTTTGTATAGCGCCCGCATAGTTATTAACTTAGCTGAAAACTCTCAAAGAAGAAAAATGCATCCTCAGAAAAAGAAAAAAAAAACATAGGGCACAATTTTTTCTAACATTCATCATCAACCCAAGTCTTTGATGTCCACATATCCCCTGTCATTTGAAGCATCCCATTGGTTTCAACTGTTCATATCTCTGGAGCCATTAGGGTTGCTAAAGAAATATACATAGGAAACTGTTCATCAAAAACCTATCTTTACAGTTGTATTATTTATTAGATTCTACATTTTAGAATTTCTTAAGTTGTAATAAAGACAGTAAACATTAATTTTGTAATCAAAAAAACTTCCCTCGCAGCAAGCAGGACCCAAGAAATCAATCCAAACAAAATACCCACGTGCTAAGGTAACAACCTGCAGAAATGAAATGTAGAAATGAAAGTAATAATCCACAGTGTTAAACATCCAGAGTATCAAAGATTTATTCTGTAAGCACTTTCACAATACTTCAATACTGCTTCATCAGACAAACAAGAGAGAATTAAGCATCCATTAAGTATGCTTCATCAAAATTCAAACGAACCAATGAAAAAGCCTACACCATGGGAGATAGACCTTCCCCTTATTACATATAAAATACATAACGTTTGCTTAAAGCTGCATACTCATAAATTGAAAAGCTAGATATAAAAACATTTAAAGCTAAAAATAGGAATAAAAATATACACAACAATAAATATACAAGAGTTTTGTCCTATATTTACTTAATTCGCCTAGATTTTAGAATTGGTTTAAGGGGAAATGAGTCATTAAGACCCAGGCCCCTATGTGCACCAAGTCTTAATATCCACTCCAGTTCAGCACATTCAGTTCGATTCACATGATCACCAAGTCTCTCACACAAATTCTGTATATGTAATACTTGAAAGACAAAGACATGTTCTACACCCATCAACATTGTATGCTTAGCTAGGGCACTGTAGTCTAACCCTTTCTTAGTACAATATAAATGATCCCTTATTCACTCCCTTAATTGTCTGTTGGTTTTTCCAGCATAGAAATGAAAGCACACCTTACAGTGCGCTACATAAACCACATTTTGTGTATTACAATCAGCTCCTACCCTAAGCTCCCACAGATGTCCAGTCTCTGGATGTTTAAAGAACCTTGATTCGTCAATAAATGAACATTGTGCACAACTGCCACAACTACATGTTCCAACTAGACTATTTGCCCTGGTGTTCCTATTTCTTGGGTAGCATAGCTGTTGCTTAAGATTCTTCTGATTCTTGTAGGTAAAATTAGGTTTAGTACCTACTACTTTTGTGGTGTTATCATCCACCAGTAATATGTGCCAATTGCTTTTTATGGTGCTCCTGAATTTGGTGAGATTGGTTGCATAGGGAATAACCCTGGGCAAATGAGACCTGTTTTTTATTTCATTCAACACAGGCACAATCGTGGTAGGCAGAGAAAATATGGTTTAGCTCTCCCTGTTCTTTCTTCTGGAACCTTCAGATAGGCCTCCCTAACCTCATGTTCACTATACCCTCTATTATAAAAACTTTTTTGTAAGTCTAGTAATTCTTGATTATAGTCATCATCCTGGCAATATATACATGAAATCCTCATTGCTTGTCCCTTCACTATATTGGAAAAAATGTGAGGGGCATGCATGCTGTCCCGATGTAAAAACGCTGGACTATAACAGGATTTCTTGTGTAGCCTAGTATTCCGGTCATTCTCCCTTTTAAAGATGGTCACATCAAGAAAATCTATTGCACTCGTAGAGTTTTTCCACCAATGTAGCGCACTGTAAGGTGTGCTTTCATTTCTATGCTGGAAAAACCAACAGACAATTAAGGGAGTGTGCCATTAACTAAAACATAAACAACTAGCTAAGATGATAAGTACTTTGTATACTGTGATAAAGAAATATGTATCCTGTCTAACTCTATGTCATTATACTGCCTACCGTCCTTGCTAATATGTTATTAATGTTACATTTGTAGTAATCTCAGAAATAGTAATGGCAGTCTTGTACTTGTATGTAAATAGCCTATGTTTTTGTTAAGTTCTTTCAGCTCATTTACTGTACCTAATTATCAATGTAATTCTGTTGGAGCTTTTCTCCCCGGGCCTCCGCTGAAAAAGGACATGTATCCAGTCGGACCATCCCGGTTAACAAATGTAAAATAAATAATAAAATAAATAAATGCTTTCTCTAGCCTCACATGCCAACTTTGTCTGGTTTTGATGGGGTATTGCACACTCATGGCCAATGGCACCTGATAACATCTTTCCCCTGGCATTTTTATTGTGAATGCCCCTATTGCTCTAGATTCTATTAACAGTCCCACTATTCTTAGTTTTGTTATCTGTATGTTCTGTCTTCCTAATATCTTCCTATATTTTTGCATTAACCCCTGGAGAGTTAGCTGAACACTTCTATTTATATCAAACCTTTCTTCTACCGCTTCCCATTGAATAATTCTATATCATTATCTAATCAGTTTCCAATATACCAGTTCTTTTTCTTTATACATCCACACCAATGCAGCCCTTACCATTTGCCTTGGAGGTCTTAAGTTTGAGGAGCGGCCTATAGGGAAAAGTAGATCCTCCCAAATTTCACCGGTTCTAGTTTTACTGTATTCTTGAGATGCTTTCTAACATAAGGCTGTATGCTTATCTGAAGCCAGGATCAGCCAAGTTACAAATGCACTCAAGTCTTTCCACCACTGGAACCAGTATGATTTTCTCATAGTCCATGTGAGTATAAATGACCTGACATGTACCTGTCTGGACTATTTTAAGAGAGACATTATAGTCCTTTCTGAATATGTGCATTGCATTGAACATTTTTCTGTTTTCAATAAGAATTATGCCACAGTACGAACAAAGGATGACTGACTTAACATTTGGCTTAGTTTCTGGTATCAGTCACAGGGTATTCAATATATGTCTGCCTGGAGGACGTGGTCAACAGACCATGTTGCTCAGCAAAAGATGGCCTTCTCCTATCCCCTTCTGATCTTCCATATTTTGGCTAAAACTTCATCCACCCCTTTAGAGCCTTTTTTAGGCAATGTCAAAATGATTAACTTACCAACAACATAGCAAATAAAACACAGATGAACCTAAAGGTGTTACTGCTCAATGATAGGAGTCTTAGCAAGAAACTCCACACTGTATAAGTTCTCCTCATTCTGAAGGATATAGACATCTGTGCCATTAATGAACCAAAGCTTAAAGCCACAGAAAGTAGTCTGGCATTGCAAGGCTACAGTACCTTCCACACATTCAGACCATCAGCTTCACAGAGAAAGACTAAAGTCTGAGATGTCTCGATCTACATTAGTAACAAGGATACCTCAAGGATGGTTAAACAGGGCAATACCCTGGAGTTCTTCTATTTGCAAATCACCTCAGGTAGAGTCCTTACTATATCTTAGCAACCTACAGAACAAGTCACCATCTATATCATAAGAATCCCATAACTCTTATCTTGACCTACTGGAGACACTCTCCATCCATCCCTACACTCTATTCATGGGAGGCTTTAATTACCTCTCTATAGAATTGGAGATATACACTGCCTCCAGCTTGCAGTAATGTTTCCTGGACTTTATTAACACAAATGCCCTTGATCAGTTAGTGTGCACTCCAACAAGAGTTTCAAACAAACTGTACCTAATTCTCACTAATATGAAAGAGAAATGCATCTCCCAGTCTTACTTCCTCACTGGTGAGGTCAGATCACAGAGCTGTCTCCTTGAATATAAAAATCATCTTGCAAAACCCAAAAAAGCCTGATACATGCTGCTAAGTGACAGCGTGTTAAAATTCAATGCCCCACCTAGCATAAGTTCACAACAGTCTATCTAGAATTGTTCACAGAAACACTGTACAGATATGTAAATGACTGCATAGAGACTCCTATACCTACCACAATTAAGCCCCAATGCAAACCCTAAAAATGAACCACACTGGTGAATTCCTAATCTTAACAGAATATATAACAAAAGTAAAAAAGTCACAGCCAAAATCAGAAAGTGCAACTCTCATTATGCCAACAGCTCACTAATTAAACTAAACTGGAAACTAAAGGGACTAATTAAATCCAACAAGGTCAATTATGAGGTCAATATAGAATCCCAGGCAAAAGACCACCACAAGGCCTTCTCCAGCTATGTCTGAAACCTCAAAGGTAGCATGCAGCAGTGTGCTGAACTGGTGGTTAATGATACCACCTTCAATGAGCAGTGTGAAACAGAAAACCTGCTGACAGACAAATTTAGCTCAAACTTCACCCCCCTGGAATATCCATACTAGTATAACCATCACCTCCCACCAACTATTAGCAGGGAGCAGGTACTGGCAATGCTAAGACCAAAAACACAACCTCAGTGGGACACTGCAGTATCCTGGACTATCTCCTAAATACCCTGAAACAGGATCTATCAGGACAACTTGTGTCACTTTTCAACTACAGTCTCAAAACAAGATACGTACCAAGTGGGAAGACAGCAACAGTTATCCCTGTTCACAAGGGTAGATAATCAACTGACCTCAGACACTACAGACCCATTAGTCTGACTAGTCCAATATGCAAAGCCATAGAATGAATTATCATAGAAATGATCAGCAAAGACATTGGCAGCTTACAGACACTGGATCCATTCCAGTTTGATTTTGACAAGGGAAGATCATGCCTACTCATCCTGGTCAACTTTTTGAGAAGGTAACCAAGGCATTGGATGAAGGGGAAAATTGTGCATACTGCCTACCTAGATCTGGCTAAGGTATTCAATACAATACCCCCCTCAGGTATTGTGGACAAACTCACTGAACTAGGCATAAATCCACAAATAATTTGCTGGATTGCCAGATGGCTCACAGATAGGACCCAAGAAGTCTGGATTGCTGAGACCACCTCAACCAGGAGGAAGGTCACCAGTGGAGTACCACAGGGTTCCATGCTTCACCCACTTCTGTTTGGCATCTCCTTCTCTGAGTTCAAGGCTAATGTCAAGGGCCTCTGACTCACCATATGAGTCAAATGACTGCAAATTGGGAGCTATCATAAATTCCCCATCATGGCACCAACATCCTGTAAGGGTGTGTCATGCAGACAAGTGACTGGTATAAAATCCACAGATTAAAATTCAATGCAAAGAAGCATTATAGTGCCTTTTGGGAAAATGTCCACCTAGACAAATTACGTCATTGATAATACACTCTTAATATTTTACCCGATAAATAGAGATCTGGGAACATATGTAGATAGTAATCTTGCCTTTGACCGACATGTAGCCAAGGTGGTAAGAAAATTCTACATCACTAAACTTTTAAGTAAGGGTATGGCATTCAGGTCTAAGTGAGTTATATTAACATTAGTTAGGCCTTATCAAACCCATCATTGAGTACAATGCTCAGTTCAGCATGTACCTGACTAGGCATATGCAACAGTTGGAACTCCCACAGAGGCTCCTAACATTGCCCTTTACAGATTGCTTTAAAACCCTGTCTTTATACTTAGTCTCCTATAGGTTGTTAAGAGGTGATCTATGCTTAGCATATAAGGCATCCTTAGATCCAACCCTGATGGAGCTTTTGCACATCTGCAAAATGAACAGCACCAGAAACACTAGATCCAGGGATTTAACCTTTACTTGTGACATACATAGAACATGATGACGAGACAGATCTGTGTCTTAAAGGATCCCCATGCACTGGAATATGTTCCTCATCCATGTGGAGCAGAGTCCATCCCTAACCCTATTCAAATGTAACCTTGACCATTGGATGGGAAATTGTAAATTCAACCCCGCCTCCATGTTTTATAGATAGAGGTCGACAGTAAACATTTCCTAATTAACATCCCCCTCACATAACTTTTTAACAACTCCATAACTAACATACTTCTCCCAACATACCCTTGCAATTTAGATGCACATGTTACAAGGGGATGCAATTGGGTTGGGTTTCATGGCTGGGCTTATAAAGGTCCTGGTGATCATTAGCCTAGTACATACCTATGAACTTATGAACCTGTAGCCTATGTCACTGTGATCTTCAATAAAGTCCCAAAGTTTTCTTTGATTTCCTGTCAAGAAAGTTCCTTCTCCCAGGAGCAGCCAGCAATGCTTTCCACTTGGTATAATACATCCTGTTTTGAAACGGCAAAGAAACTTCAACTTGTGTGGTCACAAAGTAAGACTCCAGACTGGGCATGCGTACACCTCCTTCTTCTTTTGGAAGGCATCCTTTTCCCATTGCTCTCTCTCTCTCTCTCTTTACGTCCAACAAAAAATCCCTCTGTTCCTGCACAACCACCAAACAAATGTTTATTGTTGGATAAAAGTATACCTAGCCATCATATTAAGGGAACCAAAAACTATTGACTCCCTGCATCTTACTGTCCTCCATAAATAGGGTTTTCTACTTCATAATCATACTCACAGTTTTATGTTCTGTTTCCCACCACATTTCATCTGCTGCTTGTTGAACATCATTTTAATAACATCCCTACATATCTAATGTTATCATCCTTCTGTAGGCATATAGTTAACAGATATAGATTTGTCTTAATTTTATACTGCACCATCTTATGTCTTTAACTTACCAAACATTGTCTTCAAATCTTTATTCAAATTTCATGCATATAGGATTACATCATCAGCAAACTTGGCTGCCTTTTCTTGTACAGATGCCTACCTGTATTCCTCTATGCCTGATAATCTAATGACATGTGCCATCAGTTTTAAATAGAGCACAAACATTGATTCCTCATCTTCCAGGCTAAAATCACCTCCCACATTCCCTCTGCCTTTAATCACTGACATTAATACTTTGCTTTCTTCTGCAATAATTGTTGCGTTGGTGGTTAAAATAATGATAAAGACATTTACCTCACAGATACAGAATACTGGTTATGATTCTCACCTTTGAGGAGAAAACTAACTTAGCTGAAAATGCTCCACAAGGGTAGGAAGCCTAGTAATTCCCTATGAATATATTGTACATTTGGGTGTTACAGATATTCATTTATACTATCTATAACTACTTCTAATTCCTGGGCTTGTCTGTAAGGAATGCTGCAATATATTTCATTTCCCTCAAAAGCTCATCAGTATCTGTCACTTGATTCCTATATGTTCTTCACTCATAGACTTCACTTCTCTTGACCTACCAGGCATATCTGGTCTACAAAATGTTATATTTCCATCCCCTGCTATTATTAATATACCTATCTGAAATGCCACAATTTGTTAAATGGTATTTGTGTTGGTCATTGAGGGGATATATACATTGGCAACAGTAAATTGACTGCCCAGTCATCTACCTCTGGCTACCATATAAATCTCTGGATCATCTGCTATTTTTTTTAACAAGAAGTACAACTCCAATTTTCCTCTTATTCTCAGTGCAGAATGGAGTCTCTCCATTTTTTTAATCAACATTTTAAGCTGTCTTTGTGATAAGCATGTTTTTTGTAGCATTATGACTTGTGCCTGTGGATTTACATTAAAACATTTCTATTTTCCCCTTGTTTGCCTGGTCATTTAGATTCCATGATAAGTTTCTGGCTCATCTTTCCCATGTGTCCGCATGCATTACTTTATCCTTAACATGTTGCAGACCTGTCCTATAAACTATCTTGAAATGCTCCTCTGATTCTAACTTTATTTCCTTTTTTCAAAGGGTTCATAGAATCATAGGAGACTACCAGGCTATTGACCTGGAGGTCATTTCAAGCCTAGACATTTTATCCCACTGTAATACCATAGAACTGTTGGTTAATACTCAAGATTGCATTTAGTAATGGTTGCCCATGTCCAGGAGGGTTGTGGGCAGTATTCCTCAGTAGGATTTATGGTGCCTCATCCACTTGTCCAGGATCCTCTTGAACCGTGTCATAGAGGTGCTCTGTTTCACATGAATAGGTAGTCTTTTCCAATGATGCAGCAGTCACTGGGAGATAAATCTGTCCCTCCAGCATATCCTATTTAAGTTGAAGGCCAATATTTATGTCCCTGGAATGGGTAGCCCTAGTCCTGTTTGATTTATGGATATAAAGCAAGTTCATTAGGTTTGGGTCAGAGATTGCTCCATAAGCAAGGCATAAGGCTCACCTAAGAAGTCTACACAATACAGAGTATAGTAACAGGGACTTTAGTCAGTCTGTGTAAGTCATGTACTGAAGTTCCTTGATCTTCTTTGTTAGAAACCTCTGAGGTCTCTCCAATTGCTGCAGGTGCTTTGTACGGTTAACATTCAGTTTGTTGAGGTATGCTGTGTGCATAGATTTGCCCTCATCAGTGGTCTCGCCTTTGTTTTTTTGGACAGCAACTTTTTGCATTTATTATAAAGCTGTTGATGCTGGATATCTGCCATGGTGGCTTGTTTTTACTTGGGGCTCTAGTGTTGATTCTTTCTGGTACAGCCAAGTCTATACACTTATGCAAGTGATTGTACAGGGCTTTAGTGTAAGATTCAGTGCAGTTACAACTTTCAGCTGGGGATGTGCACTGAATGCATTTACACCTTCACCTAGGAGGGTGTAGTTTGCCCTGGTAAGGTTTTTTAGCCTAATTTTCTGCTTTTTGAGTTCTGGTGTTAGTGCCAGCTTGAGGGTGATGGATTTGTGGTTAGATTTAACTAGTGAGGGTGCAACAGTAGTGGTAGTGAATTTGTTTGACGTGCTGGGGAGGACTAGATCTAGTATGTTTGTTCCTCTTTTTGGGGTATGAACAATTCATTCCAGGACATTTAAGTTAAAAAAGTCAAGGAACTTTTGCATTAATAAGTTACAGCTAGCAAAGGTTCCCCAGTTGATGGTGAGATAATTGAAATCTCCCATAACCAGAATGTTCGTTAATATTTGAATTGTCTCCAGTTTGGTCAAGTATGCTTCATGTGAGTCATGACCCATGGAGGGGAATCAACAACTGGCTATGACTTGAATGGGGGTCTTATCCACCGTAACCTGAACTTGAGGTAACTCCATGGAGTTGTCCAGTCTAACTAGATGGGAGGTGAATTTATCTCTAATATAGATAGAAACACTACCTCCTTTTGTTCTCACACGTTCATTTTGTGGTCTGAAGGTGTGGAAGGCATTGTAGCCTTGCAAGGCCAGGATACCCTCCAAGGCCTTGACCCAGGTTTCTATGACTACACAGACTTCTATGTCTTCCAGTGACAAAAGTGCTTCCAGGGTGTGCAGTTTTTGGTTTAGGTTCCTACTGTTTAGAAGCATGACCCTTATTTTGTTATGAATGGCAAATTTCAAATTGGTCATTTTGTTTCCTAGACTTTGCCTAAAAAGGAACTAGGGGGGAGGCAATAACCTTTGCAGACAGCCAAAAGCCTAGAGGTGCCAGGTGCAAACTGTCTCTGTCAAAGCAGCGAGGTTTGTCAACCATGACTTCCCAGGCTGACAGGAACTGGATCCCCTTTGAATAACACCAAAAACTAAGCCAATTATTTCAGTCAGTCATTTTTTGTTTATATTGTGGCATCATTCTAGGTGAGGGTAGTATGCTGCTCAAGGCTAGTGACATACCTGCCTGGGACACATAGACAGCTCAATTGTGTCTCACTTCATATAGCCCTGTGCGGTACATCTCAGCTCGTTCACTCCAACATGAGCTATGACACAATCATAATGGTACTTGTTGCTGAGAGACCTGAGTGCATGCATGATCTGATGAATCCTGGCACCAGACAAGCAGCTGACCATGACTTTCTCCTTGTCCAGCCTGGTGAGTGGGACATCCCTATGTATCACTATTGAGTTTGCTATATATTTTTCCTTTCAGTTGCTATTGAATCACTACTGACCTCATAACCTCTTTTAAAATTGCAGACATGTTGCTTTCCCTCTCCTTACTAAAGCTATTAGCTATATACAAAACATGTTTCACTCTTCCACTAATCCCTTAACCCCTTCTATTAATGAACTAAATTATGTGCATTTCCATGTTGTGGACACAACCTCCTATTTAACTGAACTAGCATTAGTCTTTGACAGCTGTTTAACTCTCTCTTATTGGCTTTTTCTGTTCTTGAAGTAAAATTCCTTTATCTTGTGACCCCTGGATTGTTTGAAGTTTGCAATTCTCTTCTAGTTCTGAAGTAATGGAATACCTTGAATGCAAATCATTTCAGCTAATTTAACCGACCCACGTCTCATAGGTATGCCTTTAATATGATATCCTACATGGTGTATGCTTCTTTTTCTCCCTCTCTTTTGAAAACCATGTCATCTTTTGGTCTGTTATCAACCTCCTCATCAATTATGTATATCTAATGGCTTTGTCTTATTTGTTTAAATCTTATCCTGTATTTCATTCCTGAAAACATCCTGCTCTCTAGCTAATTCTTCCATTAGTGAACAATCACTCTTTAACCCCCTTAGTGGTGTTCCCCTCTGTTTTTTTCATTTGTAGGTCCAAGCACACATCCCCCTGAACTACCTATCCAGTGAAGATACCAGCCATTGCCCATCCTTTGATTGTTCTGCTCCATCCCTTCTCCAGATATGGAATAATCTTGTTAATACAGCTGTCACTATGTATTGGAGAGCATCCTACATACAATAATCTTGTTAATACAGCTGTCACTATGTATTGGAGAGCATACTACATGCTTCCCACCTCTCCAGAAGCCTTTCAAGATGCAAAACTGTGTACAGTTACTGAAAACGTTTCCCCTACTTTTCAGTTCCTAAGAAAAGTTGACAATAAGTAACAGTGAGAAAGCACCTAAGTACACACTTTCAGACTGCATGCAGCCATGGTCCAACACTATTACTACTCTACTCTCTTGAGAAACCACAGCCCCAGCCTGCAGCATTGTTCAGCTAAGGATTCTGCCTCCAAAAGTGGGCTATTGCCTACATTTGAGCTGAACACATGGCCGCTTAACAGAACAAACTTATTAATGTGGTGTGCCTCTATGAAAGCAAGTGATCCCAACTTAATGTATACTATCTGTCACAATGCTTTGGATGTTTTCTGACTGGATAGAATGAAAAAGACAATCTTCAAACTTCTCCTTACATTTATTATACATACCCCAGGACTTTGCCATGTATCACTGTTCATATCAACGTCCATAAGCTGAAGCAGTATTTAAATATACTTTTAAACAGATAGAACTGCCATAATAAAGAGTCTCTATCAGCTGCAGTACCCTTCTAGATTAAATTGACAACTGTATGTATCTCAGATTAGTCAGATTCTTCCATTAGTTTAGTTATTTAGTCTTTCTGTAGCTGTCTGCTCATTATCATTACAAATGTTCTCATACTCCTGAATTTATCTAACATTTTTCATTGAAAGTCAGGAAGAGCATCACTGTGTCCCCATTCTGTAGTCTGCATTAGACATTCAACACTCCATCTATTCCGTTAATCTGCAGCTTGAAATTAATACATAACTCCCAGCAACTTTTGGTTACCAACTTTTTAGGCTAGCCTGATACTCATTGAGTGTAAATGTTCTTTTAATAATAGGTCTTTTTATGAAAAGTTTCAGCATTTTAATTCAGTTTTTTATTAAAGTTTGATAAGATGTGTGGTTTAACCAATTATGTGTAGTTGGACACCATTATACATCTAATATTTTAACATTTTTATAATATAGATACTTTTATACATATTCTTCCTTCATATACATATACACACACATTCTTACACTCACACTTAGAGGTATACTTTTATTTTTTGTTAGAACTGCATTTTACAAGTGAAGGAAACAGCATAGAGATAAGTTAGTTATATTAATTTGCTTAATTCATAAACACTACTTTAGCTTATAGACTGCCTGTGAGTTAGTACTTCTTTTTAAATGTAAATTTGTTGTTTAATTAGATAATTGACTAATTACTTAGCCAAAGGATGATATAAAAGCTGAGTGTTTGTTTTAGTTATCTGTCTGAGGAATTCATCCTATGAGGAATGACGAAAAGCGCTTAACATAATAAACCTGTGTGCAGCAGTTTTCCTTGCCTGAGTTGTTCGTTTTTTCGAAAGTTTGTTTTCGTTCCTTTTGTTCAACATAACTCCCAGCACTTATAATTGCTTTGATGAATGCATTCTCCAACCTCTAGTCTGCACCAAGTAGCCATTGTCAGTAAAGACTGTCTTCACACACTTTGAATATTGTCCCTTTTTCTACAGGATGGACAAAATTCTTTCTTTCATTCAAAGTGTACAACTGAAATTTCATAGTTCTAGATTGTTTACTATTGTGGGAGCATGGTAAAGAATTCCTGTGGGTCCTGTCTGTCAGGATCTCTTCCATTTTAATTCCTGTCCATTCATGTAGCATCTTAGATAAATGATGCATAGTACTCTTCTCCACATCCTCCGAAGTAGCCATAAATCAAACATTTGCCCTTCTGGATCTGTCCTCAACCTAAGCAAGATTTTGCTGCAATTTTCTTGCTTTAGCACATTCTCCATAATTATGTTTTTAGATTCCCTTCCATGGTATTGAAGTTTGGAGATCTCTTCAACTTGGCTGTATAATGTTTATTTTCTTACTTATAATCTCTTGTTGCTGCTGGCAACTTAATTATTAAAAGGTCCTCATATCTTGAAAACTGTAGTATAAATTTGATCAGTCTTGATTTCCAATTAAAGTAAATTCCCAATTTCATCTCATGCCATACTTAGCTCATTTTTCTACCTAGAAGGCACATTGTCTGGCTGTTCTGTCTGTGTGATTTATTGGCATTTTTTTTGCCTAATTGTTTCTTTTCCAGATTATTCCTTGATGATATTGATGACATTGATAGTTCATAGAGGATATGGTTGCTGAAAACTGAATAATTTGTGTTTTTTTAATGAAATTTACCTCAAGCCAGCTTTGCATGAGTAGTTCTAGTGTTTTATCTCTCACTGCAGTACAGGAAGTCACCATGCCTCAGTTTTAGTATTATATATGTATTATATGTATTGCAGGGACTTTACTAGATTTTGGTGTAATGCGATAAGATATAATATAAAAAGATTTTATTGTAAGGAGACTTTGTCTATAGCCATTTATGTGTGTTCTTTAAATGTGGCAGATGAATCAATTTATAATACCAGGTATTAATTATTGACTTTCTGTAACATGGTTTTAATTGGATCAGTGATAACATAGAATCAGATTCCTTTGTTCTAAACTGCATATTTGTGGATTTTGCTGAAGTGATTATAAAATCAACAAAATTCACTCATTTCCATAGAGCAGTCTAAACATTTTGTAGATGAGTTTATACTGAGGTATGAGTACATCTTAGTCTAAGGATTAGCCTACTGACTTCATAAACAGACAGAGACGATACAAGGTGTAAGGTAGTATAGACATTTATATACAGGGAGAATAGACTGGGTCTTAAAACACATACACGAAGAATGCTGGTAGAGCAGTTACTCGGTCACATAAATAGTTTTCTCAGGGTCCATCTCAACTTACTGAAAAGCAATATATTGAAAGTTATAATACTCAATGCATAGTGTAAAATGTCAAAAATCTGAACTGTTAAAATGTTGAAATCAAAATCCTTACTTCAGTACATAAGTAGATAGCTGGACTTATCCCCCATCCCCCCACCCCACCCCACCCCCACAAAATTCATGTTAATATTTGTTTCTGAGTTTCACTAGCAGGAAAGTGATATAGTTTGCTGGCTGGGTCTGTTCTGTTGCAGTATACATGTATGCTATTAGTACATGTTTTGAGTTCCACATTGAAAAGTTTCAACATTTTGACACTTCAGGATTTTAAATTCAGTAGTATGGCTTTCAGTATACCAATAAGTTGTAATTTGTCCATTTTATACATGATATTGAATGTGTGACTAATGGCATAACACTATATCCATGAAAATGAATTATTGCCAAATACTAACGTTTGAATTAGTATGGTATGATTTAGTGATTCAAAGGTTCACTGTGGAGAAATCAACAATACACAAGATAATTAACCTTTTTCTATGGCTGCATAACAGATGTTGAAGACTAGACTACTGTTAAGGTATTTTGACCAAAACAGGTTGGTTATTAGACAGACATCAGAGACTGGTGTAAAATCTAGAGCTTAGAATGGGAAGAGATGCAAGCAGACTTAGTAGAGCTGTGTTAAAATGAGGAGAAAATACACTATTTTTAAGAGATAGATTGAAAGTATGAGTTAGTGGTCTTAGATTACTGGATGGGCCAATTATGCGAAAGAAGGTATAATAGACATGGCCTGTTCCTCATAATTTGTGGCTTTCTGGCAAACCAATAAGTATTTAAATAACTAAATAATATCATACATTTGAGTTTCAGACTTCATTTCCTTCACAAATATCAAACTAAGATAAATGTTGTTATTCTAGCAACTTTCTAAGTCTATAAGAGCAATATTTTAAATATGTCCCTGTTTTTGGGCCTTTGCCCCCCCCCTCCATTCTTTTAGGCTTTGTCCAGATATCTTATGCTACGAGGTTGAGAAGTATGGGTATAGTATGTAATGAGTGGAGGGCAGGTTAATCAATTTACTTGATCAGGCTGGACCCTATAACAAAGTTACAATAGACGAGCGTAAATCATTTGCATCAACTACCAGACTGCTGAAGGAATTGTGAGCTTCAGTGGAGACAAGAGCCTGAATCCTTTACATCATCTACCAGACTGCTGAAGGAATTGTGAGCTCCACTAGAGACAAAAATCTGAATCGTCTACACCAACTGCCAGACTGCTGACAGAACTGTCAGCTTGAGTTTCAATACATTTTCAGAAAACTATGAGATGTCCTTACATTCACCCCTGCAGTATTCATTACAAATGGGGATTCCCTGCCATGAAGCCTACTATCTAGCCAGTTTTCCAAAGTCTACCATTGCTTTAAGGTAGTCTGAACATCACCTAAACACTCCTTGCGTGGCATAGGGCATAAAGGTTACATTCAGGCATACCATCCTATGAGGTTCCTTGTGGCCAGTCTGAATGTTGTTTTTAACTGTCAGTCTGTTACCGCTATCCGTTTTTTGCTGTTTTTTCTGTTTTTGGCATTCTGGTGATTACTCCTGTTTGCTGAAGTCTGCACCACTGCAGAAAAGTACCCAGTTGTTTTTTTTTTTTTCAATTGTTTTGTGCTGTTTGGGGGGGGGGGGTTAATGTCATCCAGGAAAGGTAAATGCCAGTGTGGGAGACTGATTCCCCATAAAGACCACCACGATAAACATCTTTTTTGCCTAGGTGCTGCTCATGACAATATGTCTTGTTCAATTTGCTAGGCGTTTGTCCCCAAAGCTCTTCATACTAGACTTTCTTCCCTTTCACTGTATCTTGAGAACCAGCGGCTTAAGCTTCTTGCTAAAGATACTATGGATGGAATTTCCTGCCCTAAGGGTCAGCCATCAGGGAAGAAGAAGGTGCATAAGGTAAGACTGGAACCTTCCACTGTCCAGCCTCTGCCGGTAGTTTCTCCCAAGGTTATTACAAGACCGGAGACTCACCTGGTTGCATTGTCAGATTCCTCAACTACCCCTCAGTTGGAGGCCAGTGAGGATCTGGTGGGTAGCACATCCGAAGATGATTTGCAGGCATCCATTTCAGGTGTTCAGGGGGACCCACGGTTGATTGTTTCCTAGGGGTCTAGAGGGGTTCCGCAGTTTCTCTTTAGGGAAGACATTCCTACTAAAGTTGTGGAATGCTGTCTTTAGTCAGGGCCTTCTCAGGTTTCTCGATGGACGTCCCTTAAAAAACAGAAAACTAATCATGTTTCTTCTGCTCCTAGGGATCCATAAAGTGAGTGGCAGGCCTTTACTCAGGGGTTATTTAATGCTTTACTGTCATTAAGGCCTCCTCAAGGGGTTTCGGTTCCTGCTCCTCCTTGGTCCTCTTCTTGCCCTAAAAGGCCCAGAGAATTGCATTCTTCTGAGGAAGTGTTGGATTCTGATGATGAATCCCTTACTTATTCTACCCAGATTCCTTCTCCTTTAGACTGCGGGTCTGAGGAGGAGGAATCTCATACTCTAGATAATCCTTCTAAGGAAATTTCTATTGGGAACACAATCTCTAGGATGATGGAATTTTTTTATGTGGGATCTTGCCCAAGTTTCGGATATCCATAAGAGGTACTATGAGTTACTGCAGATGGAATCTCCTAAACTTGCAGCCATTCCTCCTGTCTTGGTTGCTTTATTGGATGTTTCTTCCAATGCCTCTAAAGTGCCGGATTCTCTGCCCCTCACTCAGAAGAAGTCTGACAGATTTTATAGTGTGCCTGAGAACTGTTCCTTTTATTTACATGTCCTGCTGCTGACCGCTCTGTGGTGTCTGTATCCTTTGATAAGCCATCTGAATTGCTTCCTTCATCCAAGTTACTGCCTTATGACAAGGACAGCAGAACCATGAATAGGCTAGGTAAGAAGGTTTATACTTCTGCTACCTTAGCTTTTAGGGCTATTAATTATCAGACCCATATCTCTAGGTATGTGTTGGTTCTTCTTTCTCAGGCTTGTCAGCTTTTTTCTGATCTTTCAGACTCTAAGAGTAAATCTTTTGCTCTTTCCTTGCCAGGGATTTCCTCTCAAGTAGTTCATCAATCTATCAAATGTAGTTATGATGCAGCAGATGCCTCTTCTAGGGCTGCTGCTTTTGGTTCAGTACTGAGGAGGTATTCTTGGCTTAGGCTTCACCCTTTACCAGATGATATTAAGGCTAACTTGATGGATACTCTTTTGGATAATAAAATTTTGTTTGGGGAAGCGGCGACTGGTTTATTTAAGTCTTTTCAGGACAAGAGGAAGGCTTTACAGGAGTTTAAACATGTCTTTGTTTCTCTGGTGGCTAAATTTCTTTGAAATTACCCTTCTAAGCCAGCCTTTGCTCGTAGGCAATCTTGACCTCCATCTAAAGGTAAAAAAGGTGGTAAATGGACTCCTCCTGCTAAGGCCACTCAGACTGCAGGGATTCTAAAGCCTTCCTTTCCTGACAAACCAGGTTCTGTCTGACTATCCACCTGTCCCCAGCCATATTCCTTTTTCTCGTTGCCTTTTTCTTTCTATTCCTGTTTGGCTCTGAATCACCCAGGATTCTTGGGTTCTGTAAATCATTTGGCAGGGGTACTTCATGGTCTGGATTTCCCACCCTCCTTTTATGGGCATTCCTTAGCCTTCTTGGGAACAACTTCCTTTTTTCCCAGAGGTTCTTCAAGACCTCTTGTCTCAAGGTCCTATTCAAGAGGTACCTGTGCCCTGAAGGGGGGAAATGGTTTATTCAAGAATGTTTCTAGTGCCAAGAAAAGAAGGTACTTGGAGACCTATTCTAGACCTCTCTCATCTAAACACCTTTCTGAAGATGCCTTCCTTTTGGATGTTGTCCCTTCAGAACCTTTTTCCTCTTTTGCTCCCTCAGGCCATTCTGGTGTCTCTGGATCTCTATATTCTGATCCATCCTCTTTTCTGGAGATTTTTGTGTTTCTCAATTGCTTCCTGACATTTACAGTTCCATGCTTTGCCCTTTGGCCTTTCTACTAGCCCAAGGGTATTCACCAAATGTCTCACTCATGTAATTGCTTTTTGCAGGCTTCAAGGGATCCAAATCTTTCCTTATTTGGATGACCTGCTGATTCAGGCACCCTCTCCAGAGGTCCTTTTGCAAAATCTTTGCATTACCATTTCTCTTTGTCAGAGCCTGAGGTTCATAATAAACTTCAAAACATCTTCTCAGGATCATGTCTTTCTGGGTTGCAAGATTCAGACGGTATCAATGATGGCATCCCTGCCTCCTCCAAAAGCCTTAACTCTCAAGTCTTACTTTCAAACTCTTCTTCCCCTGGCCTCCATTATAGCCAGGGAGTTTCTGAGAGCTCTGGGGATCATGGCTTCCACCATTCCAGTGCTCTCTCTGGCTAAACTCCACACGAGGAAGTTCCAGTGGTTTCTGAAGTTGGTGTGGCTTCAGCATGTGCACCCTCTAGACTTTTCAGTTCCTCTTCTCCCGTGTCTCAAGAAAGGACTTCTGTGGTGGATTTAGTAGTTGCCTCTGAATCCAGGGCACCATTTTTAACCTCATCTTCCCTCTCAAGATCTGTTCACAGATGCTTCCGATGTGGGACGGGAAGCAGCATTTGGCTCCCTGAGAGTTCAGGGAGTGTGGTCACCTTGCAGCAGATGGAACACATCACTGTCAAAAAGATGAGAGTTCTCATGTTGGCTCTTCAGGCCTTTCATCCTCTCTTCTCTTCGGGGCCTGTCAAGGTATTCACAGACAATACCACAGTTATGTGGTATATCAACAAACAGGGGGGTCAAGATCTTACTGTCTTTGCTGGCTGGCACTTCTGGCATAGGATCTGGCTCTCAAGTATCAAGTGACTCTTCAGGCAGTTTATATTCCTTCAGATCAGAAAACTGTGGCAGACTCTCTGAGCAGGTCCTTCACTCAATCCCATGGATGGATGCTTCACAGGGATGTGTTTCTGGACATTGTTCACCAGTGGGGTACTGCTCAAGTAGATCTCTTTGCCTCCCCTCTAAACAGACAACTTCCTCTTCTTTGTGCCAGAGTCCCAGGTGCTCTGGTATGGAAGGTGGACGTCCTCTCATTTTCTTGGAAGAGGATGTTTATTTATACATTCCCTCCCCTTCCTCTCATTCCGGCTGTCCTGTTCACCATTCAACAGGATGCTCCCAAAATATTTTTTGTGACTCTCTTTTGGCTGCAACATCACTGGTTCCCCCTACTTCTGTATCTAGCCAAGGGCAATCATCACAAGTTACCTCACAGGGTGGATGTCCTCACACAAGACAAGGGGTCTCTCATCCATCCCCACCTGTCCATCAACTGACACTGTGGGTGATAGGGTTTTGATTCCTCATAGACACCTTTTCTTCTAAGGACTTGCTGCAAGTCCTGCAGAAGACCAGCAAACCTACTACTAGGAAATCCTACTTGTCTAAATGAAAGAAGTTTTCTATTTGATGTCTTTCTCATGACCTGGACCCACTTTCTGCAGATGTTCCTTTGGTTCTCTCTTATTTGTGTGAGTTCCTAAATGCTGGTTTGGCCTATTCTTCTATTAAGGCCCACTTATCAGGTCTTTCTACTGTTCTGCCTTTAACCCCCCCATTAGCTTCTAGATTTAAGGCTAAGCAATTTCTTAAACCTCCCAGGAAGCCTGTTTCTCCTTCCTGGGATCTTAATTTCATTCTGGAAAAATTGACTCAGTTTCCCTTTGAGCCTGCTGTTTCAACTTCCTTGCAGTTCATTTATTAGCTCTTACTTCTGCCAGACGGGTGTCTGCGTTGCAAGCCCTTATGGCTTGTCCACCTTTTTTTATTTTTCATGAGGACAGGATGTCCTTGCGTACTAATCCTTCTTTCATGCCCAAGGTGGTTAATAAGTTGTCACTTAATCAGTCTATTAATTTGCCTACTTTTTCCCTTCATCACAATCTGACAGTGAGAGGGTGCTGCATTTAGATGTGCATAGACAGCTCAGATTTTATTTGGATAAAACTAAAGCTATCAGAAAATCTGACCAGTTGTTTGTTTCATTTCATCCTAGGTCTTTAGGTTTGGCCTGTTTCCAAGCAAACTATTTCTACTTGGATTTGAAAGGCTATTTCTTTTGTTACACTTTTCATGGTGAGGGCCTTCCTTCTTCTGTAAAGGCTCATTCCACTGGAGCTGTGGCTTCTTCCTGTGCTTGTTTTCAAAGGCTTAGACACTAATTCTATCCTTGAAGCTGTTACCTGGACTTCTGTGCCTACCTTTACCAAACATTACCAGTTGGATGGTATCTCCAGAGCTGGAGCTGGTTTCGCCGAAGCCATTCTTCATGTCTTCTTATAGGGCTCTGCTGCTTCCTCCTCCCAAGTTTCTTCTTCAGCTTTGGCACCCTCCCATTTGTAATGAATGCTGCGGTGGTGAATGTAAGGACATAGTACAGTTGTGTAACATCTTACCATAATGACAGATGTCCTTGCCTTCACCGCTGCAGTATTCACTCCCTCCCTCCACCCCCTAGTCTTTTTTCCTTCCTAGATGTGCAGGTTCTCCTTGGTTATCCTTGGACCTCTGTTCCTACTAAGATATTCAGTTCTGAGGATGGTACACCTGAATATCACCTTTATGCCCTACACTACACAAGGAGCATGTAGGTGATGCTCAGGGTACCTTAAAGCAATGGTAGACTTTGGTAAATTGGGCAGCAAAGTAGGGAATCCCCATTTGTAATGACTACTGCAGCGGTGAAGGCAAGGATATCTACTATTATGGTAAGGTTTTACACAGCTGTACTTTTTAGTTCTTTTCAATGGATGAGTTTCAGTTCATTTTCATGGAATTGTGAGTTTCAAGAGAAGAGAACTTTACTTTTGTCCATGCTAAGTTTGTTTTCAATGTGCAATTAACTGTTTTGTCTAGCAAATGACAGTCACTGTTTGTGCTGCAGAATTTGAAAGCAGTGTTAGTGTCACAATTGCCTTTGGTGCAAAAGACTGTGGATTCTACCCCCAAACCATGTAGAGAGTACTGATATTGCAGTGCCCTTTTGATTGCTGATTATTTGCTGCTTTTCGAAGGGGGTAGGGGGTTCTACACTTCTGATTGTGTCTTTCTTTGTATGATATGCCTAGTAACTATGAACTTGCGGTTGGCTCATCAGTCATTCCCTATTGCAATATAACCAGCTTACCATTTCTTTAATGTGACATAGACAATTAATTCTTCAAGGGCAGGAGCTACTAAATTTGTAGATGAAACTCCTTTTTCTTCATCATCCAGAAAAATGTCCTGCGCTACAAAACTTATTTCTACCCAACTGTCCAGCAAGGGACCTCTGTTCCTGTAACAAAGTCTTATTACTTACAAATAAGTCAAATAATGTTGCAAGAGATTCACTCTACTCCCATTGCATTGCTAAACTCTGGAATAGTATCCCAACACAATAAACCTCTCCAACAAACTCACAAGTTTTAAACCACTGCTTAAACAGCATCTTAACCAAACCTGGTCCTGCACATGCTCATCACAGGGTTAAATCTTTATCACTGTACAATACTATCCAAGTACTCTCCCTAAAAATAATACTTTCAACCTCTTTGCTGAAATGACAAAACAAGTTTTATACATAACAATACATTAAATCGCACGTGTGCTTTTTCTTTAGTAACTTCCACCTGTAAAATCTTATAATGTATATGTATAAATGTAACTACTGTTTGTATATAAATGTAAATAGAAATGCAACTATTCTGTGTTTGACTGGAACTTAGCATAATGCAATGTAAGCAAATGGAGCTTTTCTGCCCGGGCCTCAGCTAAAAATGGTATTATCCAGTCTGACTTTCCCCGTAAACAAAAATAAATAAATAAATAAAAACAACACAATAAAATGTAAAGTTGTTTTCCAGTAAAAACCTCTTCATTAGTTAGAGATCTCTTTAATGTGGAATTACTCAGATGACTTTTACTTCTGCAGAGACGATGCTTATTGACTGATATTGGCAGAGAAGTTTACTGTTAATTCTAGGTCTGTTTTCATTCTGAGAGTGTATTGTTTGTTTAGCAAATGGCTATCTGTGTCTGTGCTATTTTATATTTTCTTTCAATACCTGTAATCATTGTAGAAGTAAATAAGAAAACAGTATGCACACTGACAGGTTTGAACAGAGTTTATGACAACTGGGGAAAAATAGCCAAGTAATGGAACACTGGAATGGCTAGGAAGGGGGCTGCTGTGGGGAAGGTGGGGGGTTGCTGCAGGAGGGGCTGGTCTGCAATGCCCCCATATGACCATGATCCAGCCCTGGTTATGATGCAAAAATGTATACCCAAGTCTCTTCTAAGTGCATTTACTCAAAATGTATAGGAATTCCAAACTGTAGTATATAGTTTTCAACCATGCACTTTGTAAAAATCTTGGGATTTCAGGATATTTACATTTGTACTGAGCACATAGCTCATACCTGAGCCAATAGGTTACAATGGGCCATGTGCACATCCTATACCTGAACTCACTTACTCAAAGTATGGGGGAATTCAAGACTGTTTTACAATGTTTATACTTCTGTATTTGGTTGAAATGAGTTATGAGATTTTCTGTGTAGTACGTCATACACTGCTTTCAGCTATGTCAAATTTTTCCAGGATGTTTGGTTTATGGCATGAGCTAGTGTGCTTTCCTCTTATCTTTGTCTGTTTACTCAAATTATTGGAGATTTCCAGATTAAAGTGTACTTTTACATATCTACTGAGGAACAGTTAGTCAGTTTATAAGATGTTGTTGTTTACTGGCAGCACATCTCTACTTCTATGCATGTGCACTATAAATCATATATATATATATATATATATATATATATATATATATATATATATTTAGTTAAATTCTAGGAGAATGAAGTATTCAGTTATGGTGTCCTTACTTGACGTTTGCTAAGAAGAGTTGATAAGCTGCTGAAGAAAGCTTATGTATAAAGGCTAAAGTTACCCCTTGGAGTATAGTAAGGTAAAGAGTGAGACAGGCTAGACTGCCATGCAGTTGTGCTATTGGATTGTAATATAGCTTCTGTAAAGATGCTAGCTTAAGGTATAATAAATCTTTTAGTTTTGTTATTACGGGTTTATTACTTTATACAGTTATTGACAAGTAATATGTTTTGACTTTACAGATATGAGACTTTAAACAGTTTTCAGTCTAATGGGGCCCAAGGCAGAACAATGGACCAAGTCCTCATGCCCCACCATCACTCCCTCTCCCACTTTCACCATACCATAATTATTTACTAAGTGTAATTATCCACCTTTTATCCATAAGTCATCAGCCAGTCACCATCCATAGCTCTTAACAAATCAGGGGCAAATCTAGAAATAATTACAGACAATGAGGGGTAATTTTAAAGTATTAATACTATTAACTTGAGATATTGATAAAATGAGTGTATTAATGTACAGGTACTGTGGACAACCAAGCTTACTTGGTCAGCCAGCCCTTACCAACTCTTCCATAATACTTGTCTTGCTCATGTCTCTCAGCTGGTGATGTTGTGGGTGGTACTAAACTCTCCTTGTTTTTTATTACAGGGCAGCCAGTATGTGAGAAAACACTTTAACAAGCAGCATTAAACATGCAGCACCTGATAACTGGGCTGGGGGTGTAAATGAGTAGAACAGACCAAAATGGGTGGGAAGCTGGAGATAAGTAGTCTGTGCTGTCTGTACAGAAGAGAGGTGTAGAGGCATTATGCAACTTAATAAATCTAAAAAACCAAAAATGTACCAGTGTGGAAAATAAAGTAATGGAATATGCCCCTCATTCTCCTACCTGAATGGAAGAAGTCAGCCGCTCACTGTCAAAGCAAACCAGCATGGCACACTTGTGGCAGCAACTAGATTGGTACTAGTTATTGAAACAGGAAACAGATGGGCACTGGGAAAGTAAGAATCATCAGATTGGAATCTGATGGAAAAAAAGAAAGAAAATGTGGGTTTTTGTACCTTTCTCTCTCTCCAGTCATCGGGCCCTAGGTGATCGCCTACATTGCCTAGTGCTGGATGCATCTCTGGTTTAAGGAACACATAAGTACAATTTGCAGGGTGTATACAATTATTCAGTATTATTGCATATCTGTATATATTGTGAGACAAAAACAGTTGTTCAAAGTTTAGGGTCATCTGTTTTACTAGAATTGTTCTGAGTTAATAGTAATAGTTTTGTACTTTGATGGTTTTACTTTATCCTTGATATTTCTAAGATAATGTTTTCTGTGGATGTTGTTCAGTTTTTTTTTTTTTTTTTTTTTTTTTGAAGTTTTAACTGCTCTTGTGTTGTATAGGATTAAAGGAGTAAGGCTAATGGAGATGGAATTGTTGTTAATGATGTAGGGAAGGCTTGTATGGTTGAGGATGGGATTTTCAAGAGTGCAGTGGATCAGCTAGTGAAGACCTGCTTTTTGTAATCAGGTTGTGCATATGCAGTACCTCATAGAAGCAGCAGTGAATAGGACAGCACTGTACTTAATCTAATCTGAACTTCTTATAATAAATAAAAAACTAAGGCATTTTCACTTTAAGATATTCAAAGGCACTCAATCAGGCATGCAAGAAATTCCTCAGTCTGCAAGCTTTCTGGTTCCTAATGCCAACAGTCCTGTAAAACTTGTAAAAAAACAAGATGTCCTAGGAATTTTTTGCTGACTTATGAAACCTGAGTAATAAATTGTTTCCAAAGTTCTAACTCACTTTACACTTATAGTATCACTGTTGACCCATGTGAGGACAAGAACTAAGGCTGATAAGAATGTCACCAAGCACCTTGCTCCAACCTCTAGGCACACATGAGCTTGGGGATGTCACTTTAGGCTTTGATGCCTAATCAGTTCAGAGATTGCAATACTGACTAATCACCAATGAAAGATAATTTACTGGAATCACCTTGTTGTTCTATTAGTTGCCTCCCATTTAGACTCTAGGGTGGAGGTCTCATACACGAACCTACAATAATTCACTGAATGACCATTTCACTCTAAAAGAACTCATTGAGTCAACATGTCTGAAAGACAATTTCACGGAAAGTCCATTTATCAGTCAAAATTACGATAAAAAGCATTGTAAAAAGTCAACATTTAAGGAATGTACATTCAGTATTATGACTTTCAGTATATCTCTACTCAGTAAGTTGTCAGGCACTTGTGTGTGTGTGTGTGTGTGTGTGTGTGTGTGTGTGTGTGTGTGTGTGTGTGTGTGTGTGTGTGTGTGTGAGTAAATATACAGGTAGATAGAAAAAAAAGGCTAAAATGTTTCTAGAGACAAACCACTCAGTAAAAACTGGAAGAAAAAATTCAACCAAGCTAGAATGTTCACTGTGTTATACTTTAAACCTCCTGTAATAAATGCCCATGGGATATATGTATATGACCCCTTTAGGACATAATGTGTTTCACCTACATGGCTTCTGAATGTTCAAGACTTTTTAAGTCTTTACAGTTACATTCAGACAAATAAAACCAAGCCCCAGTAGTAGTAGACATGTCGGTTTTGGAGTTTTTATTGCCCTCCTCAACATAACATAAGTGAATACCTTGGCTATATTTCAGAAACAGTGGGTCTTTAAAACTAACTAATGTCCATAAACATTAAAGTGCCTGCAAAATATCCCAACTAACATTCGAACCAAAGAGTAAAAAGGGCACACAAACCACTTAGTAAAAACTGCAAGAAAATCCAGACAAGCTGGAGTTTTCTCTCCATGACACCTTAAACCTCCTGTAATGGAGGCTCATATACATATATTTATATATATATATATATATATATATATATATATATATATATACACACACACACACACACACACACACACACACACACACACACACACACACACACACACACACACGTGCAAATGACCCCTTAAGTACATCAAACATTAAGGTGCCTGCAAAATATCTCAACTAACATCCAAACCAAAGGGTAAAAAGGTTATACAGACAAACTATTCAGCAAAAATTGCAATAAATACCCAGCCAAGGTAATGCTCAAGGTGATCAGCTGGTTAAAAGACCTAGTGTTTTTGAAGTATAGTCAAACTATCCATTAATTATGCTGTGCTGATGAGGTTATTTGCATATACCCCATGGGTCTTCATTACAGGAGGTTTAAGGTATCACACGGTGAAAACTCTAGAGTAGCTGGATTTTCTTGCAGTATGTGTAAGTATATATATAAATATATATATATATATATATTTATATATATATATATATATATATATATATATATATATATATATATATATATATATATATATATATATATATATATATATATATATATATACACACATACACATACATGCATACATACATGTATTGGTTCATGACAGTTTACAGGCAAGTGCTAGGCTAGTTGACCATGCAGGCCAATTTAAGCCTAGCCAATTTCCCTTTTTGTGCTCCAAATAACATATCGCATTTGGTTATAGATCAGTCTTACCCATCCCATGGTTGATAATTATATATTATCCCTAATGAGAATAACTGGTATCACACCATAGAATATGTGAGAGGACCCATGCATAGCATAAAGCATTTAGGAGCTGCCTTAGTCCATTAGTAGTACAGGGTGCAGTCCTGGGGTATTTTTTTTTTTGTTTCCTATCTATAGATCTAAGTTGATACATATGGTTAAGGATGAACTTAGTTTTATGTGTATGGGGAGTCTGTTCCTCAGCAGCAATATCCTCTGCAAGATATACCTGTCCCTCCAAGCCATTCTGTTAATGTTGTAGAAGAGGTTTAGATCCCTAGACACAGTATTTCCAATGCCATTTGACTTGCTGATACACAATAAATCCATCAGTAGTGGGTCAGAAAATGACATGTATCCAGACACAGGTCACCTCTTAGGAGTCTGTAGGTTATCAAGTATAATGACAAGGCTTTGAGTCAGTCCATGTAGGACATGTTCGTTAGGCCTTGTATCCTTTTAGTAAGGTATCTCTGTGGGGATTCTGGTTGGTGCATATGTCTGGACAGGTACATGTCAAAGAGGGCATTATGTTTAATAATTTGCCTAATGAGGCAAAGTAAAGGGGGCGATGACATCTCTACATCTAAACACAGTCCTTTTATTTATTAGCTGGACAATATGAAAGGACTTTACTACAACAAAATACACATGTTGGTCAAATGTTAGGTCACTGCCCACATAATTTAATAAATCCCAAAACAACTGGGTCACCTCTTAGGAGCGTATTGTCAGTGTTTAGTTTGCAGTGGTAGATGACTTCCCAAAGAATACAGTAATGCATTTTTTTGGCATTTAGTTTCATTCCATGATTTTGGCACCAGTTATTTATTTGAGGCAAATCTTAATGCAGGATGGCTAACTTATTTTGGGATTTTAATGCAAAAGAATTCACTGAGTCAAAATGGCTGAAAGCCAATTTCAAAGAAAGATCACTTAAATTCAAAATAAATGAAACATGAAACAGTCTAAATCACACAATGGAAAGGTTTTATATGATCAATTACGCACACACACACACACACACACACACACACACACACACACACACACACACACACACACACACACACACACACACACACACACACACACACACACACACACGGATTTTAATATACTAAGTTAGTATTCACACAACATTGTAGAAAACTTAAAATACCATATAGAGGGAATCATTGTCACTGCACATATAAAAATCACATCAGCAGTGTTTGCTTATATATTACATCACCACAAGCACCAACTAAAGCTTCTTCATGCACTGTTCTGTATTTCTGTTTCTGTATTCTAAAACTGTGTATAGCTATACCACGTTCAACAAAATTAATTTTCAGCCAAATTGTCATTCAGTAAAATGGGCTTTCAACCATTGGGATTCATTGCCTTGTTATACGGTGAACTGGTCATTTACTCATATGACAGCAATTCTCTTATACATATACACAAACGATAGATGCAATATTGCTACACTAGTACAGTGGTCCCATCTATGCCAGTGAAATTCTTACAGTTCTATTTACTCCTTTAGAAAACGATAAGTGACAGGCATTCTCCTCAACCAGTCATCATCATCATCATTATCATCAGTCCCTGTCCCCTTTTGTTAGTTTTACTTGGGGTCATGGTGGCACATCAGTATTAGTCAGTGTGACCAGATCACCTAGAGCCAATGTTTACACTGCGTAGTGTCCAGCCTTTTGTACTAATAACCTGAACAGTAGGTAGCCTTAAGAATCCATGATGTTCCTTCCACTATCGCTGTAAGTAGCAAACAGTCATAACACTTTAAAAAACATTAATAAGAAAAGACACTGAGATCTCCCTATCCTGAAAGCATAGAGGGATGAGTCCCTGACTATAGCCCAAATGATTCCTGTCCAGTTTGCATCATGGGCATTGGAGGTACCAGATGGCAAGAATGGGAAGATGAAGCCTGAGACATCTCACCTATCCTGGATGGAGGGAGATGGCCTCAGCCTCCTGCATTAGTGACACCAGCTGGAGCATAGATATATCACCAGCAGCAGTGGGCCTGGCAATGCCTCTTTAGCCCATTTCCAGAGGTACCATAGACAGCATCACATGAGCATGATCCTTGATGGAAGCAATGCAAAGCTCCCTGGGTTATGTTGGTCTAGCTGAGCATATGACTGATCTTCCTACAACCAATTAACTCTCACCTATAAAGAGCATAAGAGTTGCATTGTCTCTCACAAAAGCAAAGGTTGGTCATGAACAAAAGGGCAGCCTTTTTCCTTGCAGTTCTACTCCACTTTGCCAGACTGGTTGCTGGTTTCCATGCTGTCCTCTTCCCCTTACTCATCTCTCATTTCCATTCTGTCCTGTTTGCTTGAATAGTTTTTCTCCTTGTTCACAAACCAGCTAACACTGGTACCCAAAAGAAAAAAGCAGCCTATCCCTACATGTTCCATAATAATACTTATTTGTTAACCAGGGAGGATCACTAGAACACAATCCCTTTTCAGAAAAAAATGAAAACTAGCTGAAAGAAACCGCAATCCAGGCAAAAAATTAAACCTTTACCTTTAATAAAACGAAAAAAAGGAGTTATAAAAAACAATAAAACTTTGAATAAGATAAGCGCTTTCATCCACCTTGAATAAATAATCACTGGACTTCTTCAGATAAAACATCTTTCAGCTTAAACATTTAAATACCTATACCAATTAACTACCATCCCAGGTTAGCAACCTACATCATCAAAAACCCCATCCACCTTATTTTCTTCAACCTGCGAGTACTCAAAACAAATAATACATTTCATGAGGCTATTCAACCCCAAAAGAATAGTTATAATGGTCTTACATATTAAAATAGGTTATAAAATAAATCTTATAACTTCATTCCATAACTTTATGAATGGTGTTTGAAAACAAGAGCATTTTTTAACGTCCATATAGACCTCATCTACATATTGCTTTAACTCTTAACAAACAGTATATAGAACAGTAGTCATTTAAACCTGGCCAGCTGAAAAGCACCGAGTCTAATTAGCCATGAAAGCTCCCTTTTCTGTAAACGTAAGTGCCAGAGGCCTCCTCTTGGACTAGTAGCCACTTTATCTCTTGCCATATATTTATAGTTAGGGCGCTCCTTTACATGCTTGGCCAGTGCACTGTTTTCCTTCTCCTTCTTCGTATTATATTCAGGTTCATATATTCTGTGCCTTAGCCTTCGCTCAGTTTTCCCCACATAGAAACAAGGGCATCCCTGACAGAAAAGAGAAAAGGGAGCTTTCATGGCTAATTAGACTCAATGCTTATAGCCGGCCAGGTTTGAATGATTACTGTTCTATATACTGTTCTATATACTGTTCTATATACTGTTCTATGTACTGTTCTATATACTGTTCTATATACTGTTCTATATACTGTTCTATATACTGTTCTATGTACTGTTCTATATACTGTTCTATATACTGTTCTATATACTGTTCTATATACTGTTCTATGTACTGTTCTATATACTGTTCTATATACTGTTCTATATACTGTTCTATGTACTGTTCTATATACTGTTCTATATACTGTTCTATATACTGTTCCATATACTGTTCTATGTACTGTTCTATATACTGTTCTATATACTGTTTCTTAAGAATTAAAGCAATGTGCAGATGTGGTCTACATTGCCATGTTAAAAAATGCTCTTGTTTTCACAAACACCATTCATGAAGTTATAGAATGAATTTATAAGATGTATTTTAGAACATATTTTAATATGTAAGACCATTATAACTATTCTTTTGGGGTTAAATAGCCTCACAAAATGTATCATTTGTTGTTAGTACTCGCAGGTTGAAGAAAATAAGAGGTATGGGGTTTTTGATGATGTAGGTTGCTAACCTGGGATGGTAGTTAATTGGTATAGGTATTTAAATGTTTTAAGCTGAAAGATGTTTTATCTGAAGAAGTCCAATGATTATTTATTCAAGGTGGATGAAAGTGCTTATCTTGTTCAAAGTTTTATTGGTTTTTGTAACTCCTTTGTTTTTCATTTTATTAAAGGTAAAGGTTTAAATTTTTTGCCTGGGTTGCAGTTTCTTTCAGATATTTTTTTTTCTACTTAGTTTTGTTTCTCAGTTTTCATTAACAATCGCTTTTCAGGGATGATGAAGGATTAATGTCTGATTAAGTTCTTCTTTCAGCTTTTCCCGGTTAGGGGTCGCCACAGTGGAACTCCGGTCCGCTAATGATTGGCAGTAGATTTTGTACGGGTGCTGAGGTGCCAGCTTGACACCCAACCTTCAACAAAGGCATGTCCATTCTACGCATGTCTTTCGAACGCCACTCGACCGCGGGGAGGACATGCAGACTCACCACAGAAGGTGCTGCAACTGAGAATTGAATGGGAGAACCTCTTGCTGTGAGGCAACAATGCTACCGCTGCAGTGAATTGCTCAAAGTTGCACAACAGGCGAATGTGGACTAATGGAATCAAACCCTGCACCACAGAAACAACTACTTATAACCTTAACTCCCTTTGCCAACTGCCAGACTAATGAACTTTGTGTTCCATATATACTCATTTGTGTTCTACATATACTCATTGTAGACATTTTGCAGTATCTTATTGGTGGTATGTTTGTATACAATGTGCACTTATATTTTTATTAAAATGTGTTCTTTGGATATTTATGTGATCTGTGTGATCCATATGATCCACCACCAGAATAGGCAACTGTTATCATAGTTTGATGTTTTAACTTAAGAACAGCATCTATGTAATGTAAGCCAGCATTGTTCAGTGTCAGAATTAAACTGTGAATTCAATCTGGGAAGGTTGTGTGCGGAAACATAACTGACAGCCTTATTTTACTGTGATCATATTATGGAATTATCAACTTGACAACAAAAATACAGGCTTGACTTTTGCAGTATGTTTTATGTGCTACCCTGAGTTTACTACAGTAGAAAGGTATCTGTTTTTTTTTTTTTTCATTTTTCATTAGCTAATTTTGCAAGCCAACTGGACACAAATGTCTTTTTTAAAGTGGATTGAATGGTTACCTACTCTGAATAGAATGAGATCCTGTGTCTTGGGCTGCAGTAACCAGTCAAACAGTTCATTAATAGCTCAAAGCAGCAATCCACTGCAGTAAGTGCCAGACAAATGTTACAGCAATGCTTCATAGAGAGGAGGATGCTATCTGGTCATACAAATCGACCTTACCTGTGCATGTATCTGATTATAAGCATATGAATGATGTCGAGCATTTTTGAACACTTCCATTATTTTGAATGCTACAGCGGGAACTAGATATTTTTCCCAAGATGATTGGGAAAGTGTTGATTCATTTAGTGCTGACTAATGACTGGCAGCAGTTTGACAGTTTTGTCACTAAAAGTGAAAATGTGGTATTGCACTTTTTTCACTGTAGCATGGAGTTTTATAAGTAAGTTGGGGGTGATGGGGTCTGTCCCCACATGGAGGGATGCTGGAAAGCTTACATCCCTGAAAAAAATATAAAATGTGTATGCTGAAAGTCGTTTGCAGTGATTTATTTTCTTTGATTTTTCTATCAAAGAATAATCTTTTGATGAATGATTATTAATCCTGAAGATTATGGTGGAAACTAGATGATTTAAATTGTCTTGGTATAAAGATACCCAGCCAACAAGAAATTATTAAAGAAAGCTTTGAATCCTTATAAAGTTTCATTTTTTAAATGCAAACAACTAGAATAAATTAACCTGATAGGGCCTCATGTCCTAGATTCAGATAATGATGTGATAAAAACTTAAAGTAAACAAATAGACAAATGAAAAATATTTATATCATCGCTTCATTTTGTTTTTGCTTTGCTCTCCCATATTCATTTTTCAGCATTTTGATTGCATTTGTTAAAATGCATTGATAGTTGAAGAAAATAACCCATGCAAGTTAATTTCCTCTGCCTTGATTGCTTGAATCTAACAGTCTGCTTCTATCTCTAGTTCATGCTCCACTTTTGAAAGAAATTTGAAACTTTAAGAAAGAACTCTGACATTCACTAAAATAACTTATTTATTAAAATCCACATTTGAGATTTGAATAGCTACAGAATGCATAGTTGGCAAAATGCCTTAGGTATGTATCTGTTTGTGTGTGTGTGCAAGCATATGTGCATGTGTGTGAGTCTACATATATCTCTCTATCTCTCTTTATCGCTCTATATATCTACATATATATTTATATATATATACAGACAGAAAAGGTTGCATCTATATGGGGATTAAGTTTTCATGATATTTTTTCTTTTCAATCTTTACTGAAAGACAACTTGATTTCTTTTTTCAGCTTCTCTATGCTCCACAGCCCAACTCACAATAAAGATACCCTATCACAGAAAATCATGACAGAAACACCACTGAAAGTGCAGACTTAGTTTGATGGAACAAAAAGAAATAGTAGCTTTTAATGTATCTTTTAATTAACCACTGTCCCAAAAAAGAACAAGCACTTCAAGTGTATATGTTTCAGTGTGAGTAATGCAATATGTTGTAACATACTTAAAATCATTTCCTGTCACATTTAAATAGCTTGCGTTACAAAAGAGTGCTAAAAAGGAAAAATGCGGTTTGTATTTCACATTCTAAGAGTGCTCAGCAACACATGCTTCACAGTTTTGTATCGATAAAATAAACCAAGAAAGCCACATAATGTTACTTTGGGCTAGAGCATATTGATAGAACAAAGATAAGAAAAGAATACAGCCAAACAGGAAGTGATATATTACCTAACAGTCTGAAAACAGTAACATAATATGGCTGAGATCTGGACAATACATGGATTTTAATTAATTATGTAGAAATCATCTGCTTATTTTCCTTATTATAAAAGTTATTTTCTACTTTGTGAAAGCTAGTCATTTCTTTCTGAAAGAAAATACTATAGAATTTGGTAAAGTATTACTTTCATAGATCTATCAAAATGAAATACAGACAATATGAAATAATAAAATATCTACTAGGAAGCATTAGGTATACCTTCTATTCACTTTATCAGCTTAGGAGGAAGACTCAGCAAAGTTGAATGAATGATGGCACAGGATGTAAAGCTATTGATTTTTGAGGCTCTGAAACTTGACTCAGCTGCAGACCAAGTGTCAAGCAATCCTACAGGGGCATGAAGATAGATGTGACACATCTGCTTGCTTTTTGATAGGTAGTGTGAAATTACATTGCATATAAAGCTATTGGATAGAGTGAAATGATGGCACTGTTTAAATTCTTCGCGTGAGAAGATTTATATTGTAACAGGTAAATGGTAAATGTATGAAGTTGTTACTGCATTGCTCCTGCAGTTGTTGGAAGATGCTTATAATGTCTGACAACTGAATGATGCAATTACAAACAACAAAAAAAGTACCAGCAAATTTTCCTTTTGATTACTTTTTAAATGTTCTCTATGGGATGAATAAAAATGTAACATACAACTTTCTGATCTGAACTTTGCATTAAGTTTCATAAGACTGAAGTAGTGAGCTGTGGGTTTTCCTCTTATATGGTTTCCTGCGTTATGTATTTGCAATTACAAAACAGCCATGCCTGACTTAAAAAGAATTGCATTTAATGACCTAATTATAAAGTTAAATGTATACCCTTACAAGTCCTTTAATAGCTTATTCAACATAAAAATGTAGGTGTTATAGTTTTATTAAAGTTGTTTTTCAAACGATATGTTTTGTTTACTTTTGAATTGTATGTGGTATTTATACAGAACAAAAGAAAGTTCATGATTTTGCTCACTTAGTCTTTTATTCGGTCTTTTTTAAACATGGTAAAATTAAACTAGGTTAAATAAGTCAGCTGAAGACACCCAAAATTAAACAAGATATGCTCCAGAATAGTAGAAAAAAAGGGCATCTGAGTTCACATGCTAAGATGGTGACTGATATCATTGTTGCATATCAAAAAATTATGAAATCATTTTACTGGGTTGAAGCTCTGGAGAATACGCCAACATTTGCTAAAATGATCAGATTAACTTCTGGCTCATATAAGTATTACATTCTATGTTTTTTTTTGCCCCATAAATGCCTAGAATACAGTCAAATCCCATATGCAAAGCATATATTACAAATATTTAAAAACAGCAATGACAATAGTGAAATCAATAAAAACAGGAACAGAATGAAAGTTCTACTGAACATGTTAGCTTACTGTGAAAGTCCTAATTCGGCAGAGATTACTCATGGATTCCTTTAATGACAGTGATATGGTCACAGCATTCAGTGCTAATTCCTTTGTTTTGTTGCTGCCCATTTGCATAACAAACTAATAACTCCATTTATGAAGACGTACAGAAAAAATGAAAGCAATGTATGCTAACCAAGATCAGACTAATATAGAAAGCTGAACTTTTAAATGCTGCAAAAATAAACAGATAAATAATTGAGTGTAGCTGGTATCCTGTTAACAAGTTCTTTCACAGGTGGTCAAAGTAAAATTCCTTCAGTGTCATTTACCTGAAGCAAAAAAGATGGAGGACCATAGCGTCAATCAGAAAAATCCTTGCCAGTGCAATTTTTCACTGTGTACCAGCAATGATTCCCTTCCTTTGGGAAATTCCCCTCTTCAAGTTGGTACAACCATAGAATTGATATATATAAGTTTGCTTTGGATGGTGGGACCTGCTCCATCTTCAGAGAGTGCAGGACAGCTTGCTTACCTGGAAAAAATGACTGAGGTTCACTTTATTGCCCTTCTGTGTTTTTAAGCATTATTTCTTTGTGTTTTTGATGCTAAAAGTTTTGCACTTTCGGGATCCATAGTATAACCCTGTTAATATTTTCAACAGTATATATTTGATGCAATGAACAAATTGGAGAAAGAAAATATTGGAATTAGTAAATCATATTTTCATGAGATGGCACAACATGTTATCTTAAAAAAAGTTGCAGGTTGAAAAAAAATGAATGACAGGCAGTGTAAAAAATCTCACATTGGTTAGATGGAATCGCCCCAGAATGCACCTAGGAAAGGAAAAGTCCTGATAAATGATTCCTGCAGATGTAAAATACACACATTTACTGTAAAGTAGGAAAATATTGTTTTGAAAAGAAACAAAGGCAATTTTGCTGGAGGACAGATAATCTAAGATTAAAATATTTATTGGGTGTGGAGTATTACAAGATCAGGGAGAACTTTATAAACAACAGTGATAACCGATAATGAATTTCAAGCACAACGGTAGGCCTTTCTTACATAACAAGCATAAACATTAGTTCGCTGAACCATTTCTTCACCACTGGATGCAAGAACTTTCCCTCACATCTATCAAATGTAAAGGACAACTATTTCTGTGTAAGCTATAGAGACTGAAAATGTCTGCAAGCCTGAATGTCCTAGGGAAGTAGAAATTGGGGTAGTAATGAAATATTGAAGCCTGTGATTAGTAAGGATAAACAGTGGAGAGATGTAAAATTTCTTGAAAGAATAAATATTTCAAATGTAAATTGTTCCAAAAGCAAAAAGTGTTTTCACCTTGGAAAATTGCTTAAGCAAGGTTCCTTAAATGAAATAGTTTGTCCACAGAACATTTCATTATTATATCAACCTTCCTTGAAATATTTTAGGAATAAAACTATGTTCAGTTGTATGGTTATTTGGTTATCATTTGTCACAACTGACTGTTGTTTTTTAATAAGGTGGGATTTTTTTTTTTTGCTGTGAATAAAACATATCTGAGCAAGACACTTCACTAAGTTGTTTACATATCAGTGTGTGTGTGTGTGTGTGTGTGTGTGTGTGTGTGTGTGTGTGTGTGTGTGTGTGTGTGTGTGTGTGTGTGTGTGTTTATTTAGTTATAATTTGTTGGTTTTCTGCTGGAAGTGTCCAATTTGTTTAGGCCCATTTATAGAGTAGTCCCAATAAATAAATAAATAAATATATATATATATATATATGTAACAAAGTCAAAGATAACAGTATACATGACAATAATACTAGTTAATGATTCTAAATGTTGCAGACAGTATGCATGGGAATAACATTTCAAAATACAAGATCTACATTACGGTCTATATTATATGTTCAAAGTCTGAAAACTTCAAATTTCATATGATCGAGTCCATATGAGCAAAGTTTTCAAACTTCGATTGTACGATATAAACAAACAAAAAATAAAAAAAACTAGCTGAACGCTTGCCCCCCTGCACCCCTCACACCCCCGCTATTTAAATATACCAACTCCGAGATCGCACTATATTGAAGTGAAGGGAAATATTCTCTACAGTGATCTCCATTGTAATGTTCGATGTTTGAAAACTTTTCTCATATGATGTCGATCATATGAGATTCAAAGTTTTCAAACTTTGAACTTACGATATAAACCCTACATCACTAATTCTTTATAAAAATAGCTGGAGTCACATGTATATTTTTGTGTTCCATGCACATAAAAGATAACTGTATACAAAAAAAAAGCTCTCTCTCTATATGAATGTGTGTATGTGTGTGTGTGTGTGTGTGTGTGTGTGTGTGTGTGTGTGTGTGTGTGTGTGTGTGTGTGTGTGTGTCTGTGTAAGCACGTGTATATCTAGATAGACAAATAGTTATACATTAGGAAGAAAAGAAGGTAGATCTAGAACCAATAAATGCCTCTAGGATGCAAGATGATATGTACAAGTAGCATGTAAAATATTTATCAGGAATCAGTTTTAAGCTTGCTTCATGAGAGCTTTTTATCATTTCAGTTTTTTAAGGATTTTAAACTGTGACAAACAAGTTAAACACTCTCACTGGCTATTGAATGGTATAATAAATAAAACAATATACTGTTGCAGTAACTGGGATGTGTATATGTTTATGGTAAAAGGCTCTAGGCCTTTTATTTAATACCATTCAATTTCAGAATGTATTGAAGACTGCAAGAAGCATGGCATATAAATTACAAGTGACAGATGTGAGACTCGAGAATTATCTTTTTACAGTAAGCACATCACTTGTGAAACATAGCTCATAATGTGAAAATTAAATGCAATGCATATTTTGCCCTGATACCTACAATACATACAAAAATGATTAAATAAATAGTGTTTGTCTATGAATTGTTACTTATACAGGAGACCGAGACCTGGGCTGTGGTTTGTTTAGTCAAAGCACACATTTCTGAGTCTTATCTCTATGAGTAGTTTTGTTAAATAATGGTTTCCTGGTTTCATAGGGCAAACCAGTGCTTGATAGAAAGTGTAGTTTGCTTGTGTATTACGTGTACCCTAAACAATTCATCTTGTGATAAGATTGCTTTCTGGGCAACGTTTTCTTGTCTGTGACATGTGAGTAATGTATCTGTGTATATTACTAGGAGACTGTCAGCTACAACAAGGACATCAGTCTTATGGGGTATGTCAGAGGTTTGCTGTTACAAACACATATATTCTTTTCTGGAAGTAGTACTATTGTTTTTTCTGATTAAACTAACTTTAGAACGTTTAGGAAGCATGAGTTAGCAATTATGTCCACAGTTAATGAAAGGATACCTTCATTTGATTCAAATACATAAAACCAAGAACTGAGCTTCTTGTTACATTATGTAAAAATAAAGATGCATATACCTGTAGAACAAAATTTACATTCCTAAGAACTGAAGAGCTCGCACTCTTAAGGTCCAAAGAACTTCATAAAGAACACTATATTTTCAGCTACTAGTATTGTTTGAATAAGGATGGTGGAATAATTATGCTAGCTGATTCGGTCTGAGCCAGCTGGTGAACTTTGTATTTGAAGGGCATAGTTGGCTAATGGTCTCCTTCTACCACTACATATAATTAGGCTTAAGAAAGGACTGCTGTGGACAGATGCGCTACTGGGATATGTTTGGAAGTGCAATACTCTGTGTCTGCCCTTACAGACTGGAGAAACCAAAAACCACCAGCAGCACCTAAGTATGCCATGATGCTAGAATAGTTTGTACTAATTATAATACAAGAGCAGAGCAAGCATGTTTGTTGTGTGTGTCTTTTAAGAGAAGGTTCTGGGATATGCAGGAGCAAATAATTTAATTTAGCTCAAAAGTGAACGTGTCATCCTGATTTGCATCCTCTTGATATGATGAAGCTTGTTGTTCTCAATCATTTTATTAAGGAAAACTTTATTTAATGGCATATATCTAGGACAACTTTTCTTATGGTATACATGACAGGGCTATGATTTAGTCTTTGTAAGTCTTTAAAGAATATTCTAAGGTCTTGCTGCAGTTAATTAAGGATATTCAAAAAATCTGGATGTGAGGAATGATGACTAGTAAGAAAACAATGCAGTGTCTCCACTCTGTGGCACATTTGAATTTTTAAGTTGCTTTAGGATTTATGTTATTACTGTTTAAAATGTACAATGGAAATTCATTATACAAGCTTCACCTCAAGCACTCAGGTCAAAATTCCTTCACCTTTTGTGCATCATACTTAGGTTCATAGGTTCATAGGTGTGTACTAGGCTAATGGCCCTGGAGCCTTTATAAGCCTAGCCCGTTGGATTAACCTGGCATCATGCCACCCGACCTTAGTTCCCAGTGCCTCTGTCAAGTAGAGCCACTGGAGTGATCCTCAGGGTGAATTTCCCATCCACTCATCAAGATTTCTCTTGACCAGGTCCAGTGAAGTGCTCTGTTTGACATGTATGGGAAGTCTATTCCATAACATGGGCAGTCTTTGGGTTATGAACCTGTCCCTCCAGCACGTTCTGTTGATTGTGGTAATGAGGTTGAGGTCTCTGGAGCGTGTGATGTGGAGGGATTGGGATTTCTTTAGAGGTAGCATTTCTAACAAAGCTGGGTCACACATGGCTTTGTAAGTCAAGCAGAGATTGCCTCTAAGTAGGCGATATGAGACCGAGAATAGTTGGAGTTTTTTAGTCTGTCCATGTAGGACAAGTGTTTAAGGCCTAGATTCCTCTTTGTGAGGAACTTTTGCAGCCTCTCCAGTTGTTGCAGGTGTCTAGTGAGGTACATGCCAAATGGGGCATTATACTTGATGATTGGCCTAATGAGGGAAGAGTAGAGGGAGACAATGGACTCTTTCTTCCTGGATGCAAAACCCTTAGCAATGAGATGTGCCACATAGAAGGACTTTCTGACCCCAGTGGCAATGTGGTGGTCGAAAGAGAGTTTGCTGTCAACCTGTGTTCCCAGATCTCTTATAATGTATTCTGAGTTCAGTGGACTACTGTCAATGTGGTAAATCATGGGAACCGGGTTTTTCCCAAAGGGGATGATGACACATTTTTTGGCATTGAGCCAAAGGCCATGGTTCTGACACCAGTCATTGGTCTCAGTGACGCCTTTCTGTAGGATGTCAACATCACTTGGGGAGTTAATAATAGCTCCCAACTTGCAATCGTCTGCGAACTTTGTCTGCCAGAGTCCCTTCATGTCCGGCTGGACTTCAGAGAAGTAGATACCAAACAAGAGATGACCCAGGACTGAACCCTGTGGGATTCCACTCGTGACTGGTTGGCAGTCTGACTTGTTGTCAGCTACTTTCACACTGTGGGTTCTATCTGTGAGCAAGTTTGCAACCCACCTAGTGATATAGGGGTTGATGTATAGCTTACTGAGTTTTTCTATGATTTCTGAGTGGGGAATGGTATCAAAGGCCTTGGCCAGGTCAAGGTAGGCTGTGTGAACCACCTTGCCTTCATCCACAGCTCTGGTGACTGACTCGAAGAAGTTGACCAAGCTGAGCAGGCATGATCTATCCTTCACAAAAACCAAACTGTGGGGGATCCAGAGTTTGGAGATTCCCTATATCCTTGTTTATTAGGTCCATGATGATGCTTTCCATAGGTTTGCATATAAGACTCATTAGGCTATTGGGGCAATAGTTCCCAGGGTGTGTAGTTACTCCTCCTTTGTGGAGAGGGATGACTGTAGCAGTGCACCATTCTGTATGGACAAAGCCTAAGGTGGGGCTGTAATTGAACAGGGCACACAGGTGAGGTGCCAGTTCACTCTGTAGGTCATGTAGAACACAGCCAGGGATATTGCCCATAGAAGCTGTATTCTTGGCCTTGGACAGTGCTGTTTTAACCTGTGCAGCAGTAATACTGGGTGCCTGGCACTCTACTGTTAATGTGACAGGTCATTTGAGAGGGGAGAGAGGGGTAAAGTTGCACTGAATCTGTCGGCCAGTAGATTGGCAATATCTATTGGCTCAGTATAGGTGGTACCATTGGGCAGTAGCTCAGAGCAAATCTGAGTACTGCCATGGAGATTCATTATATAACTATAGAAGGCCTTGTAGTTGTCTTTACTATCTGCCGCAATTCTGTTTTCATAGCTAGCTTTAGAGGATTTGATGAGGGATCTCAACTTTTTGTTGAGGCTGATAAGAGAGTTTTTCCAGTCTTGGGACTTCACCTTATTCCAGATCAGTTTCTTCCTTGTGTTGTAGAGTTTGTTTATGGCAGGGAGGGGACCACCAGATTGGCTTCCTATTTTTGGAGGAGAGTGTCTTGGTTCTATTGGGTATGGCGAGATCCATGCATTTGTGTATGTGTTCGTACAGTGCATTGGTGTATGATTCGGCGGTCATGCAACAATTATCCATTTGCATGGGTGGTTTACCACACAAGCTGGAGTCATTATTTCAATAACTTTGATAAACCCCTCAAGATTCTTATGTTTCACTCAGTAAAATAATTTTTTCACTCAAGACACTCATTAATTTACAAATGCTTGATTCTTTGAAAGACAGCTTTATTTTAAAGCAGTAGGTCACATGTTGAGGCTTTAGCGCAATTGTTTTATTTGATTTTCTTCAGATGCATTCAATGCCATGAAAACTTTTAGGCTTATGTATCTTTTCTTTTTCAGCATTTTATTTTTGAACATTTTATGTTGTTTTAAAATCCATTTCTGGGACATTACTCTTTACTTTCTCTTTAATTTCTATTGCCATAAGCCTAGCCATTGGCTTGAAAATAACAATGAAGTTAGCTGTAAAAGAATGGTATGGGGTGAGCAAAGAGAGTGTGCCAAGGAACTGTATTTTGTCTGAAAGGCTATAAAAGGCTATAGGTGGATGAAGGTGAAATGTAGGAATATCAGGTCTTATTTGTTAGAATCCATTTCAAGTTTCCAAATATATATGGGTAAGGCAACAGCAGTAAGGCCTAACATTACCAAAGTAATAATGTGAGTAATAATAAATATTAAGAAAGTAGTAAGGTAGTAACCTCTCTATAATAAGAATGAAATTTGCCTAAATAGTTAGAAATGGTTTGCCTTATCTCTATTTGTTTAGATGCTTTCTATGAGCAAGGGTTGCATCAATTTGTTTATTTTAGTGCATTCGGTAGTTACTGCTCATATTAAAATGTCAGCAAAATGTTTGCAAAAAGTTACTAAATTAGCTGTTCCACCGGTGTGATGAAGTTGCCATTGGGGCTACAGCTCATGGAAAAAACAGGGACTCCATCACTATGACAAGCATTAATAGTGCAACAGGCAAAATTATGTACACCTTGCCTGCATTCATATCATTGTCTGCTAAGTGTGTTGGGTGGAGATGCAACTATGCATAGGGCATAAGAATAAAATATCTGAACTGCCCAAAAATGACAGCTTGTCTTGACCTGACTCTGTTCCAAACTGATAATGTGTCTATGGCTAGAGAGTGGAGCAAGAAATGAGTTAAAAGGAAATCTCAAGGCCTTGACTGGACCAGAGAGAGAGAGGGAGACAGAGTGAAAAAATTGCACTAGGCAGACTGGAATAAGAAAGAAGACAGCAAGTAACTCTATGACTACTGTGCAATTAGTGTTGCTGAGTGATTTTGGAGCTGAGAAGTGGTACACACAAGTAATAATGCCTTCTAGGGTGAGTGTAAATGTGTAATTAACACCCACCCAGGGGTGTTATGAGACCTGACACCACAGGCGGAGGTCCTGTACAACCCCTGGAAGGGTGTTAATTACACATTAACACACACCGTGGAGGGCATTATTGTGTTTAGAGAATGGTCACAATGTAAAATTGCTGTTTTTTTTACTTATTTTAAGTACTATATTATTTTTTTATATTTGTTTTTTATGTAAAATAGTACCTCCATCTAATATTTCAAATGTGCTATAGTATATGTTAATGGTGTTGAAGGAAGCATTTTACATCCAAAATGTAACCCTTAAAAACATATCCAAGCATTTACTTTATTTTTTGGTCCCTTACTCCAAAAACATTTGGTTTGTTGCATGTCATTGGAGACTGAAATTACTAAATAATGGCATACATCTGAGTTTCAGACTATTATTTTCTTCAGAAAATTAATACTAACACAAATCCTTTTAATTAAGCAAGTTTGTAATTTTATAAGAGCAGTAATTAAAGTCTGTTCCCTCTTTAGTTAGGTTTTATCCAGATTTCTTCAGCTGAAAGGTCCAGAGGAATGCAAATGTCATTATTATCACCCTCACTCAGTCTCTCACATACACCTCTGTTTCAGAAAAGGTATGCTAACACAAATCCTAATAATCAAGTAAAATATGTTCCTATTTTGAGCCTTTGACCCCATTTATTTTAAATTTATCCAGATATATTGAGCTAAGAGTTAACAGAGCATACCTTTCAACTGTTCAGATTTTTGCAGAATGTCCAGATTTCTGGCTCGTATGTTTGGTCCCATCCTCATAAAATCTGTAGTTTTCTGGCAAATCACTGGGGAATGAAGTCATTAAATAATGACAGACGTTTGAGTTTCAGACTTCATTTCCTTCAGATAATTAATGTGAATGGAAACCCTGTTGTTCTAGCAACTTTCTAAGTTTATAAGAGCAATATGTAAAATCTGCCATTATTTTTGGTCGTTTGTCCCTTGTTATTTGTGACTTTGTCCAGATTTCTTGTGCCGAGAGGTTGAGAGCTATGCTCAAGAGGCACACAAACCTTTTAACTGATGTTGTTGCTGCCAGGGATCACTGTCACTCTTCACACACACACACACACACACACACACACACACACACACACACACACACACACACACACACACACTGCTCCATTTTCATGCATGCATTCACTCACATATGCAGACAGAAACAATCACACATGCACACACACAAACACACTTTCGATTTCAGTTATTTTATGCTCACTAAACATCAAAAGTGCTCCGTAGCAAGTGTAAAATAATGGTGGCTGTTAGGACTTGATATGCTGTGCCATGAAGTGTCAATTTTTTTTTTTAAAAGGGCATTACTTGTGCATCAGAACCTGCTGGAGAAGAATGTTTCAGTCTCCAGTGTGCTGGTATACAATTTGTCCATTCTCTAAAGGAGAATAGATGCGACAAGCAGGATGACTAGGTATATGGAGTAGATAGTGCCAAGTAGGGTGGAATATACATTATGATTAAAAAGACAGAGCTAATGGAGCATTACGACTACATCCTTCAAGTGCACACTGCAGGTCTTGTGCCAAACACAAAGCTTTCTACTGCATATAGGTTCATAGATTAGTACTAAGCTAACTGCCCTTGCAAGCCATTTTAAGCCTAGTCAATTATCCCTTGTGAGACTCAAACCTTGCACCCTGTGTTTGTAAGGCAAATACCTTAACCATTAGGCCACCCTCCCACCCAAGATGCAGCATCCCTGAGTGGGCTTGAACCACCAACCTTTCGGTTAACAGCTGAATGCGCTAACCAATTGTGCCACAGAGACTGGTTGTATTTGTTTCAAGCTATTTTTTTGTTTTTGTTTTCATGAATGAACTATTTAAGAAAATTGTCATTCCAGACATTTAGCATGAGTATATGACAAGCAATAATTTTCTTACTTCTTTTGATGGATCACAATTGTGATTTTTTTTCTAGTTTATATTAATTTGCAATTTAAATAAAAATGATTATCACAGTTTCTAGACTGATATCAGGACTTTCCAAAGTAATAATAAGAACAGCACAAATCATAGACATCTGAGTTATTGTTGCACATCAGTTTTCAGTAGGAAAAATGTATTCTGTTTTAAGTGAAAATGCATGTTTGAGACTCCATGTAAAATTTTCAAAATACATATATTTTCCTGTGAGGCAAAGCTCTATTTCCCCCATGTGTGCCACTATCTTTCGAGATCCCTTGAATATTATATTCAACATAAAGGTATTTATATCTTATAGGACTAGAAACTCCCCGCATTTTAACAATTATCTCCTAAGATCTAAATTCAGATCTCATGTCAAAAGAAATTCACAGGCACTTAATCTGTTCAATGCATTGAACTATTTTTATGCTCTGTCCATTTTTAATAATATTGCTGTAACAAATTTATCAAAAATTACTATCAGACATATAATCTGCTGTTTTTAATGACTGTTGCATATATGTGTGGTGTCAAAACATCCTACGCTTCTTATCAAGGAAACTCACACATGGTAGTAACTATCTTCTTTTTTGTTAATGGTACCAGTGTTTGTTAGAATTATAGCATAATGTGACTGTTTTTCATATAATGTTTTTACCCAAGTAAACAATATATCCATTTTTACAATAACTTCTCTTATGCATGTTATTTGCAGAGCTCCTCAATTTCCCTAAATGAAGAATTTGCAGTTATATTATTATATCACCTTTTACGTCATACAAATATACTTCACATTATTGTCTTTGCGTGGAAACTTAATTTACATATATTATCTGGCAACTGTTGAAATTAAATCCAGTTCATATTATAACATTCTAATAAATATGGTTTCACTTTTGAAACTGAATGGCTTAATTACTTTCTTCCTTCACAGTATCCAAACTTCTGACATGTTCACTTTCAAGCATTGTGTGTCTGCTACAACTCACTCATCCCCACAGTGCCATGTGGATGTAGGGAATGTGTAACTTATTGAGGGTGATTTGGGGCTGGATTCCATAAAGATCACAACCAAAATGTGTAATGGAATGTGTATATGTTACACGCATATGCCATGTCAAAGGCAACACAGAGGTGCAAATGTGTATATATGTCTGTCAGTGGCATAGATGGAATGTACATGAAATCAGTGTAGATATACATGCATACACCAGTGACATGTAATATGTTCAAAAATGTAACAGTACAGCATAATAAATATAGAAGGTTGTGCACATGGATGTGAAAAAAACTACAAGTGGGTAACACACAAGTAGAATGAGAACAAGGATGTGTTGCAAGCATTAGCAAGCAACTTGTGTGCACATATCCCACATTGTACAATGACCATACATATCCCACATTGTACAACGACCATACATATCCCACATTATGCAATGACCATACATATCCCACATTGTACAATGACCATACATATCCTACATTGTACAATGACCATACATATCCCACATTGTACAATGACCATACATGTGGCACATGTTAATTGTGTCATCATGGCAATGGTCAGTAGTTTTAACAAAGGCAAACATACCTCCAAAAAATAATAGGGAAATAAGGTGGGAAGGAGGTGGACAACTTGGGCTGTCATCAGCTTAAGCAGGACAAGGTAAGTTGACACAATGCAAATGGAAGTGTACAGCACACAGGGTGCTATAGAAGCCACGCAGATATACATGGAGCAAAATGGAAAATGTATGTCAACTGGCTAGATGGATTGCTGATGTCCACAGAACTGGACATGTCTAAAACACACATACACAGTAATGTGCAATCATGTCACATCAAAATGCAATATTAAAAGCACATACACAAACCCATACATTGTCATGCAAATGTCAAGCAAAGAAACGCAGGTGTACGTCAACCACCCTGCTCATTATGGAGAGGAAGACATTCCTGCAACCATCTTTACAGCACATCAGTAGTAAATCACTGAACATTCACATGTCAAAGGTACATTTGTGTGTCAGTATGTATCTAAATATGTGATCACATGTGCAGTCATTTAATGTGTACAGCTATTTATGGGAGGTGTAGACCAAAGTCATTACATCATGGTCATAATGCGCTGTGAAAAAATGTGTCATCTGTAACATTGTGTACAGATGAACTTTACAATGTTGTTTGATGCAGTCAGAAAAGGAGGACTGCATATACACAGGATATACCTGTATATGATCCCACATGTCATCTATATTGCCAAACGATGACAGTGTGACATCATGACAATTATCCAAAAAATATATGGAATGACATGTCTGTATGTTGCACATACCTGATATGGCAAAAGAGAAATCCAAGGCATGTCACACTGTTAGTAGTGGAGTATGGACAACACAGGTTGTCCGTCATCCACCATAGTAGCATGCACATTTACAGGCTACCTCTTCCAGTGTTATTTGTAGGTTAACTGCCACAGCGCATGGACAGTTGACTGTGTGCGTGGAATGTGGACTACTTTTATGTGTGTCATGCACACATTGAATCCAAAGTAAATGTCACATGGCAATAACCCATAAGAATGACAGATGCATGGGAAACATGCACAAGAATGTGTATACAGTCCAATCAATGAAAAGGAAATTACTATGTTGGCAGCATAACACAAGTGGAGCACACAGACAATACTTTCCAACTGGAGGGACCAGGCTGATGTTGATCAGACTCCTAAATGATCTCATGAGGTATCACCCTGAACAAATTCCACATAGCCCATGCCATATGCTCAAGGAAGGTTCCCATCATGTCCTTCATCTGTGTTCAGTAAACATGAGTTGTGATCTCCCGAATCTCTTCCCGAAAATCATCTTTATCATGGTCATGCTGACATCCCCTCTGGGGTGCAGGCAGGATGGCTTGGACAGGAATAGGTCCAGGTTCCTAGATGTCATCATTGTCATCATCATCACTGTCAATTTTGGAAGAATTTGTCAGTGGCCTCACATGTGCATGTCATCATCTTCAGATCGCAGAAAATCTATGGGTACCATGCTTTGTAAAGATTAATTGCAAAACACAACAAAAAAGAAAAGCAAATGTCTAGGAAGCAGAACAATCCCACAAATATCATACACAACACAATATGATTATGATGACAATTTACACAGGGACTGACACATGCCCATTATGGACAGAGTTACTCTATTGCCCTATCTGCTGTACTCCTAAATGGGACAACGGTATTTTTTTCTGAACAATTCTATATACTTAGACACATACACACATGGGTCATTAGCTTTGCAAAAATGTACGAATGTTCAAATCAACAGATTGTACTGTTTACATTCAATGGTTTATATGAGCAGCCGCAGAGTATCATTGTCAAAATGAGGAGAAAGTGATCTGACAATGTTGTCGGCAATAGGCAAGCCACATGACAAACATCGGAGACTGACAGCATGATATTTATCCGAATACACATCAATATAATGAGTGCAACACTAAAGCAGTGTGATACATTCAATCAACACAACTGTTGATACATGAGAATATTTAATATATCAGCTATTAACAGTATCGTACGTGTATAGCTGACTGGATTATCTACAAAAACAATCAGCAATCTGTAGCTTGAAAAATCAAAGCTTTGTGAATATGCTTACTGATACTGAACCGCCAGAATCAAATATCTACTTGCCCAACTGTCAGACAATCTCTGCTATAACAGTGTGTTTAAAAAAAAAAACACCCAAGGGGTTGGAGACAGAAACAGTACCAATGTTGACCTGTAAGACATGCTGAATATAAACTGCTGCAATCAAATGGGTATCAGTAAACCTGAGTCATAACAATTTTTCTAAAAAAACACCCAAACTGCCAAAGGCAGATCCAGTGTTGAACTGAAAACCATGCTGCACATTCAGCAAACACTTGACACAGCAATCACCCATTCACTCTGCAAGTAAGCAGACCATGCACAACAGATTAACTGTAAGATAACACAACCAGACAGACAGACAAATATGTCTGTCTATCTGCCAAACTATACAGCATAAGCACTAATTAAAGCATTCACACCACTATACATAACATTTACCTGCATAAATGTCTGATAGGCCTTACCCAGAAGACCAGACCGACAACGGACGGAGCTGAAGAGAAGACCGACATCGAAGACTTGAGATCATGATCGCGCCGAGGAAGGAGACGGACAAGAATAGCGCGACGCAGGTAGACGATGACAGAGACAGCCGATAGTGCGGGCATTGGCTGGTGTGAGAGTGTGGGGATGTGGCTAGAGTTAGGGTGGAGTAAGTGAGGGTTAGTTATGGGTCTGGGTGGGGGGGGGTGGGGGGGTTAGGGGGTAGTTAGGATTAGGGTTGGGAAGTTATAGTTAGGTTTATAGAAGGTTAGGGGGGGGAGTGCGAAGTTTAGGGGTTTGGGGCGATAGGGGTGGTGTTATAGGGAGCAGGTTGTTAGGGTTAGGGTAAGTGAGGTTAAGTGAGTTAGGGTTTAGGCCGGGGGAGTTAGTGTAGGGATAGTGATGGCAAGTGTATAGTAAGACCAAAGTTTAGTGTGGGCTTAGTGGGTTTTTGGGGTGTTGGGATGTGTGTGTGTGTTGTTGTGTGTTGTGTTGTTTGTGGAGTGTTGTTTTTTTTTTGTTGTGTTGTGTGTGTGGTGTGCAGTGTATGGTTTTGTTTGTGTACGTTATTTGTTATTGGGTTATGTGGTTGGTTGTTGTGTTTGGTTTTATTAGATATGTGGTGTGTATGGTGTGGTGTGGTGTTGTTGTGTGGTTTCGACTATGTCAGGTAGAACCGTCTGATAGATACACTAAACCAACTGTCATTTAGGTTGTGGAGTACATTTTAAAAATTTGCTCAACGATACATAAAATATCAACATTGTTAGATTTATCCACAGTTGTCAGTACAGCTAACGTGTGATTATTTCACTTACCTTACTAATGCATGACGGGCATTCCTGCATTATAATAAATAAACATGGTATTGTGAAAGATAAAGGCCTGTAAACAGGGGAAGATGCATTTTGGTTCATAAAATATGTAAAATAATCGAATACCTCCCTGCCTCTGCTCATCCTCAAGTCTGTGGATTCGCTCAATGTACATGCCTCTGTTCTGACTGTGATCCCCTTTGCCTGAAATCAAAAAATGGAATGTATGAAAAATGTATTCCTCAAATAACACTGAGAAACATTTCTCAACAGAGTTTGTACATATTTCTTTCTAAATAACATTAGATAATCACAATGTACAGGTGACATTTTTATCTTCATAGGTTCATAGGTGTGTACTAGGCTAATGGACCTAGAGCCTTTACAAGCCTAGCCTATAGGATTACCCTGGCATTGTGCCACCCGACCTTAGTTTCCAGTGCCTCTGATGAGTACAGCCACTGGAGTGATCCCCGGGGGGGGGGGAATTTTCTACTTCCCATCCACTCATCAAGATTTCTCTTGAAGAGGGCCAGTGAGGTGCTCTGTTTGACATGTATGGGAAGTCTATTCCACAGCATGAGCAGCCTCTGGGTTATAAACCTGTCCCTCCAGCACATTCTGCTGATTGTGGTAATGAAGATGAGCTCTTTGGAGCATATGTTGCATAGGGATTGGGATTTCTTCAGATGTAACATTTCTAACAAAGTTGGGGCAGACATGGCTTTGTAGGTCAAGCAGAGATCGCCTTTAAGTAGATGATATTAGACAGAGAAAAGCTGGAGTTTTCTGAGTCTGTCTATGTAGGACATGTGTTTTGCTGATTAGTTGCTTGGAAAACTACAAAATGTGCAGTCATCTGTGGCCTAGGCACTGTAGGTGTCTGTGATGCATGAGAATAGGGGCTATGTGAAATTATGTAGTTAAATATTGTAAAGCATATGTACATCTACAAAGGATATACTTATGGATATCATACACATTGTTAAATAAATTAACAACATGGGAATTGAACCCATAGTTAAGAGCTTTTCCAAGTCCATTAAATTATCCCCATGAGTTAATTATCACAGCACCTAATATATGATTATAAAAACATCCATGTGATGTATATGATACAGAGAAATGTATATAAAATCCATAGCAATGCTCAGGTATATGTAAACTATTTCTACTTACTTTAGGGTTCTATGGGCTGCCTCCATATCTCGGTGATCCACCTTAAAAGTTCCTTCCTGTCCCTCCTATGTGGGTCATTATAGCACTGAAAAACTTGCACTCCAATGTGGTCGATTCCCATTTTCTGTTGATACTCCCTAGAAATCTGGTCCCACATATTGATCATAGAGAAGTTCCAGGGTCTGGCTGTCATCTTCTGCTCCAGTCCAGTGTGCACAGTCAACATCTGGGTCATCTCCTCATCATTCCAGTTGGGTGCATGGACATGTCTCAACCTCCTTGAAGTAGCCACAATGATCCCCAATTAATTATGTATGGCAGAAGTTTTACTTAAAGATGGGTGCACACAAGGTGCCCATTGATTCTGTGATTCGGACTGAGAGGTACATTGACAATTGGTAGCATTTCTGTTGTGGTGATTCGTAAATCTGTAAAAGTTACTCATTTCAAAAAGTAAATGTTTAAATTAATATTTACTCAAAATGGCGATTTTAACAGAAGTTGTCATAAGTTACTGGAGTGATGTCTTGAACTTTATTCATACAGGTTTTGTTCTTCTAAATAGTTTATTTCAATCTAATATGCAGTTGTATAGAGAGACTTAGGTTCATAGGTAGGTATAAATCCATATGTCACAAGATGGGTTGCCAATTGGCTCACTGACAGAACCCACACTGTGAAAGTAGCAGACTACAAATCCAACTTCAGACCAGTGACAAGTGGAGTACCACAGGGTTCAGTCCTGGGTCCTCTTCTGTTTGGTATCTACTTCTCTGAAGTACAGGCTAACACAGAAGGTCTTTGGCTAATGAAGTTCACAGATGACTACAAACTTGGAGCCATAATCAAAACTCCAAAAGATGTGGACATCCTACAAAAGGGCTTCACTGAGACAGATGTCTGGTGTCAAAGCCATGGCCTCAAGCTCAATGCCAAAAAGTGCACTGTCATCCCTTTTGGTAAAAACATTGCACCCATGAACTGCCACATAGGCAGTAGTCTACTTAACACCAAACATGTGATAAGAGACCTTGGGACACAGATGTCTCACCTTTGATAATCAAATCTCCACAGTAGTCAGGAAATCCTTCTACGTGGCACACCTCATCACAAAAGATTTCTCATCCAGGAAAAAAGAGGTTCCCCACTACTCGTCACTCATTAGACCCATTATAGAGTAAAATGCCCCTTTTGGTATGTACCTCACAAGACATCTACAACAACTGGAAAGGCTGCAGAAATACCTCACAAAGAGGATTACTGGCCTCAAACAGATGCCCTACGCAAACTGTCTCAAAAAATTGCAGCTTTACTCTGTCGCATATCGCCTACTCAGAGGTGATCTCTGCCTACCACACAAAGCTATGTCAAACCCAGAGCTTATGGACATGCTCCACTTAAAGAAATCCCAATCCCTCTGAGCTACATGGCCTAGGGACCTAAACCTTGTCACCACAATAAACAGAACATGCTGGAGGGATAGATTCCTGTCCCAGAGACTTCCCATACTCTGGAACAAACTAACGATCTATATCAAACAAAACTCTTCATTAGCACTCTTCAAGAAAAATCTTGATTGGATGGGAGATAGGAAATTCACCCCAGGGATCACTTCTGTGGCTCTGCTCAACAGTGGCACAGGAAAATAATTTTCTTGGTTGGCAAAAGCCAGGGTACCTTTTAGCTCTGCTTATATAGGCCCTAGAGCAAATAGCCTAGTACCTACCTATGAACCTATAAACACGTGCTTTTGCTGTTGCAGATATGTCTTCAGTGATGATTCTTAGCAAAGATATTCAGTATACTATGGCTCCATACTGTCTGCAGCCTGGCTACAGATAATGATGTTTACCCTTGGATTCTGTAAATTCTTCAGATTATTTGTTGTAGTATTTGAATACAGCATGCAAGCAGATTTATGTGGCATAATGCTGTTGCCTTTGGAACTTCATGCAATATATATCTATTGTTAGGGTTTCTAATCTCACTCACAGACTGTAAAGATGTTACATGTTATGTTGATTTTACCAATGTTATGTATGAAGGAATTGCTCTTACCTGTAATATGTCACATTAGTATTCATCACACACAGTGTTATACAGAAATTTTCAATGTACTGGAATACATAATGTTTATGTTGACATATGCTGTTCACAAAATGAAATGCATAAATGGGCTGAAACATGAATATTACCATGACTATCAATGTTGTTTAGATGGTCAGTCATCCTAGGGGTGACAACTTCTCCTCCCAGGAAAATAACATCATAATTGATGCTCTCTACCAACATGGCAGGAAAGTACTGGGCCATCAGATGATACTGTTTGGAGAAATTAAATCTGGAAGGACTTCACCAACATGATCGATGCAGTGGAAGGCCAGAACCAATCCCTTGAAGCCTGTAGATGATGATGCTTGGACATGATTCTTTGTGGATCCAACAGAGTGGCATGTTGTGAGAGATCAAAGGATGCTACCAGTAGTTGACCAACACTGACCCCCCCCGAGCATATCACAATATATCTGGCCTCACAACATACAGCAAGAGGGGAATGACACATCCCTGGTGATGGGATTGAAGCTGGAGTTCCAGGACAGACATGTAAGTATTTATTTCCATTACAGGAATGTATATTGAGACAATCACTGCATATTGGCATAGCATGTGTATTCATTTATTGCTGTTTTTGATTCATAGGAACAGAGTTCAGTCATGGATAAACTTCCACATGGGGTGAGGAATCATGAATGTAAGTATAATTACAAGTGTTGGCACAAGTGAGTTACCAGACAGAGCAGTCCGAACAGCATTTGTAATGCTATTTCTGTTAATATTCACAGGTCCATCTAGTTCAAGCCTACTCCAGGGATTGGCAGGTGAGTGTCTCTGTACTGCTGCTGTGAACACTTCAAAGTTAGTACCTCCATCTCATTCCATGACACTGTTGTTCACTGTTATGCTGTTGTTTCCCTATCATTGTGCACTAAAGGTACATCCAGTGGAGGGGCAAGTCATGTATTTTAAGTGCTGACAAACAAGCTATGTTACAGCAAAATTGTTGTAGCTGTCAGCAATGTATAGTGCATGTGATACCTGACATTCTTATCAATATTTGTCAGTATAGGACCTTATGATGTACAGTTGCAGCATCCATCATGTAAATATTTGCAACGCATATGTCTGTGTTGTATATGTGATGGTGTAGAGTTGAAATGTCCATCATGTAAGTATTTGCAGCGCATATGTCTGTGTTGTATATGTGATGGTGTAAAGTTGTAATGTCCATCATGTAAGTATTTGCAGCGCATATGTCTGTGTTGTATATGTGATGATGTCAGTATTCATTTTGCTAACTACATGACTGTCCTGTCTTTGTCTTTACTTTCCCACTGCAGGATAGACATTACAACCCACAACCTCTACACAGCAAGAGTCTTCAAGTGCACATATAAGTGCTGTGTGTATGTCATACATTCTGTATATTTTAACTGTATTTACCCTATTAATGGTGTAAATGATATGATTAGTAATGCATTTTTCCCTATACTAGTTGAAGTTCATCCGAGATCAGAACCCCATCATTCTATGAGTGTTTGCCAGGTGTGTTTTTTTTTTTTTGCCACATATATTATGTATATTGGCCTTATAAACAGATTGATACCTATTTTATGTACATTCTGTGAAACATACATACAGTAGACTGTAAATGAAGCCATTATTATTTGTAACATTGCAGTGAGCTATATATGCCATATGTCTTTGATGATATCCATCATGTGATGTAGGCACATTGTCCTGATCTGTGTCTTTATATCTTGTAGCACATCAGCTATCTGTATCATCCAGAAGCCCATCCAGCTACCATGATGTGGTTCAAGATGGGTCTCAGTATGGTTGTATGTCCCCATCACAGAAGACCTTGAGTTGTTTGGAGAGTCCATCCATGAGGTTGACAGTGATGATGCAGTAGATGCAGCCTCAGATGTGGAGGTCCATTTGTCTAGCCATTCAGAGAATGCTGTTACAGTGGATGTTGAACAGGGTGAGGCCATTGACCAACACATCACAGATGACAGCAATGTGGTTGGCAGTTCCGCACAACAACCAGAAACAAGTCATCTTGGTAGATGTAGGTAAGCAGATGACATGCATGGCCAAGTGTCAGAGGATGTCCACCTCCTGCTGCAGGCAAATGAATGGTCACAATAAAGGTATTGCTCAGATGGCCATGCACTTCCCCATGCCACAGACCATGTGGCACACCAGCTGCATGTCATGCATGAAGAACTAAAGCACAGGTGCCATGAGATTATGGTTGCACTGGCTGCTCAGAATGAGAGTTTGCTAGCTGTGACACAGCTGGTGGAAATCCTGGTCTCTACAGTACTGAAGCAGTACCATACTACCAGCAGTATTCTGTGTTCCATGACTGTGCTCAGCACATTACAACCTATGAGAGGCAGGATACTGGTCTGCAGAACCACCATTGACCATAAATAATGACTCTCTGTGGTCCTACCTGCAGAGTTCAATTTCTGGCCCATCTGCTCAGCTCCCACCAGTCACAAGGCCTACAAATCACAGTCATGCTCTTGCTTCTCAACAATGTGCTGTAGCCTCATTTATCTCCCTTGTGGAGCAGCCAGAGCAAGGTGTGTCTGTACATGATGGGGGCAGAGCAGGCCATGGTGTGACACATCAGCAAGGTTGCCTGCGAATGTGTTAGAGTGTGTCCAGCAGTGTAGTGCACATTCCTGGCTCATATTATCACAATACCACTGTACTGTGATATGTGTTTTCTGAAATTAAAATGTCTGCATTATTTCCTATGTGGTTCCTCTTTTTTCATGTTATTATATTGTAGAGATATGTATGTGCGTGTAGCAATGATGTATGTCCCTTATTGTTTACTATACAGAGATATAATAATCTGAGTGTGTATGTATAGCTGTGTCAGTTGTGCCATGAGTTAATGATCTGTGTTTTGACCCATTTGGATATGTTCTTTTTGGAATATGTTATGTTTATGTTATGTGTGATGCTCAGTGTGTACATGTAGTGGTACTTGCCATTAGATATTATCTTTGCTACTGTGGTGGACAGCTCCTCAACATCAGTGTACTCATATACATGTGGGTTGTCATCACTCCGATGCTGCCATGTAGTCTGGGACTGCACTTGTGGTCACACCCTACATTGCTGACACCTGTGACTTCTGTCCCCTATGTCCTCCTGCTCCTCCTTCGATACCTGTGGGATGCCCTCTTCAAACATTTAGGGTTCTTAAATAGTTTCACCATACCTGCAGATGGAAGACCACCATGTGCTGTTGTTAGCAAGTTGTGTAGCATGACACACACTGTTACCATCTGTGCTGCCTTTTAGGTGTGTACTGCAGTGCACCACCAGATGTGTCTAGACATCTGAACCTAGCTTTCAAAAAAACAAGCCACACTCTTTGGGGTTTCTTGTTATTGTGTGAGCCATATTGCAGGCCTTCTGCTCAGGGTTCGATGGTTCATGGTACAGCATCATTAGCCATGGCTCAAGTGGAGAACCACTGTCACCTGTTGTAGTGAGTAAACACAAATGTTTTCACCATGGATATTGTTGGGAGGGATAGCCTTAGCTTACATCCTAGCTGTGTTCCTGTACTTTCTCAGTAGCAGTCCCTCAGGTATTTCACCTTACTAGAATGCAGCCCTTAGTCCACTTTCCCTTCAAATGGTAGCATCATGGACATTTCCAGGGTGTGTGCCCATGATGTTTGTTATGCTGCCATCTGCTGCACACACAACTTGGCAGTTGATGGATCGCTATCCCTTTCTGTTTATGTATTGGTCTGCTTCAGAATGTGCTGATGTCTTCATAGGCATGTGTGTGCAATCTATTGCACCAATTACATGTGGGAAGTCTGCTATGTTATAGAACTGGTGCATTATATTTCTCTGCTCCATGAGGGTGGATGGAAAGTGCATGTTGTCCTCCACCTTGCTGCACATTTCTTTTAGGAAGTTTGCCAGGATTTGATTGGCAACTGTCTGTGATACTCCCACAGCATCCCTCATGTGTCTCACGAGTGTCCCAGATGCAAGTACACCCAGCTGAGGCACACTTTTATTTCAAGGGGAGTGGGATTACCGCTCTAGGTCTGGACAGACACGTGGTGCACACATTACAGACAGCCTACACCAGTTGTCTGTCTAGCCAGTATCTGTCGATTATTTGCTGGTCTGACAGCTGGTTGCTCTTGCTCTAACTCTAGTTGGCTGCCTTCTAGCTTGCACTGCCACAGCATCATTTATGGCTTACGTCACTGTAGCCTGTTCATAAGTTCATAGGTGTGTACTAGGCTAATGGTCCTGGGGCCTTTGCAAGCCTAGTCCATAGGATTATCCTGGCATCGGGCCACTCAACCTTAGCTCTCAGTGCCTCTGTCAAGTAGAGCCACTGAAGTGATCCCCAGGGTGAATTTTCTGTTTCCCATCCACTCATCAAGATTTCTCTTGAAAAGGGCCAGTGAGGTGCTCTGTTTGATATGTATGAGAAGTCTATTCCATAGCATGAGCAGTCTCTGGGTTATGAACCTGTCACTCCAACACGTCCTGTTGATTGTGGTAATGAGGTTAAGGTCTCTAGAGCGTGTATATTAACAGGAGGCTGGATTTTTATATATATTTTTTTTCCAGTTTTGCTACAGGTTTTGCCATAATTCATAGTATTCACTTGGATTTCTTTTCATCCAGAAAGCATGTCCCGAGGATTTAGAAACAGAGCCAGTGTGGCTGCTTGTTGTATTTGAATTGCATTGTGTGTGCATAATGTGTTTTGGAATTAGACGGGCATGTGTGTAATCCCTAATTATCCTACACTGAATACTTAAGTACTTTGTCTACCTTCAGTGTGACTTCTAGAATCTCATCTGCATCAAGTGCACTGAAGTCTTCCTATGGTATGCTGCACTTTCTGTAAATAACCTCAGAGAACTTTATGGAATATGGCTCTTTGGCATGTGTGATTTGGTAAAGAGACTTCACAGAGGTGTCAAACTATCAATTTTTGCTTGATTTTGTGCAAAATTGTGACAGCAATATCATTAAAAATGGATAGAGCAGAAAAATAGTTCAACTGAACAGATTAAGTGCCTGCATGTTCCTTTTGATATGAGGACTGAATTTAGTTCTTAGGAGGTGGTTGCTGAAATGTGAGGTGTCCACTCCTAAATACTAGTTCAAAGGGGTTTATTTCAACTCAAGTATTTATTTACACTAGATGCTGTTCATCATCAGGATTGGTATATTTAGACTTATGGGGGTGTGGAGGTACATCCCCCTTCTAAAACCCTTTTTATAAGATTTGGGTAGTTTGTCAAGGCCTTCTTGTGTTGTCGAGTTATTTTTGAATTGTGGATGGTGAGGACACCTGCATCTGCAGGATGTGCCATGTACCTCAGACATACACCTCACACTCACATAAACACAAACCAGCAAATCAATTACAATGTATCCCAGAATTCTTCTTTTATTTCATTGTCTGACTGTTGTCGTATCTTCATTTCTGAATATGTATCATTAGCCTTTATTTCAGCAATCCATATCCACACACCTTTTGACAGTCCCAAGTGTTTGCGTTCCCTGAGTTGGAATCCAGGAAAGATTGACTCAATTCTACAAAAGATGCAGTAGAAAACAAGAGACTTCACTAAATGAAATAACCAAAGAAGAAGCAGCATGTCATCTACATGAAACATTTAAGTCTTATTCTTTTAATACCATTGCACACAGTGCAGCTAATGGCCATGTCTGGATGCCTTGATTCTGCTGCCTGTGCTATTCTACCTTATGGTAACACAATAATAACTGTCGGAACTCATGAAAATCCTATTTTGTGGAGCACAGCGTCACAGTATAAGGTAAGTTTTCCCAGGGACCAAGTCTTATAGTGCAGCATGAATTGCTTTTTGCTTAGGAATTAGAGCAGAAGCTATCAATACTCATCCCATCAGCAGATGCACTATTGTACAAGCAGCACATACACCCACCTCCCTCCATTACCTTTCTTATACTTGAACAGGAGTACAGTTTAACTTAACCTTACAACCTGCCCCCTTTGCTGTCATATCCTCAAGACACAGATACATTACAATATCTATTTTACCACAAAAGTCATAACTTCCATAATGTGCAATATTTTACCAAGAAACATTCTGAACAGTGATATCCAGTATGATAGTCATCAAAATACACTATTTGAACATTAGCAGAGATAGTGAGATAGTGCAGAGCATAATTATTTTCTGCGCCTCTTATAAATATTTTTGATTTATGACTTCATGATGTAGCATTATAAAAATACTATACTGGATTTCTAAACTAAACATTTTGAAAGAAGCAATAATTAGGGTGTTGTCCTTTGCCAAATGCACCATTAGAACTTTGAAATGTAACACTTTTGAGTGAAACAATCTATGTATATATTCTCATTTGCCACTTAATATGTAACTACACCATATGCAGATAAATATTAAAAAACATCCTTGCATCATATGACATTTATTGGTTTCTGTGTTGTCTGTTTACAGTCTCTTTGTAGCCACACAGTTGATCTTAACTGTGACATATCTTCTTCACTCTGTAAATGACAAGTATATCAACATTTGATTTTTTCACATGCTTTTTATGGGTTCTCTAAAGTCATGTGACTCACAGAAAAAATATTTCATTTTATTTTGTATTTGATTTTTCTGTTTCATTGTAAGGTCTCTAAGATAATACATTTAGAGACCATTAACATCGAACAGATTCTCTCATGATATGGGGTACAAAGAATGTAATCTCCTCAAACAATAGTCATTGAAATTTTATTTGATGTTTAGTAATGTGAGTTGTTTACTTACTAATTTGTGGTTTAGATTTTTTGATTGCAATGTTTTGGAACATGTCTGAGTTATCATTTTAGACTCAATGTAATCCTTGCCTTGAACAAACTAGCAGATATGGACATACATAAATACAATGTCAAATTAAAAAATAAATCTACTTTGTCAAAATCCAATTATAAATGGGCTCTATAATAAAAGAAAAAATATTGCACACAAAAATAAATCTAACTATCAAGATGCCCAACTGCTCTTACTACACTATATAAGGAACTCCAGAGCCTGGTGAAATCAACCAAAGCCAGCTGTGAAGTATAAATTGTCACCAAGATGAAGAATAACCACAAGGCCTTCTTTAGCTATGTTATAATTGTCAGAAACAATACCCAACACATGTTAAAAGTAAATGATATCACATACTCTGACCCAGAGGACATAGACAATCTACTGGAAAACAAATTTAGCTCAGTCTTCAACCCGCTCACTCCAATACTTTCAGTTTACATAGCCATGCATACACCCCCTCTCAAAGCAACGAAGAGCAAGTTCTCAAGGTGCTATCTAAAGCTAAGAACACTATGGGCTGGATTCTGTTAAGTTCACAGAAACTATTTATGGATAGAGCAGCACACCAAAGGAAAACATCAGCATACCTGCTGGGGATGCAATTCCAGAAGACCCACTGAAGGCAGTCCTAGTAATTAGGTATTCAGTGTAAGATAATTATGGATTCTGCACATGTCCATCTGATTCCAAAATACATTGTGCACACACAACGCAACTTAAATGCAACAAACTGTCATGCTGACTATGTTTCTCAAATCCTCAGCATATTTTATTTAGTATTTATTATTTTATTTTATATTTGTTGACCAGGAGAGACCGACTGGATACATGTCCATTTTCAGCGGAGGACCGGGGAGAAAAGCTCCACAGATCAAATAACAAGCAAGTATAAGTCAGTGGTAGCAGGTGACTTCAAATCAAAGGGGGGCTGCAGCAGACAGCTGAATGGTGGGGCCAATGGGAAGGGGTGTGGCCAACTAGCCTGGGTGCCAAACCATCATTATGAGTGTCCAATCAAGACAAAATGAAGTGGAGAAGAAAACAATATTTCAATGCATTGGTTACATGATAGCTTACTTAATATCTAGATGGAAAGAAAAAGGTTATGAGGCATGAAAAAATAAATTACTTTTTAAATACATTACTGGAATGCCAGTCAAAACCAAGTATAAAAAAACAAGCAGCACTCAACTCAAACCACATCTCCTTGCACTGCAGTTCTAATTATAATTTGTATTCAGCTTTATAAAAGTAGCAAATAACATGCTGAAAGTAGCAAGCTCTGGCAAGCTAGAAGGGCATTAATGCCCGTGCTTCAAACATTTGTATGCATGTATGTATGTACCCCACTTGAGAAAATGTTTCTTATCCAAAAAATACCTGCTGCCTGACAACAACTGCCTACTTGTTTCATGAGGAAAACATGATCAAAGTAAAAAATAAACTGCAAACAACAAACACACTTAAGATAAATTGCTTAAAGGATCACTGCACAGATTATGGACCACACATGATAGATTGGCATTCTGTTTAGTTTACGGGTAAAGCCTGCAAATATGACTGCAAGTCTCCAACAAATGTAACAAGCTTCTGAAAATACTGTAATCCTGTCCTTTATTACAAATACTGTCATGTGCATTTCAGTACTTAAGGTTTATACGTTATCTAGTTATGTAAATATTCTCTGCATGGCAACAACAGAAAGGGTTTCAATATTGACAATTATTTAACAGTATGCTTATTAAAGCTTACTTGCATCTTACAGTCTCAGACAAGCTTACCTGATGGTCATTAAAGCATTGCTACTTAAACACAGAGTAACAGGCACTGCAACAACATGCCTTTTCTGAATAATAAGAAGCATAAATCAACAGTATAAAAATATGACAGAAAACCAGAACATTCTGCAAAATCAAGGATAGATGAAAAGCCAGTGTAGTACTTGTGTCTACCTTGGATGGAGGTTATTCTGCACATGTACACTGCATAACTGTTCCTTGCTTTGCTTGGACACATCCAGAATCACTACATCGGGGAGTGGGATACAACAAGTATGTCACAATTTGAAACGTCTTTGGATACAACAAGTATGTCACAATTTGAAATGTCTCTGGTTGACGGTGATGGCCCTGATACATTTGTCATACCTCTCAACCTCAGAGCAAGAAATCTGGAAAAAGCCATAAATAGAAGTGGGACAAAGACCCAAAAATAAGGACAATTTTTAAATATTGCTCTTATAAACTTAGAAAGATAATAGAATAGTAGGTTTTCCATTAGTATGAATTTTCTGAAGGGTATGAAATCTGAAACTCAAATGTCTGTCATTATTTTCTAAATTCAGTCTTCAATGATTTGCCACTAATTTGCAAGAAAAACACAATTTTATGAAACACGGACCAAAAATGTGATGATATAAAATAGCCACACAGTACAGATGGAAACCTGTCAAAGAAGGGACACTTTTAATATTAGTACTTCTAAGTTGAGCAGCTGACAAACTAAAATCATCTACATGCATTTCTGAAATAAAAGTAATCTAAAACTCTGATCATTACAATTATTTATTAATTGTAAACCCTCCATGTTTCTTCCAAAATTGCCATTTTGGGGAAGGATTATTAGGGGGAGAGCAACATTTTGAGGCAAAATCAGGGACAATTGAGAGGTTTTGATATACCTAATTCTATAGAGTGATTTATTTGCCCATACCTTTCAACCTCTTAACGCATAAAATCTGGATAAGGCCAAATATATTGGGGGAACAAAGAACAGTACTAAAAATTGCTGTTGTATAAACCTAGACGGTTGATAGAATAACAGGTCTTGCTTTAGCATGCATTTTTCTGAAGGGCATGAAGTCTGAAACTCAGTGTCTGTCACTATTAAGTGACTTAATTCCTAAATGATTTGCCAGAAAATCACAAATCTTATGAGGAACAAACCAAAAATAAGAAGCAAAAATCTATTAATTCTGTGAAAATATGGGCAGTTGAGAGGTATAGTTTAGCCGGGAGAATTGTGTGGCAGAAATCCTACATGATGACTTAGCTCTCTAGGTGTGTACAATAAGTACCCTCTCCCCCCAAAAAAATAAAGAAGATCTAAGAGAAGTGATTGCTTCAATCTGGCTTTATCACTTTCAGTAGCATTCGGATTCAATCGGTGAAAATTCAGTAACAAAAAAAGTTTGTGCTCGTAGACAGTTCATTTAATTGGTTCCTAATCGAACACATCCAACCAAGAACTGGAAGGGGGCATACCTGAGTTGATCAGCTAATTAATAAGTGCCTTCCTGATTGTACTAAATTATATTCCCTGTATAATACAGCACAGTTGTTAGAGGGTGTTTTAAATGTATTGTTTTGAATATTTTTTCAGTAAACAATGAAACAAAATGCATGCACCAATAATGACAAAACTGTCCAATTCAGAACAGTTCCATCATAAAAGTCTACTCAAACCTCTACAACCCACCAGTATCAGTAAATATGCACAATCTCTGTAGAAGTAAAAGTCATCTAAATAATTCCACATTAAAGAGATCTGTAACTAATGAAGAGGTTGATGCTAGCAAACAACTTTATATTTCATTGTTTCATTTACAAATAAAGTGCCTGTTGGCCTTGAGGAATAAATTGCCTATGTTACATTAAAAAAATGATAAGCTAGTAATATTGCAATAGGGAATGGATGGTAAGCTGATAACAGGTTTATAGTTACTAGGTATCTCCCGCCAAAAAGGACATTCTCAGGACTGCAGCATCCACCTGCTTTAAAAGTATAGCAATGAATCCAAACACTGTAGGAGTAGAACCGACAGCCCTCCTGCATCAAATGTAAGCATTCAACCAGTTATGCTATTTTAACAACACACAAAGTGTTAGCATAAGCAGCACTAAACTTCTCATCCCCTGAAGCTCTTATCTCCTTATAAAATCCACTTGACACTCAACTGTATCTCTCAAGTTTGCAGCACAAGAAATATGGAAAAAGCCAAAATGTATTGGGGGGCAAAAGCCCCAAAACCAGGGACACATTTTAAACATTGCTTGTATAATCTTGGAAAGTTACTAGAATAAAATGTTATGTTACCACCATGTATTTCACTGCCAAGTCTTGAACCCAGGACCCTGTGCACTACAGTAAGAGCAACATATCATATGCCATATAAGCTGTTGCTTATAGTACAGGAAGACTGAGAATTAAATGTCTATCATTTAGTGAATTCAGTTCTCACCATAGCTCTCAACCTCTTAGCAAAAAAAACCTGGACAAAGCCAATAATGGGGAATACAGTCCCAAAATAGGGACAATTTTCAAATGTTGATCTAATAAACTTTGAAAATTGCTACAATAAAAGGTTTTGTGTTACCATGTATTTCTTGAAGAATATGAAGTCTGAAATTCAAATGCCTGTCATTATTTATTGCAAAAATCCAGAAAATCACAGATGTTATGAGGAACACAACAGAACAAAAATATGAGGCAAAAATCTGAGCAGTTTTCACAAGTAGTGGTGGGTAGGGAATTCAGGCTCTTGCTACCTGCACCCAATGTGCAGGGTTTGAGCATCAGTAATTCTAGCCAACTGGGGTATTTTACACACACAGAGCAAACTCCAGTTATGTTGATTCTGTATCCTCTCTAGTCTCATATTCCTCCACCCTGAATGTGGTTTCAGCAGTTTCTTCTGGCCCTCCCACTCCTGTGATAAACTGTTTTAGTGTAGCTCAAACTGTTTTACTGTCCTCACTACTGCTGGGGACAGCTTTTCTTTGCTACCTTTCTGCTTGTCTGATGTATGCTTCAGTGAAATCAAATGCACACCCATATCCTGTAATTAATGTGCCTTTCCTAGTTTATGTTATTTTCATATGGTATATTTGCTGATGCAGTTGTAGAAAAAAATGTTGAGACTACTTGGAGAAAGAGTACACTCTTTGGAAAACATGAGATTGAGATTTTGTAAAATAATAGTAGTCCCTAAATTTGTACTCATCATGCAGTATATTTTATTTAAACTGTAAGCCATGTGGTAAAATGTGAACTGGATGAATGCAATGACCTAAAATGTTATATCATAGTATTAACTGAGAAGGTGGAGTATATATATATAAAACTTGCAAAGTTAGAAAAATGTTGTTTCTCATATTTGTTTGCCAAAATGGAGTAACACCAGACTAGCTTAGAGAATGCAACAGTATCAGGTTCAACATTTTATAGAAAAGTAATTCTGACATCTGTCTGCACAGCTGTCATCAAGAATGAGAAAATGAGAACGAGGAAAGTAGGAAACAAAGGAATAAATGATGTTATCAATGTGATCTGACGCAGAAACAAAGACAAATTCATGTGAGTGTTAAACGCTGCATGCCTTCATTCGTTCATTCATGTTAGGTACAGATTTTATCCTGTTCAGGACTGTGGGGGATTTGAAACCTGCCTCAGCAGGAAGTGGGCTTAAGATATGGAACTAGTCCAGAACAGGCACCGCTCTTTCACAGGATTCACTTACATAGACACAGACACACACACACACACATATACACACACACACACACACACACACACACACACACACACACACACACACACACACACGCACACACGCACACGCACACACATGCACACACACACACACACACACACACACACACACACACACACACACACACACACACACACACCACTTTGAAGTACCTGTATATTCCCTGCAGCACCAGCCAGCTTCTGAATTACACCAGTTCTTTCCCTTGCAGCAGCAGCAAGATGAGAGCACCAAATATGAAATCCTGAGCCAGGAACCAGTCAGTGGCTATCTATCCAGGTAAGTTACTGCAGACATTGAAGTCCAATTTACTTCCAGTTTATGTAGTTTCTAACCACATAGACTTCTGGGCATCAGTGTACAGATGCCTTCTCATTGTAATCCGCACCAGTTAACCGACAGTCTGTATAGGAACCGCACATGCACAGTTGCGGTACTCATGGCTAGTTATTCTGTTTTCCTTTTACAGCTGGGGGAGGTTGCAGTCCTACAGTCCAATACCATGAGCTGCCCCTGAGATTTAAACATAGCATGCAATTTTTCATTGGTAAACACAAGCTTTAACATGGTTACAAAGCTATGAAGTTTAAAAATACAATAGTTACATAGAATGCACAGATTATTTCAAATTATAGCATTGCATGAGACAATATGCTTTACAGACCTCAAGGAATAAGAGCTAATACTACAGAGATAGACAAATTCCATAGCAGAAAAAAAAACATAAAAATGCAAACTACAATTAATGAACTGTAACATGTTGTAGTGATACAATCCAGAAATGAAGCTGTCGCTATGCACACTAGAAAGCAACCAGCTAGAGACAGAGCAAGGGTGCAACTAAACCAGTTGTTAGACCAGCAAATAATCAACTGGTAATGACCAAACAGACAACGGGTGCAGGCTGTCTGGATCATGTGTGCCCCATTAATGTCTGTGCAAGTTCTACATGTAGACCTCTTCCCCCTTGAAACCAAAGTGTGCCTCAGTCTGAGTGTGCATGCATCTGCAATATTCCATGGATATATTGGTGGATGCTGTGGGAGTGTCACAGATGTCTGCCAGACATATACTGACAATATGCCTGGAAGCAATGTGCAACAAAATGGATAACTACATACATTTCCCATCCATCCTAATGGAGCAAAGAACTGCAATGCAGCAGTTCTACAGCATCCCAAACTTCCTCCATATATTCAGTGCTATAGATTGCACATACATACCCATCAAGACATGAGTATATCCTGATGCAGACCAATAAATAAACAGAAAGGGCTGGCCATTCATCAACTGCCAGGTTAAGTGTGCAGGTGGCAGCATAACAAACATCATGGTAAAATACCCTGGAAGTGTCCATGATTCTACCATAAGGGAGGAAAGTGGACTGAGGGCTGCATTCCAGCAAGGTGAAATACCTGAGGGACTGCTACTGGGGAAGCACAGAAAAACAACTAGAATGTAAGTTAAGGCTACTCCTCACAATATCCATTCTGACCAAATGGTTGTATTTCTTGCAACAGGTGATTGTGGTTATCCACTGGAGCATTGGCTAATGACACTGTACTGTGAACCATCCAACCCTTTACAGAAGTCCTATAATAGAGCACATGCAGCAACCAAAAACACCATAGAGCATGTGTTCGGTGTACTGAAAGCTAGATTCAGATTTCTGGAACATTCTGATGTGCACTGCAATACACACCTGAGAAGACAGCACAGATGACAATGGAGTGCACCATGCTGCACAACATGCTAACCACAGCACATGGCAGTCTTCCAGCTGCAGTTGTAAGTGAACTACTGTAAGAACCCCAGATGTCTGAAGAGAACATCCCACAGGTATCAGGGTAGGAGTAAAATGATGTACGTGGCAGAAGACACAGGTGTAAGAGGCAACACGGCAACATCTGACCCACAACTTTGAATCATGTCGAGCCACACATGTGCATGAGTACACATTAAGCATTGATTTTCAGGTGTTGCCCCACCACAGCAGCACAGACTGCATCTAATCGCAATTACCCAGTAGATGTGCACACTAAGCATCAGACATAAAACTATAATCATAATGTATTACAATATGAACATATGTAAATGTGTCACAACAGGGATTATTAACTCAGGGCACAACTGACACAGGAATGCATACACACTCATATTGTTGTATCACTGCATGGAAAACAATCAGGAACAAACATCATTGCAACACATACATATCAGTACAATATAATAACAAAAAAAAGAGAAACAACACAGAATATAATGCAGACTGTTTAATGACTATAGAAAAATATATCACAGTAAAGTGGTAATTTAATAATATGAGCCAGCTATGTTTATGACACTGTTGGAACCATCTAATGCAGTCTAGGGCAACTTCACATACATCTCACCCCACAGTCTGCTCTACCCCAACCATATGCAGAAACATGTTTCCCTGGATTCTCAACAGAGGAGACAACAGTGACAGGTGTGAAACATAGTTAATAGCATACCACAGACAGGCTCCTGGGGTGGAGAGGTCGTGGGTTGTAATTTGGATCATGTAGTGGGAAAGTAAAGATAAAGACAACACAGTCATGTATGTAGCAAGAATATTACTGACTGCATCACATATACAACACAATAACAGGGGCTGCCTATACTCATATGATGGATGTTTCACCTGTATGCCAGATGGGCCTCTGTTGAAAAATATTGTCATAACTGTCATGTATCACGTATGCCACACACTGATGTAAGCTATGAACATTTTACAGCAATATAACTGGTCTGTCTGAACTTGAACCTGCATGGCTTTGGCCCACTCTGGATGTACCTGTAGTGTACAGGGTTAGAGAAATAACAATATGACAGTAAACAGCAGTGCCATAACATAAGGCTGAGGCAATAACAGGTAGTGGTCACAGTAAAATAGTATGGAGAAACTCACCTGCAGTTCTCTGATTTTTCCCAAAGTAGATAGGCCTGTGAACATTAATGTAAACATCGCTACACATGCTGGTTGGACTGCTTTTTCTGTACTTCAGTTGCATGCATGCATGTCATTAGACTTACATTTGTCATTCTCACCGTGTGCGGATGTGTGTGTAGTGCTCAAATCTTCTGCTGTATGTCAAAAATAACAATACATGACTATGCATGCTACAGCAATATGCAGTGATTGTCTCTATACCCAGTAATGTTATCAAAAGAAAGACATACATGTTCTGCCAGGAATCCAGCTTCAGTCCCACCCCTGGGCAAGGGTTTTCCCTTCTTGCTGTATGCAGTGAGGCCAGAAATATTGTGATGTCATTGAGGGATTAATGGTGGTCTACCACCAGTGGCATCCCTCAATCTCTCGTATCATCTTAAACTGTTGGCTGCATGAAGGATTGTGCCTGAGCAGTATTGTCTACAGGCATCACAGGATCTGTTTTGACTTCCAACTGCATTTATCATATTGATGAGGTCAGTCCAGATTTCATATCTCCAAATTATATAACCAGAACCACCTCAGTGTCTCCATTCATTACTGCCATACAGCATCAGGTATGATTTCATTTTCCTGTAGTCACCCCCAGTACTGTTTGCCATCTGAAAGAAAGTGATATGCACCTGGCAATATTCCTGTGTGAGCCCATTTGTCCTGTTGATTCTGTGGTCAGCTTATGTCAACATAAACAGTATGCATTCCTGTGCAATGCAAAGGTCAGTATAACGCTGTCTGTAACAAATACTAACATGACAAATAAAAAGGAACAACATTGCCTGCATACATAACATTTGTAAAATGAGCATAACTTGTAAAATGTTTAGAGCTTGAAAGTGGGATTAGAATGGCTTATACTGTACACATATCAGTCCAAAGAAAACAGCATCATGCCACAAGAATATTAATGCAGCTTACAGTAAAATGCTACATGTACCAACAGCTAAACAAGATACATAAAGCACTGGAAAACACCAGGATCTGTAGACAGGTGGATCCTTTATATTGCACCAGTAGTGATTATCACCTTTGTTAAGAAGCATTACTGAAGAAATATCTGTAATAGCAACAACACATGCTTTTAACAGCTTTATTAGGAAACATGAATTAAGAAATATCCCTAATATCAACATAACATAGTACATACAGATAGTGTCAAGATCTGTAGGTTTCCCTATTTACACCACAGAGTCCAAGGAATCACCAGTAAGACATGTGAATGATCCTTAAATCTGCCTTTATGCACTGTTCACATTTGGAATGTAAACCTGTCTATGCAACTGCATATGGGAAGGAAATCAGTTAATTAAAATAGTAACACCTGTATGCATAAATGTCAGTCAAGCATCAGTCCAGTAACTTACAGCAAGTTCTGTTAAAGCTTACATTTTGAGTGGGAAATAATTTAAACAGGTACCTTGGGAAATTACTGACTTTAACAGATGCGATAATTACCAAAACAGAAATGGTACCAACTGTTAATGTACTTCTCACTCCGAATAACAGAAACAAAGTACACCTAATGAGCACCCATCTGCGCCATACATAATTAATGAGGTTCATTAAAATTCAAAGTTTTGGAATTCCATTTGTGCTCCTCTGTGTAAATTGGCAACATCCACAGTAACACCCAGGTGTGCTGCGCAAACACCCAATAGGTATCAGTAAGTGGTACCATTTGTGGCATGTGTCCGTTATCTGCCAATGATCTTCTAACATAACATCAGTGCCACTTTCAAGTATTGATTTTGATACATTTACAGATCAGACCATTGTTAACACAAGGGACAATTGGCTAGGCTTAAAATGGCTTGCAAGGGCAGTTAGCTTAGTACTAATCTATGAACCTATGAACCTATGTACTCAGTGGAACTGTAGTGAATATTTTTTTGTTTTTGCATTTTTCAGGCAGTTTCCTTTGGAGGATCATGATAGCTACTTTGAGGAAACTGAGACAACTGGACTGAGTAGGAGACCACCCAGATGTTCACGGTGTATTCTAGACTGGAGCTTCAGATGAGAGCCAGGTCAATGAACTTTATGATGATAGATATATGGAATTGGATTTCAAGGGACCACTGAAGATGGACAGGGATCTACCTCATTGGAGTACAAGTTCACCACCGCTATGATGACCTGCATCAGAGGGAGGTGAAGGAGTTTCAACAGAGGTTCACCGAGGTGTAATGACAGCCTGTAGATCCCTACACTAAGTGTGACTACTTTATATATACCTCTGCATTCCTATGGAATTTAGAGATATATTTCTGTCCTGTGTATATCAGATAGATGTTTCTTTGTAACCATTAAGTAGGTGTTGTCACAATTAGCTCATGGGAATAATTAAGTGAACATGGTAACTGTTCTCCTTTAAGTGTCGGTTTGATTTTTTTTTATTAATTTATTTAATAATGTATATAATATGCATAATTATGAACTTTGTAGCTGTATATATGTTTTGGAAAATATAACAACATCCTTTCACATTATCACCTACTGCACCATTATACATCAGAATAAAACCTCATACATAATTCTTTAATTCATTCCTCCTAATAAAGTAAGCAGTCATGTATATTTAAGCCAAAAAGGAATGCCTCTCTGACTGCTTACACATGTGTTATGAGTTATGTGCGTTGATATCTATTTCTTTACAATAAAATTTCCAATAAGTGTTTGCAGTTTTGGTATTCATCCATTCTCTGCAAGAATTTGAATAAAGACCTAAAGTACCTGCTTGTTAAAACAAATCCCCTGATAGCTTGGCCTGTAGGAAAACTAACCAACATACTTACATTTTGGTGTGCTGTGGGTTCCAATCCACATAATGGAAACATATCTGAAATAGTTACCTTGGTTTACTTCACCCATAGCATTTCTTTGGAAAAGCATATTCCAGTAAGTGATATTAATGTTCATGTTGTGCATGGTTATGAATAACTGAGTTAGTCATTACCGTGAATATGCCCATAATCTGTAACATTCTGGAGACATTAGTTTTTTAATACAAAGGTTAGTAAAGCAGTACATGTTAGCTTTTACAAAATGGTGTGCTAGCTGTTAGCTTGGCGTGTAAGACAACTAGCCAGCCTTTCTACATTTTGGCATGTTGTGGTTTCCAGTCCACATAGGGGCACCGTCGGAAATTGTTACCTTGGTTTTATTCACCCACAGCATTTCTTTATAAAATCATATTGCACTTATATGTATGATTGCATATTTTGAGCATGGTTGCGAAAAACTCATTATTCGTTGAATTCCTCAGAATGGTAGTAATGGCCTGTTAATGTCAGCTTTTTAGCATCAGGGTCAGCAAAACTTGCTACAGACTGTTATATGTCTGATCAATGCTTTTATTAATATCATATCATTTATCATTAAATATTACATTCAGTTCAAGAACACCATCGTCTTCATCTTTTGAGGGCGTGGGATGGGCAGACTTACAGCTGAAATGCCGAACAGGGAAGATGTATGTATATATCATGGTTCTCATGAGTAGCTTATTGAGTCCATTATGTACAGCAACTTGTATAGTTCTGTTCACAGAAGTTATGTGATACATGACACTGTCCCAATGACTGAATAATGAATGATGTCCATTATGGTTAATGTTTCTGAATACAGTTCTGACATGACTGAAATTTTCAGACTGTTTAGTGACATGACCAGCACATGTTCATGTTTTGAAATCCTGATCCAATATCCATATTAGTTGACCATCCCCCATCCAGATGATGTCATAAAACCATGTCTTTTCACTGCATTCATAAAATGCATTTTTCAGTCAAGATGGGTTAGCTAGGCAGGTAGCTCTCAAGGTTAGCTCATTTTTTCAGAGATTCCTTGTGCCTGACTTGTGACTGCAACACTTGGATTGCTTCTAAAATCATTTGGCCTACAAAGCTGATATAAGTATATTTTTTCGCATTTGCTCTGTTTCAGTGATATTTAACACTTCTGTGCTACATTTATTTGTTTGGTTGAATTTATCACTGTTTTCAGCCTGCACTTGTTGAAGAAACTCCATCTGTTTGTTACTGTACTGCCCTTAGGTTGTTTTAACAATATTGTGATATTTTCTAACCTCCTCTGATACTGCAAAAGCTGTTCTGAGTGAATCTGCCAAAATAGTTCTAAGTTTTGCAAAGTTTTTGTGTGTTGCGAACATTTCTCAGGGTTAGTGAACTTATTTCCAAGGATTCCTGATATTGCAGGAATTTTTGCTTCTGTTGTAAAGCATTTGTTACTGCACTTGAGTGCAAAGCCAGTTTATTTTACATCTGAAGAGTTCTTTTGCACTCTGGTTGGAAAAGAGAGCGAAATTCAACCCATCCAAGGCAGAAAATACTGGTTGATAGCTTATTGGGTTTTTACCTGATTGGCCTAAGAGTTTAACTTTATAAAAGTCTTTCCTCCTGCTTGTATAAAAGCCTCACTTTTGTGCTTTGCACAAATGTGATTCTCCATGCTTGCATATAAGCAAAACTCTCCCGTTTAAAATCCTCTATAGGAAATGCTCTCTATAGTCTCCCACTGTACACAGCTGCTCTAAGAGCTGCCAGTTTGTGCAGAGGGTGGTACCACTGCAGGTCATCTAATAGCATACTACTAAACACTCTCACTTTGACCATTAAGAGACACTCCCTTACTCCTTCCCATTTAGAAATCGAGTTCCCTTGCCTTACATAGCATAGGCTAGATTCAGACCTGCTGTATATAGACTGTTTGGTATGAATAAAAATCTGCCCAAACAGCAGAGACCTCCAAGGCAGAAATGCACTCAACCACCACAATACAACACTAATCACAAGACACTTAACTCTTCTAAACAGCATGCCACTCAACCAAAGCCCCTAAGGCAAAACAGCATTCCCACATTAGTCATAGGTGACTTGATAGTGAGGCACACTGATGTTCCACTCACTAGGCTGAATAAGGAGAGAGTAACAGTCAGCTGCCTGTCAGGTGCCAGGATCCGCCACATAATGCACACACTCAGGTCTCTCAACAACAGGTGCAAATATAACTCTGTCATTGCACATGTGGGTGTGAATGACCTAAGATGTACCTCCCTGGACTACATGAAAAGAGACATGGAGGAGCTCTCGGATTATGTAGACCAGGCAGGTATGAGCCTAGCTCTGACCACAGTACAAGCAGAAATGATCGATTTCAACAATTGGCAATGTTTCTGGTGTCATTTTAAGGGGATCCAGTATCTGTCTGCCTGGGATGACATGACTGACAGACCTCGATGCTTTGCCAGAGATGGCCTGCATCTGTCACCCCTGGGCTTCCGGATACTTGCCAAAGCTCTTGCCACCCCTATGGTGTGTTTTTTAGGCAGTGCTCCAAAGACCAAATTACCGACATAACAGCTACAAACAAATGCAGTCTGAGAGTCATGCTGCTCAATGCTAGAAGTCTAAATCTCAAAATGCACTCACTTGAAGCACTCCTTAAAATGAAGAACATTGACATTTGTGCCGTAACAGAGACCTGGTTCAAGGCAGCAGAAAGCACCCCTGCACTACCAAGCTATAACTCATTCCACACCTTTCGGCCCCAGAACTTGGACCAAAGCTCCAAAGGTGGTGGTGTTTCCATATTCATAAAGGATGCTCACACCTCCAGACTAGTAGCCCAACATAACTCATCTGAGATACTTCAGGTGCAGCTAACATTGGGTAAGACAGCAATTCAGGTTGTAGCCTACTATATGTCCCCAACCATGCTCCTAAGTACGCTGGAGAATATTAGGGTCCAACCTAACACTCTCATACTGGGCGACTTTAACTACCCCTCCATTAACTGGGGAAACTACTAATGTACCAATACACTTGCCCAATGTTTCTTGGAATTTATTAATTCCAATGCTGTGGACCAGCTCGTTCTTATCCCCACTAGAGGTAGCAACATCCTTGACCTGGTCATTGCTAACATGGGCGACCATTGCTCTACACCAGTTGCCAACTCCTCCCAGTTAGATCCGACCACAAACTAATCACCTTGGAAATCCACATCCATCCCACCACCACCCCCCCCCTGCAAAGGTAACCACCATGAAGAACTTCTCCAAAGCTAACTTTAGGCTCCTAAAAACAGAGGTCACTAACTTCACAGCACCCATGCAAATGGAGAATAGTTGCATGACCACTGAATCATACACCAATCCACTGTACGAACACGTATACAAATGCATGGATCTCACCATACCCAACAGAACCAAGATGCTCTCCTCCAAAAAGAAGGAAGCCAATCTGCTGGTCCCCTGCCATAAACAAACTCTAAAACAGGAGGAGGAAACTGATGCGGAATAAGGTGAAGTCCCAAGACTGGAAAAACTCCCTTATCAGCTTCAACAAAAAGTTGAGATCCCTCATCAAATTCTCTAAAGCTAGCTATGAAAGCAGAATTGCAGCATATAGTAAAGAAAACCACAAGGACTTTTATAGTTATATAATGAATCTCCAAGGCAATACCCAGATTTGCTTTGAGCTACTGCACAATGGTACCTCCTATACCAAGTCGACAGATATTGCGAATATACTGGCAACAGATTCAGTGCCATCTTTACCCCTCTCCCCCACCCATGGGACCAGTCACAATACCAGTAGATTGCTAGGCACACAGTATTACTGCTGCACAGCTTAAAACAGCACTGTCCAAGGCCAAGAATACAGCTTCTATGGGAACTGACAATATCCCTGGCTGTGTTCTACATGAACTACAGAGTGAACTGGCACCTCACCTGTGTGCCCTGTTCAGTCACAGCCTCACCTCAGGCTTTGTCCCTACTGAATTGTGCACTGCTACAGTCATCCCTCTACACAAAGGAGGAGCAACTATAGACCTTGGGAACTATCGCCTCATTAGCCTGATGAGTCTGATATGCAAAGCTATGGAACGCATCATCATGGACCTAATAAACAAGGATATAGGGAATCTCCAAACTCTGGATCTCACACAGTTTGGTTTTGTGAAGGGTAGATCATGCCTGCTCAACTTGGCCAACTTCTTTGAGTCAGTCACCAGAGCTGTGGATGAAGGCAAGGTGGTTCATACAGCCTACCTTGATCTAGCCAAGGCCTTTGATACTATTTCACACTCAGGAATCATAGAAAACCTCACTAAGCAAGGCATCAACCCCTATATCACTAGGTGGGTTGCAAACTGTCTCACAGGTAGAACCCACAGTGTGAAAGTAGTGCACTCCAAGTCAGACTGCTGACCAGTCATGAGTGGAGTCCCACAGGGATCAGTCCTGGGTCCTCTCTTGCTTGGCATGTACTTCTCAGAAGTCCAAACAAACCTGGAGGGAGTTTGGCTGAACAAGTTTGCAGACAACTGCAAGCTGGGAGCCATTATTAACTCCCCAAGTGATGCAAACACCCTACAGAAAGGCCTCACTGAGACCAATGACTGGTGTCGAAACCATGGCCTTAAGCTTAATGCCAAAAAATGCATCATCATCATCCCCTTTGGGAAAACTCAGTTCACACTAATTGCCACATCGATGGGAGCCCACTGAACACTGAAGGTATTATAAGAGATCTGGGGATGCAGGTTGACAGCAACCTCTTCTTTGACCACCACATTGCCACTGTGGTCATAAAGTGTTTCTATGTGGCACATCTCATTACCAAGAATTTTGCATCCAGGAAGAAAGAGGTCATCATTTCTCTCTATTCTTCCCTCATTAGACCAATTATAGAATATAATGCCCCATTTGGCATGTACCTCACTAGACACCTGCAACAGCTGGAGAGGCCACAAAAGTACCTCACAAAGAGGATCCTATGCCTTAAACACATGTCCTACATGGGCAGACTCAAAAAACTCCAGCTATTCTCTGTCTCATATTGTCTACTAAGAGGAGATCTCTGCTTGACTTCCAAAGCCATGTCTGACCCAGCTCTGTTAGAAATGCTACATCTAAAGAAATCCCAACCCCTCCACACCACATGCTCCAGAGACCTCAACCTCATCACGAGTGGAGTCCCACAGGGTTTGGTTCTGGGTCCTGTCCTGTTTGGTATCTTCTTCTCTGAAGTCCAGGCCAACACAAAGTGACTCTGGCTGACAAAGTTCACAGACAATTGCAAGTTGAGAGATATTATTAACTCCCCGAGTGATGTTGACATCGTACAGAAAGGCCTCACTGTGACCATCAACTGATGTCAGAACCATGGCCTTAAGTTCAATGCCAAAAAAGGTGTCATCATCCCCATTCTCATGAATTACCACATCAATGGTAGTCCACTGAGCACAGAAGGTGTTATAAGAGATCTGGGAACACAGGTTAACAAGCAACCTCTTTTTTTGACCACCACATTACCACTGTAGTCAGAAAGTCTTTCTATGTGGCACATCTCATTACTAAGGGTTTTGCATCCAGGAAGAAAGAGGTCATTGTCTCCCTCTACTCTTCCCTCATTAGGCCAATCATTGAGTACAATGCCCCATTTGCATGTACCTCACTAAATACCTGCAACAACTGGAGAGGCCACAAAGGTACCTCACAAAGAGGATCCTAGGCCTTAACCATTTGTCCTATATGGACAGACTAAAAAACTCCAGCTATTCTCTGTCTCATATCGCCTACTTAGAGGTGATCTCTGCTTGACTTACAAAGCCATGTCTGGCCCAGCTCTGTTAGAAATGCTACATCTAAAGAAATTTCAATCCTTCTGCACCACACACTCCAGAAACCTCAACCTCATTACCACAATCAACAGAACATGCTCAAGGGACAGGTTTATAACCCAGAGACTGCCCATGCTATGGAATAGACTTCCCATATATGTCAAGCAGAGCAACTCATGGGGCCTCCTCAAGAGAAATCTTGATGAGTGGATGGGAAATAGAAAATTCACCCCAGGGATCACTCCAGTGGCTTTACTCAACAGAAGCACTGGGGAACTAAGGTCGGGTGGCACGATGCCAAAGTAATTTTATGGGCTAGGCTTGTGAAGGCCCCAGGGCCATTAGCCTAGTACACACCTATGAACCTATGAACCGATGAACCAATGATCATTATGCAGAAATGTATGCAAATGCCTTGTACAAACACTTATGCAACTGCACAAACTCTGCTGTACCTGACCAGATTAAAATCAGGTGTTCCCTTAAAAATAAGCCTCCATACTGGACTTCAAGTATAAACAGATTATATAATAAGAGGAAGAAACTATTGTCCAAAATCTAGCTTGATATCACTCTGCATATGACCAATTCCCTCCTAAGCCTAAACAGGAAAATCAGAAATCTTGTAAAGTCTTCTAAAACAAATTACAAAACTAAAATTACATCCCTAGTGAAGGATAATCATAAGGCATTTTTTAAATGTGTCTGAAGTCTAAAAAGGAATGCCTAGCTATGTGCCAAACATTTTGTAGATGGGATCACTCATACTACACCAGAAGATATCACTAACCTTCTAGCTGACAGATTCAGCACCAACTTCACCCCCCCCCCATCCCCACCTACCATATCCCAAAGCATACCTGACACAAACCCTCTGCCTAGTATCTCTAGCAAACAGGTCATCTCTACACTCGGTAAGGCCAAAAACACGGCTTCAGTGGGACCAGATAACATCCCAGATTGCTTACTAAGCACACTAAAACAAGACCTAGTGAAGCCCCTTTGCATTCTCTTTAATCATAGCTTTGGAACTGGCTTTGTCCCTGCAGAATGGAGAACAGCAACAGTAATCCCCCTGCAGAAAGGGGAGGGGGCATTGGCGTCAACTGACCATAAGAACTACAAACCCATAAGTCAAACCAGCCTCATCTGCAAGGCCATGGAAATAATTATCATGGACCTTATCAACAAGGACATAGGTGACCTCCAAATGCTGGAGCCAATCCAGTTTGCCTTCGTTAAGGGTAGGTCATGTTTATTAAACCTGGTAGACTTCTTTGAGAATGTTAGCAAAGCCATGGGTGAAGGTAAAACAGTGCACACAACCTATCTCAACATTGCCAATGCTTTTGACACAGTTCTCCACTCTGACATCATTTAAATTCTCGCAGATAGGGATTAACCCTTATGTTACTAGATGGGTAGTCAATTGGCTGACCAATAGAACACACCTTCTCAAAATTGGTGACTCCACCTCCACCAGTAGACCTGTCACCACTGGAGTACCACAGGGGTCTGTGGTGGCCCCCTTAGTGTTTGGCATCTATTTCTCTGATGTCCAGGCCAAAGGATACAACCTTTGGCTCACCAAGTTTGCTGATGATTGTAAACTGGGAGCAATCATTGAGTGCTCCAATGATGTCAACATATTACAGGAAGGGCTAACACAAATGATTGGTGCCAAAGCCATGGTCTAAAACTAAATGCATAAAATGTATTATTATTTTTTCCTGTGGCAAAACAGAATTACCTGCAAATTACAATATTGGCAGCACCACGCTGAGTTCCAACTGAGGGGTGCAAAACTTGGGAACACAGTTTGATAGCAATCTGAACTTTGACCACCGAGTTTCCACAGTGGTAAAAAACGCCTTTTATGTAGTGCACCTCATAAGCAAGGGCATAGCATCCAGGTCAGGGGATGTTATCACTCCACTGTAGTCGACTACTATGGTAATAGGTTGCCATATTTGGTTATATGAAAAAGAGGATGAAAAAATATGTGCTGGTATTATACTAGCACATATTTTATCATCCTCTTAGGGTTGCCAGATTCTTGACTGGCTGGGTTGTGACAAAAGGTCTTTCACACTAGGTGAAGACCAAAAAAAAAAAAGGTCTTTAGTCTATAATGTGGAACATTGCAGTTCTGCATTAAATACAAGTAGCTCCATATTTGGCAATTTTTGACTGGCCCATATGCCGGTATATGAGTCAATCAAAAACTCGCACAGCGGACCCTCGTCTGTTCAATGCGGAACGTCAAGCAGTTCCACATTGAACAACGCTTCGTTTTTTGATATTTTTGATTGACTCGTATACAAGCCAATCAAAAAAAAAAAAAAAACAAAGCAGAGGAAATAGGGACATTTGTTTTTTGAAAATTCTGTGATTTGTCCCAGACAAATCGCAGAATTTTCAAAAAACAGCCAGATGGCCAGAAAGGAGCCCAAAAAGACATGTCCAGGGAAACCCGGACGTATGGTAAATCTAGACAGGGAGAGCTGGTGTTAATCACAGACCCACTCTGTTCATAAATTTGTTCTGCAAGCTACACAAAAAATAACAAATGGGGATACTTGGGATTAATATGGCTCGGCTTATAAAGGCTCTAGGTCCACTAGCGTAGTAACTCCTATGAACCTGTGTTAGAGTGTGGCTGTATATTGTAGTTATAAGTTTGAATCACATGTTCTCCGATCTATGTTCAAAGATATTTAAGACCAATATGTAACACACTGAAAATTTTGTATGGTGATTATCTATCATTTTTCAGGAATATTGTTCTGAACAATATGTATCACTGCTATTTGAAGAATACATCATTCACAGTTTGTTGTTTCTGTTTTCAGGTGATGAAGATGAGGCTAGGAACATTGCTCTGTGCACTGAGCGGATGCACAGGCTTGAAGAGCAGTGGAGGGAGTGGGGTATGTTGATTACTTGTTCATTTTTATGAAATTAAATGAATCTGATCCTTTTTACAAGCCTGTATTTTCCCCATTAACATACATATTGCTTAGAATGCAGGAATACCCACCATGCATCAGTAAGCTAAGTAAAATTAACACACTGTAGCTGTGCTTACACCTGTGATTGAAATCCAAAATGTTGAACTATCATGTAGCATTAAGTCACTGTTTCAGCACACAACCTAAATTATAGTTGTGTTGGTGTATCTTTTACACATATTTTGAGGTGGATGCTTTAGTTCTATGATTGTTGCTTGTAATGTATGGTCTGACACTCTTGCATTTGTGGCTGTGTTTTTTAGTGACTGATCTGTTGTGCACAGCTTGCCGATTCAGATTGAATGGATATCTGTTGTATCAGTATTCATAGACAGTGTGGATTCTCTGCAGTCCAACACTGGTATTATATCTGCCTACAACACCTTGGGTAATATTATTAAAACACAGTTATAGCCTAGGTTTACTGACACTTATGCAGACAGGCATTTCTTTGCAGCATTTATAATCAGCAAGCATCATCAGGATGTCTGTAATTTGCTGGCTACTGACTGGTAGCAATTTTAGGTAGATAATGCATGCAGTTGTACACATACAATACTGTTAGTGCAACATATATTACATTCTCATATGTCACAAGCTGTTGTGATTGAACATATTAAAATATTTGTTATTGTTACTGCGAGCAGTTTTCTACAGTTTAAATGCAGAAAAGATCTTTTTTAATTTTTTTAGACTGATAAAGAGTTTCCTTTTAATTAATTAATTTATTTTATTTTATTGATTTTTTGAGGGGGGCACCAGATCAAGGATAGCACTGGGAGAATTCTTAGATTGCTAATCCTCTGTTTGATCCAACATGTGGTTACCCAAGAGAGAATGAAGCAATAAGAGAAATTCTGGGTCTCCATCTTATAACCCAATTAGTGAATACCAGTAGCATAAAAAGTCCCCCACAAAATGCAAAAAAGAGGAATAGGAACTGAACAAAACTACATCTTTCATGTCCATCACAATTCCTTAAATTTCTATCAGTAAATAAAGTAAAATAGTTTATCACACTTCCACTTGCCAGTGGTTGTCCTTGTTCAGTCTCGGCAGGCCTATTAATGTCTTTCTTTATCTCTTATGTTAGCAAATTTCTGCTTCCCTTTTAGCTTTACCAGATATCTATTGGTGATGTAAGATTACTGTCCTTCAAGCTCGTTCAGTAGGGCATGCTGCCTACTATTCACCTTCAGCTAGAGATTGTAAGCCTCATACTGTGCTGAACCCTCTACTATAACCACTAAGCAACTCTACCTAGGGCAACATTTGTGTTGGCTAAGCAGTAGTCTCCACTCTCATAGGTTCATAGGGTCATACTAAGCTGGTGACCAGAGACTATTGAGAAGGCCAGCCATGTCATCTAGTATTGATAGAAGGCTAACAATTAATTAAACTTCTCCCAAACATCCCAGCTAAAAATGTATGATCATCCATCAGGTCTTCCAGATGGCTTCTAAAGGTTGCTGAGGAAGTACTCTCCTTGATGTGTGAGGTCAGCCTATTCCACAAAAGGGGATTTTGTTTTATTTTGGTACCTGTCATGTCATTTGGTGCTATTGATCTGGTAGTACACTAGGGTTTAAGTCCCAAGACCAGTTGCTTGCTTTACTGCTGGATCAAGTTTAGCTGAAGGAGTCCAAATAGTGGTAGATTATTTATAGCATGAACGGCTAAGCAGAGATCACCTCACAGCAGCATATCTGAGACTAATGAGAGAGACAGGGAGTTTACTCCATCAGAGTAGCTAAGGATAGGGAGATCTGAGGTGTTTTTTTTTTTTTTTTTTTTTTTGTAAATAATCATTGGCGTCTCTTTGAGTTGTTTTATATGCTTAGCAAGGTACATTCCAAAGGGGGTATTCTGTTCAATGCTCAGCCTAATAAAAGAGGAATACGTTGGGACTTCATCTAGTTTGGGTCTTGTGGAAGTATTGTAAAGGATATGTTTTGTTAGGCAGAAGGATGTTCTAAACACAACAAAGATATGTTGGTCAGTGGAGAGTACTATCAACAATGGTACCCAGGTTCTTGATGAGGGTGTCAGATTTAAGCGGGACATTGTCTATATGGTAAGCAGAAAATATGGTAGACTTACCAAGGGAAACTGTACTGCAATTTTTAACAGTAAGGGTAAGCCGGTGATTAACACACCAACCATTTGTTTGCTCTTGTCCTTGAAAGTTTGAGTATCAGAATGGGAGTTGATAACTGCTCCCAGTTTGCAGTCATTTGCAAGCTTGGTTAGCCATAGTCCATTGATATCACCTTTCACATACCAAAGAAGTGGCAGCCCAGGACACTACTTCAGATGATTTTCTTTTTAGTGAATACAACCCTAACCTTACTGGTAAAAATGTTGTCAAATAGCCAGTTACCTGCCTAGTGAACTGTGTATGAATAAATGTTGATCTGGGAGAGTTTGTCAATATCCCCAGCATAGAGAAAGTGTTAAAGACCTTGGCAGGTCTAAGTAGGCTGTATGGGCCATATCCATTTATCAGTGGTGACAATAACTCTTTTAAAAAGCTCAGCCAGACAAAACAGGTATGATTTACCTTTTACAAAGTCAAACTGATCTGTATTTAGGGATGTCATGTCACCTAGGTCTTTATATTTATTAGTTCACTTATAATGCATTCCAACATCTTGCAAATACAACTAGTGAGATGATAGGCCTGACATTCCAAGGCAAAGCAATAACTAGGGCAGGCAAAGGGGAATGCTATCCCAGGTAAAAGTTGTTAGGAGGCACAGTAGGCAGTAACTGATGGGGTGCAAGTACAGTACCAACAGTAATTTAAAAGCCACGGGTGATACTGTGGTTACTTATATGAATGTCACTATTGTTTTCTTCCTTGTATTCACAAGATAAGTATGTTACTAAATGTTGTAAGGTGCTTGCTACAATTCATTATCTTTGGATTGTGGAAGCACCAGTCTGGAAAACTGCTCAAGGCATTAAATGACCTAGCTACAACTCTGTTAACAGGATCAGTAGATGGGCCACTTTTATACAAGGGTACTGTAACAGCTGTCCATCAGAAATCAGGGGATGTAACCAGTGGAAGAACTTTGAATGAAGAGTTGATGAAGGGTTTTTGATAGATGAGACTTAGAATGTCTACACAGATATCCAGGAATATTATGAGGACCCAGAGAGCTGGTATTTTTAAATTTGGAAAATGCCAAAAGGATTAAGGCCAAAATAATTTCAGGAGGGGAGGTATGAGGAGGAATAAGGGATATGTATGATGGTGATGGGTTTGGAATTATGAGCAGGATAAAGTTTAAAGAGGATTCATCAACAATAATATTAGCAATATCCTGGGGCCAGAGTAAGAGATGCCACTAGAAATAAGTGCAATGCAAAGTTGATGGTTACTTCCAAGCTTCATAATATAGCTAAACAAGGTGTTACAGTTGTCTTTTGAATTTGTTGCACTCCTATGTTCATAGCTAGCCTTACATTTCCTAATAATATATTTAAGGGATGTAACTATCATTTTAAATCTCATTTATAATGACGAAGTGGACATCTACTTCCAGAAAGCAAATGCCTACAGCCATCTACAGATACCTAGTGCTCTGCCGTTTCTTTCCTTTTCAGTCATCCCATCTCTTCTTATTGTACTTAGAAATCAGACGACCAAAGAAATCAACCTGCTTGCTAATATCCACAGACTTTGATGAGCTTGAGCCATGAACCTAGACATAAAAGCTGCTGTCTTCCGGCATGCTCACAAGACAAATATTTCTATCAGATAAAGTAAAAACCTGCAATACCAAATGTAGAAAAAAAGGTAGTTGGGCACCATAATTCTCCTTCTCTAGCCCCCATCACCTGAAAAAAAAAACTCAGTATCTTCTTGCTCTAATCGTTATTAGATATTTAGAGATTCCAGACCCACACTAAAACCACTACACTTTCTCCAGAGATAGTCCCAAGGAGAAGGTGAATTTTTTTGAAGGACACACCCCAGTATTACTCCTTGCCAGTCAATTTTCTATTGACCAGAATGGTAGCTAGGCATTGTTTGTTGCACCTTCTAGATGCTGGAATAGTCTATTAATCCAAAATACTCACTTATCCCACTGTAATTTCAGCCACCTACTCCTTTTACCAAAGGCAAGATCAAGAATCTGCAGTGTGTGTATGTGTGTGTGTGTGTGTGTGTGTGTGTGTGTGTGTGTGTGTGTGTGTGAAACTGGAAACAGAGCATTCAACTTATGTTAAAGTCTAAAGTACTCAGTGAGTTATTTCAGTTTAACCTATTTCTTTCCACTTTACTCGTTTGCTAACACTAAACCAAACCTTACTCCTGCTCCTAATCCCAGCCCCACTCATTAGCTCTGTAAACAGCCTTTCTCTAACATTAAAAATAACAAGACACATAGACACTCATAACATTAAACCTATCCATTTCCTTAATTATGCTTCCCCTAACCCATAAGCACACACACACACACACACACACACACACACACACACACACACACACACACACACACACACACACACACAACCACTGCCCATACTTCTCAACTGTCCAGGTTTTTGCAGAATGTACAGCTTTTTCATTCTTATTTTGGGTTGTTTCCTCATAAAATTTGTAGATTTCTGGCAAATCATGGAGAATTGAAGTCACTAAATAATGACATGCATTTGAGTGAGTTTCAAACTTCATATCCTTCAAGAAAATGCACATTAACTCAAATCCTGTTATTCTAACAATTCTCTAAATTTAAAAGAGCTATATTTAAATCTGTCCCTATTTTGGGCATTTGCCCCATCATTATTTTAGGCTTTGTCCAGATTTCTTGCACTAAGAAGTTGAGAGTTACGATACCAGCACCACCCCCTCTGCTGCCACTACTGCCACCAAATGTTGGAATTTATCTTTCACAAAGGAAATGAGAAAGAAATTTGCTTTTAGTTGCAATGATATAGATTTAAAAGCATTCATACAAATTCCAGCTGTATCCTCCAGAAATTCCTATATTATTTAGAAAATCACAGAAAGACTTCTAAACCAGTCCCTTGCCTGCATTTCAGATGACTGCATTTCTACCTTTAAGTAGATTTCAGACTTTTTGGTGACAGAGAAATAAGTGAATAAAAGTTATATAATGTGCCATTACAGTTTGAAACAGTTGACCTATTTTAGGTGAAGTATTTAAAGGCATTCTCAATAACTGGGAATTTTGTGAATTTTAAAACTCATCAAACTGGACCAGGAACTGTACACTAAGATGTTGTGCTTAATTTCAGTGCAGAAATGAAAGCAAACATCAGAGACATAAAGGAACATGCATGATCCATTTAAGTTTGCTCTGAAAGTAGGGCACGTACTGTGCACAGTTTTTTCTAAAGCAAACAGAGACACAAGGGCAGTCTTCTTAACTAAAGATGTTTAAAATGCAAGAATGTTTAGCAATGTATGGTTAGAAATGTGGTTAAGGCAAGCAGTTTTTGTAAATATAGATAGGGATCTTAACTTTCCTTTTCTTCACTACTATGCTGAGAAATTTCTAATTGAACGTTGCATCTCTAAGTGAAGCACGCTAAGACCGACAGGAAGTTTGAGATCAGGTCAAATGAAAGAGATGTCTTTGTCCAGGCTTATATACATTTTTGATGTTACTGGCCACACTTTCATATTTTTTTAGCTTATTAAGACTAGTATTTATTTTATAACAGTTCTTGCATATTACACCTTTTGTCATTTGTTCCTTGCATCAGACATATTGATCATAACATCTTTTTTCTTTATGCCAATGTAAATGATTGTCTGTGGTCTTGTTTGCCATGTATTATACTATATATTTATAATTAATTGCCTAAACATAAACAAATACCTATTCATACCTCACATCTCCTTACTCTCCATTCACTCACTTCCTTACTTCTATCAGTTTCTCTCCACTGTATTTCTTTCTTGTATTATTTTTAAAGACTGCACAATTATTGTTCTTAAAAAGTTTTGTAATACTTTGGAACTTTTCTCCCTGGGTCTCCTCTGAAAATGGGCTCCTATCCAGTCAGACTTTTCCAGTAATCAAATGTCAATAAATAAATAAGTGACAAAAAAATGTATAAAGCTACAGAAATCTCATATGCTAATCAATAAAATACAGTAGAAACCCTAAAAATAAAATCTGTATTCATATACAAAACAGTGTGACAAAATTAATAAGAACAAAATTGCTAAGAAAGCTATAGTACTCCCCAAATAAAATGTAAGTTGTATGTATGTCTTATGTAAATAGTATCTACAGCAGTTGTTAATGTTATCACTAATATCATCTGTATTTATGAGGTTGAGTCAAACAGTTATTTTTAAGCTCTAACACTAATGAAATAACTCATCCATTCCTCCCTTCAGTATATTATTTTATGTATTACCCCTAATTCACTACTTAATGAAATAAAGCATCCTACAAGGTGCCAAATTTGTTTGTTGTGATACAAGCCATGGGAAATAATTTAACATTTTGCTATTTCAGTCCAGCTCCTTGTAAAACTTAGAATGGCCATACCCTGCAAAAGTTACACACTATTTCTGTCAAGATCACTATTTTTAGACCTCTCAAAAGCATTCAACACCATCTCCCACTCTTTACTCCTACCCCAGCTCACATCCTTACATCTCTTTCCCTCTACCCTTGACTGGTTCACCAGCTACCTATCAAACCACCAACAAGCCATTCAGTGGAAATAATCTACCTCTCCTTTCCTACCTACACCCACCGGGGTCCCTCAAGATTCAGTTCTAGGCCCTCTGCTCTTTAACATATTTATCAACAACTTCCACCTCTCCATCCTTGAAGCCTCCATCATCCAATATGCAGATGACTCCACCATCATCTCCTCAGCCTCCTCCCCCTCTGAACTGCTAATAAAATCCCAACTTGGCTTTTACAAACCAGAATCCTGGATGAAAGCCAATCACCTTGCCCTAAACGTTACCAAAACAAAACTAATGATCTTTACGCCCACTAGAAACTCCACTTTAGACAGAAACCTGTTCTGCATTACAATCCAAAATAAAACCCCATTAGAAATAGTTCCCTCGACCAAACTGCTATGCATCATTATTGACGAAAACCTAAAGTTTGACTCCCACATATACTCTGCTATTAAGAAAATCCATCAAAAGAATTAGTTTGCTATACAGGCACAACCGCTATCTCAGCCCCTCCACCCAACAAACACTTGCAACTATCTTCCTACTCCCATCTCTCATGTATGGTGCGCCCCTATTTACCAACCTCCAACTAGGCCTGCACTCCAAACTGGGATCCTGCTACCACAAAATTAGCAAATTCGCAACAAACTCCAAAAGTTCATCTCATCACTGCCACTCACTACTCATCCTCAAATGGCTAGAACTCCCCAACTACCTTAGATATTTGCAACGTACCACTACCCACAAGCTCATCTTCAAACTAGCTGACTGTCCATCCCTGGCCACAGCCCTAATGCCCTACACTCCCTCCCACTCCCTAATATCCGAGAGCCAAAATCTGCTTCAAGTACACAAACCCTCTCATTCCCCAAGCCAACTATTACTAGCCTGCACAATAGCTAAACTATAGAACTCTCTCCCCTCTCAACTACGTAACACGTCTAACCATAATAACTTCAAAACCCACCTTTTCTCACACCGGTCCTCCAAATGGGAATGTCCTTCTTATGCTCCTACCTAAAGCACTTCCTTTAATTTTGTTTCCTTTCCTTTTACTCTCTCTTTTTTCTTTTCTTTTTTTCAAAAGAATCGATAGATACATGACTACCTAATGAGCATTTTCTTTGCCAGACTAGTTTAAATGTGTATAATGGGATTTCCTGTTCTACTAATGCTACTTAATACTTCTGTCTGAATATTGTCTATTGATATTAATGTAATATAATGTAATGTAATTTTCTTGTGGAGCTTTTCTCCCCGGGCCTCCACTGAAAACGGCTCAACGTGGCCCAGTGGACTCTCCCAGTCAACATATGCAAGTAAATTAATAATAAATAAAAGATACCTCAATTACATTAATATAAGATTGCTTGTGCACAGTTAGAAAAAAAAACATAATGAAAAACTCTCCAGCATTTGTAAAGTTCTTATGACCCAAACCTATTCATTATTTACTTTGGTAAAAAGTCTTTGGTGAAACACAACTGACATGTAAAAGCAGAAACCTAACAGGAAGGCTAGAGGAAATTAACTGCCTTGCTCAAGGGGAAACAAACATGACTGCATGGATTTCACTTCAATTTACTAGATCAGTATTTTTTTTTCACCGGATATAACTTACTTAGAAGGAAAAGTCCACATGCCAAAAGAAGGAAAATATATTTTGCTGTTATACTTACTATGGCTGTGGATGTATTATCCAACTAGTAATTCTGTAGTCTGTGGCTAACAGAGTTCTCTGTAGGACAGTCAGCAAAGTAAGTATCTCCTTTTCTTAATTTTAAGGAGTTGGCTGTCTCTACCTCAGTAACCATAAACTTCTAAACCAGAAAAAGACGCATTAATCTAAATGTGCCTTTTCACACCATCTGTTTGAGACATTCCTTTCAAAGCAATCATCAGTATGTTTTTTTTTTTCCATAATAAATTTTTATTGAAATATATTTTCCAAAAACATTACAAAAATATAATAACCATCACACACATAATACAATATAACTACTACAAACCATTTATACAATATCTACATGAAATGCTTCCTATATTTAATATATTCCTAAAATCAGTATCATGCTAATATAATATTGAAGACCTTTTCCCATATTTTCAGGTTATCAATATTTTTGTTAGTTTGTTTCAGAAGTAATTTATGTGCTAGTATATGTTTTATAGCCACAAGCTTAAAATTATTCCATGATGTCTTATGTGGTTCTAGCCAATTTGTGGCTATATAGAGTTTCATCAGCAAAAAAATATTCATACAAATAATAGTTTGCAATCTGGAAAGCTCTCTTGGAGGAATTTGTAGAATCATAAATTCCCATGACAGTGTAGAACTTTGATAACCCATCTTTTGCAGTTGTACTTTAAGAGAGTTCCAAAGTTTATATACGCATTTACAACTCCAGAACATATGAAGAAGATCCGCTGTTTGATCTGCACAGTATGGACAAATTGGAGAATTCCTAGGGTTAAATTTATGTAATCTAAGATGTGTGTAATATGCATTGTTCCAAATCATCAATTGTGTGTGCATCAGTTTTTGAAAAGAAACTGATATCCTAGTTATATCAATTACTTTTAATATCTGATTGTCTGTTACTGTTACTTTGTTTACCCAATACTCTGAAAGCAAAATTTTGTCCTGAAATTTCAAATCCTTAATTAATTTGTATGTAGTTGCTATAAATTTAGTGTCTTGTTGGATAGCTTGCCACAATTCAGAGCACTTATCCACAAATCCGGCTGCAGGTTTAAAGTTCCTAAAATAGCTCAAGGCAAGTTCTTTAACTTGTCTCATTATAACAATGTAACTTCTAGGTAGATTAATTTCCTGTCTAATTTGTAAAGCCGATAAGTCAAGTTTATTAAAAACATCAAATAGAGTCAGATTAACTATTAATGGAAATTTGCTGAGATCGATCAGCTGATTATTTAGTTTAAAATTAGGATTCCCGTGGAAAGGTTGAAGAACCATCATATATTGCAATAAATCTACGGACTGAAATAAAGTTTGCAAAGATAAGACACAGGTTATTATATGGTCCATGACCCCATATTTTATCAGACTAATTTTATCCATAAAGGGTAATGCTTTAGGATTTATTTTCCTATCCAAAATATGCTTATGATTCAAGACCACCCAAGTTGGTATCCATTTTGTATTCGTTACATCATAATTAGCAATTCTTAAAATTTGATTAGCATTTACAATCAAATAATATGCTTCAAAGTTTGGTAGCTCAAGTCCCCCTCTTGTTTTAGGGGTCATTAATTTCTCATAAGATATTCTAGTTCTTTTGGGTTCCAGATAAATTTAGCTAGATCTTTATGCATTTGTTTAAAAACTGTTTTTGAAATTGATAATTGGGCAGACCTAAATATGTATAACATTTGTGGTAGTATATTCATTTTCACTATTGATACTTTTGCTAATACCGGTAGTTTTAAATTCTTCCATCTGTCACAATCAGCTATTATGTGTTCCCATACTCGTTTAACATTATTGTTATAAAAGTCCTTATTATCCGTAGAGAAGTTGATACCCAAATATTTAATATTTTCTTTACATGTTAACTTCCCCATCAGGGCCATTAATGAAAAAGGTTTTGGGGTTCTTAACGGGAAGATATTCATTTTCTGTAAGTTAATTTTATAATTAGAAACTACTGAAAATTCGTTTATGAGCTTTAATATCTTTTCACTGTCCGAAATTGGGGTTGTACAATAAATAATAAGATCATCGGCGAATGCTGACATTAATATTTTATTCCTATAAATTATTGGTGCATTATGATACAAATTTTGCTTGATATATAAAAATAGGGGTTCTAGATATAGGTTAAACAATAAGGGGGACATGGGATAACCCTGACGAGTACCATTTTTAATCTGTATTCTGTTAGAATAAGTCCTATTGATGTATAGCTGTTCTGGTCAGGTTACTAAATTCTGTGGTTAATACAGTATTAGAGATGACACAAGAGACCAAGGCTCAAACTTCAGCAATTTTATTTTTAGCTTTTAACAATTAAGGTTTGTAACAAAAAAGCGATTGACTAGTCAATATGCAAAAAAAACCTATCACATTAATATGCAAAACCTAACCTATGACCTATCACATTAACAATTATAAAAACTGTTAAATCATGTACTTATGCAAAACCTAACCTATGACCTATCACATTAACAATTATAAAAACTGTTAAATCATGTACTTACAAGCATATGCAAAAAGAGAATCATCTGTGCCACTGATAGGGGGACTCCAAACCTATTCAGTACAGCTATCTGTTCAGTCAAGACAGGGCCGACACTGGCAGGCAATGCTGTATGCTCAGTTCAGGCTCTTGCTTCAATCAGATCCGGATACAAGCATATGCAAAGAGAATCATCTTTGCCACTGATAGGGGACTCCAAACCTATTCAGTACAGCTATCTGTTCAGTCAAGACAGGGCCGACACTGGCAGGCAATGCTGTATGCTCAGTTCAGGCTCTTGCTTCAATCAGATCCGGATGATGATGAGTTCCAATCTATTACCAACCTCTGAGCCTTTTATAGGTTTGAGCATGGCATAGGGTCAATAGGTTCAATTGATTACACCTAGGCCATTAGGTAATCATTCAGCTGATGATATTTAGATCACCAGTTTATTCATGAGCTAATGAACTGTTTTTAAAACATTACAAATCATTTCCTGAGTTGTCAACAAGCCCGTAATGTCTAGTTTTATACATTACTTCCTCCTTTTAGAAAGCCGTTTGCCCACACACCTGTGGTATAGTTCCTCTTTGAAATCCTCTGTCTGGTAAACAACTTTTAAACTGGCAAACAACTCCAAAGGTTAACTAAAGTTCAGTTATGCCAGCATCAGTGTGCAAGGCTTGCCTTTGAAGCATAATTCTTTTAGATTTATAATATTAAGCAGCATATCATGTATTTATTCAATTAACAGCATATCAATCTAACATCAAGCACACCTACAAACACACAGCAGTTCAATGGCTTAGGGCATCAAAATCAGGTAAACTGTGTGGATCCGTCAGGCCACCCCTTGCACTAAGCAATGATCGCTGTGTGCTTCTAATAATGTGCAAAATTGACAGCATTTTATTGTATTTTTTATGACCTTACAATAAATGCAGTAAGAAATTAAGCAGAACAACACTGAAACTATTGTGGTCAGCAGTAAAGGGTGTAAAAGCAAGTTAAACCAGGCAGAAGCCTTTGGTGACCACATAAAAATATCATACCAATGTGAAACAGACATGTCTTGAATTTCATTTGCAATTTGAAGAATGGTACCTTTGTCTTTAATCATTTTAATTACAGTTTGATGCGCATCATGTAAAGTCTTATTCAGCAGGAGCAGTACAGCTTGCCCTTCCTGCTTAATTTGTTTAAAGTCCTGGACTAGAGATGGCCATCTAAAGTGTGCAATGGTTCTATGCTAGCATTTAATGTGATGTCCATCCATCTAGTCAATCTGATCAATTCCCAGTACAAAATCAATGACTGCATGTACATTACTTTTACAATGTGCTCCACTGTCTGTGATTGTTCCATCACTCTAAGCCAGCTTACAGGAGGATACTACACAAGCTGTGGTATCATTGAGTTGATAAATGTCTGTCCCATTCACTATATATCTATGCTAAGCACATTCTCCAGTCCCATTATGTAAACATGGATGAGGCTTTCTTTTAATTAGCATGCACACCCACCCCTGGGGCCAGGTCTCACATCCTGCTAAATCAATGGGCATATCATTATAATCAATGAGATTAGATTCTATCTGAGGCACCCAATTACTTCAATTGCAAAGGCAATGCTACAAATGGACAAACTTGTTTTGTTCCCTTTTTACTAGCAAGATAATCAAAGATCAATATGCAAGAGTCATTTTCACATGTGAAATCTAATGGTTTTAACATGCTAAACAATTTTAGCACTACTTACAGTTTTACATCCTCTTGTATATCTTACTATATGTCCTAAACCATCAAATACAGTTGAACTGTTGTCCATAGCATATATCTCCAAATTTGGAGATCTGGTTTCTGCAGTGCTGTTTTCCTTTGAAATTGGCTATGCAGGAAGAATCTAATGGAGACTCAGCCAGAGAAAATCCTGATTCATTCAGTCTCTGATATAAGCCCCAGCAGGATTGGCAGTGCATTTCTCTGGATGTCTGTCACAGTTTAATCTACAAACAGTTCTGATGTATTCTGTGCTGGTCAAATTCCATGTCAAGGTGGGTTTGGTAGTCACTGCAAACAACGCTCTTCCCAGCTTCCAGTAGAAGTCATCAGAGTATTGTCTCGTAACCCCTGGATTGGGTAGTCTACTTTCACTGTCACCGTCTGTTGTTTGGTCAGCCCTCTACATGAATCAAGGCAGTATATACAGCCAGTACATGCTGTTCGAGAGGGCTGTATCTAGTCTGTGCTCGGTCAGGATTTAGACCAAAATCCCAGTGGTCTTTTCTTTCCCACATCATTCTTTTGCCACAATCCCCAGGACATGACATTATTAGCAACAGTCACTTCCAAAATAAAGGTTGCTGTGGGTCTATTGGACCCAGTCCCACACTTTGTTGCAAGGCTTTTTCGCTTCCTCGAAGGCCATCTGCTGTTTAGGACCCCACTGAAAGTCACATTTCTTTTTAGTCACATAGTGAATAGGTCGTAAAACTTGCCCAAGGTGTGGTACAAATGCTCTCCAAGCCCATTGCTCCCAAAAGGCTTGTGCCTGCTGTTTTGTTTTGGGACTGCAATCTTTTGGATACTTTCTCAGGCCGATGCAGGTATTTCTCTTTTTGCTCCATTCCATATCATACCCAGGAATTTCACTGATGTTCCCTGCTGTGTTTTATCCTCATTTATTGCCCACCCTCGGCTCTGAAGGTGTTCAATCACTGTTTTCAATGCAATGTCCACATCCGGCTTTTCTCCTGTAATCAGGATGTCATCAATGTAATGGAATACAGTCACTTTATTTAACTGCAACTTAGCCAGATCTCTGGCCACCAGCCCATGGCAAAGGGTTGGGCTGTGTAGATATCCTTGTGGAAGTACCTGGAAGGTATATTGCCTCCCTCCCAGGTAAATGCAAATTGAGCCCTACTCTCTTCTGCTATAGGTATGGAGAAGAAAGCATTTGCTAAGTCCAAAACTGCATGGTACGGCCCAGCAGAAGAAGAAAGTCTCTCTACAATGGTAACAATGTCCGGCACTGCTGCAGTTAAAGGTGGAGCCACCTTATTCAAGCCCGATAATCTACCGTCATACCAGGAACCATCAGGTTTTTGACAGGCCACACGGGCTATTGAATGGGCTCACAGTTGGTTCGAGTATGCCAACAGTAATTCCTGGATTGTTTCAGTAATTTCTGAATGGCCCCCTGGAACACGATATTGTTTGATGTTGGTCACCACTCTTGGTGTGGGAATATGCAAAGGTTCCCACTTGGCATCACCTCGAACAACAGCCTTGACTGCATTGACTGAACAGTGCCGTACTCCAAATCTAAATGGCCCTACTGTAGTTTCTAAGGTCCTACCCTTTAGAACATCTATTCCTAAAATGTGTTCTGGTACAGGAGCTATCACTGCTACAATGGCACTAGGAATACCATCCCCAAAGGCTATTCTTACTTTGGTTTTGACACCTATCGTCTTTGCCCCCCCCATATCCATCAATCTCCACAGACTGTCCACGGAATTTACGGGGGTTGACTGCAAAAATAGTTATTTCTGATCCAGTATCTACTAAAGCCATTACGTGTTGTGGTCCCCCCCTCCAAAAAATGGTAAGAGATCGGTCCCCAGGTGTAATGGCTCTAACTGTGCCTCTAGCTACTGGGGACCCGCCTTCTAGTCAATTTGCTTCCATTTTTCCATTGGGGTTCTCCACCTTCTCTCCCCAATCTCTTTCATCAGTAAACTCTCCCCTCTGCCATTGTGCTAGCTCCTCATCAGTGGGGATGTCAGGATACAACTGATTCCACCCTTTCTTTCCTTCAGTGGTACTTCTGTTTGGGCTTTTGCAGGGTTTGTTTTCTGAAAGATCTGATTCTCTTCCTTTCTGCTTCAGCTGGGGGTGAAATACTAAACAGGCACACTGGTGCATTTCTTTATCACTCAGTGACACCGCCTCTCCCCTGTATCCCAGACCCAAAGAAACCAAGCCAAGAGGGACTCCTGTATTGCTTCAAGAACAGCCATCCAGCTGCTCCACTCCCTCCTTCACCTTCTTTCCCTTATCCTCCAATTTTAAACCTGATAAGGCCTTTGCCAGCTCCTCAGGGTCTACTGGGTTTACTGGTGAGGACTTAGGGGAAGGTGGAGGTGAAACCTGACTCAATGCCTTAGCAAGGGGGTCCCATTTTCCAAACAATGCTGGAAATTCAACATTTGCCCTCCTTACTTTTGGCATCTACAGATTGTTTCTTATTTAACCCTACACCTAGGTGCTTAAATGGAAAAACATTGGCTGTTGTGACATATCTACTGCAAACCACAGATCCTGCCGACTACGCCAGCTGTTCTGGTCAGGTTACTAAATTCTGTGGTTAATACAGTATTAGAGATGACACAAGAGACCAAGGCTCAAACTTCAGCAATTTTATTTTTAGCTTTTAACAATTAAGGTTTGTAACAAAAGCGATTGACTAGTCAATATGCAAAAACCTATCACATTAATATGCAAAATCTAACCTATGACCTATCACATTAACAATTATGAAAACTGTTAAATCATGTACTTATGCAAAAGCTAACCTATGACCTATCACATTAACAATTATAAAACTGTTAAATCATGTACTTACAAGCATATGCAAAAGAGAATCATCTGTGCCACTGATAGGGGACTCCAAACCTATTCAGTACAGCTATCTGTTCAGTCAAGACAGGGCCGACACTGGCAGGCAATGCTGTATGCTCAGTTCAGGCTCTTGCTTCAATCAGATCCGGATACAAGCATATGCAAAAGAATCATCTTTGCCACTGATAGGGGACTCCAAACCTATTCAGTACAGCTATCTGTTCAGTCAAGACAGGGCCGACACTGGCAGGCAATGCTGTATGCTCAGTTCAGGCTCTTGCTTCAATCAGATCCGGATGATGATGAGTTCCAATCTATTACCAACCTCTGAGCCTTTTATAGGTTTGAGCATGGCATAGGGTCAATAGGTTCAATTGATTACACCTAGGCCATTAGGTAATCATTCAGCTGATGATATTTAGATCACCAGTTTATTCATGAGCTAATGAACTGTTTTAAAACATTACAAATCATTTCCTGAGTTGTCAACAAGCCCGTAATGTCTAGTTTTATACATTACTTCCTCCTTTTAGAAAGCCGTTTGCCCACACACCTGTGGTATAGTTCCTCTTTGAAATCCCCCTCTGTCTGGTAAACAACTTTTAAACTGGCAAACAACTCCAAAGGTTAACTAAAGTTCAGTTATGCCAGCATCAGTGTGCAAGGCTTGCCTTTGAAGCATAATTCTTTTAGATTTATAATATTAAGCAGCATATCATGTATTTATTCAATTAACAGCATATCAATCTAACATCAAGCACACCTACAAACACACAGCAGTTCAATGGCTTAGGGCATCAAAAATCAGGTAAACTGTGTGGATCCGTCACAATAGCGTAGTGTATGGATTACTATATAATATTTGTAGTATCTGAATGAATTCTTGGGGCAAGTTAAAATAGGGTAACACATCAAACAAAAACTTTATGTCTACTCTATCAAATGCTTTCTGGGCATCTATTATAAGAGCATAGATATTAAAGTTGTTTTGTTTAGCATACGCCATCATATTATGCAGTGTAAGTGTGTTATTGCTAGTTTGTCTAGTTGCCATAAATCCAGCTTGTTCCTTAGAAATTAGATATATCAAAACCTTCTTTAGTCTTGATGCTATAATTGATGTTAAAATTTTCATATCCACATTCATTAGTGTTATTGGTCTGTAATTATCTGGGTTAAGGGGATCTGAATTGGTTTTATGTATGAAAATTGTTTTTGACGCATTGAGGTGGGGGTCACTAATTTTATTTTTAGTTACATAATTAAATACATGAGACAATTCTTTTCCCAAACTATCAGCAAACTCTTTGTAAAATTCAGCTGTAATACCATCAGGCCCTGGTGACTTATGTGCTTTCATATGTTGAATTGTATATACTATTTCTTCTTTAGAAATAGGTTTAATCAGGTCACTTTGCAGGCTCTCTTCTAATTCTGGAAAGTTAGTTTTTGCAGAAAACTTTTATTCTGGTTATGTAGAGACCTATCAGTTTGCCCCTCATACACCTTAGTATAGATTTTCCCAAAAACATCAACAATATCCTCAGTTTTAGAATATATTGTGTTGTTATACTGTATTTCCGAAATATATCCAGTTGTTTTGATTGATTTATAATCCTTGCCAGTGCTTTTGATGGTATTTGAACATTATTAGCATATTTCACTAAACACCTATGTTCTTGAAGTGTTAATTTATTATTATGAAGCAAAAAGATCCCTTTGAAGCTACAACATTTCCTCCTCAGTTTGAGCGTTAAAATTCTGAATCAGCTCATTATCAAGTTGTTTTATTCTTATTTCTAGTTTTTGAATATCACTATTATGAATTTTCTTATAATATGAGGCTTTTGTATAAGAAATCCTCTAATTTGAGCTTTAGCTGTCGCCCATTCAATGTCAGGAGTATGTTTTTGGAGCTTCAAGCTATCTGTAAATTCTTTCAAATATTTTATAATTCCGTCTGCTATCTCTTTTTTACTTAAAAGATTTGGGTTGAGTGACCAATTATAACCCCTATGCCTTCTTCTGTCTTTTAAATCTTTAGAAAATTTTAACAAAATTTTTGAGTGATCTGATAGATGACGAGTATGTATAACCACCACTGGTCCTAAATTCGTTAGTGCTTTAGATATCAAAAAGCAATCTATTCTAGCCCACATTTTGTGGTATGGTGAATAGAAGGTGTATTTATTTGCATTATTAATATCTTGTGAATAAGAAAAGGGGTCATATAATTGAAAATCTTCCTTAAAATCATTTAATGCTATCCTGGCCTGCTTATTAAATGCTCTTTGTGGACAAGACCTATCCAACTTTGGATTTTGATAGGTATTCCAGTCCCCACCCACAACAAAATAATAACCATCATGTTGTGTTACTATTGGATATAATGATGCTATGAAACTGTGTTGATCATTACATGGGGTATATATATTCAAAAGTAGGATAGGTTTATCAAATGCATTATCCGATAAAATCACATAACACCATCGCCCATTTGGATCCACTTTGGAGTCTAAAATCCTATCTTTGTATTGGGTTTTGATAATTATAGCCACTCCCGCACTGTTTGTCTTACCTTCTGATGTCACTAGCTCTCTAATCCAGTTCTTTTTTCTAATATCATTCCATTGTTCATTCATCAAATGTGTTTCCTGTAGAAATACAAACAGTGCTTTGTCCTGTAATAATATGTTTAGCAACAGCTTTCTCTTCTTCAAGTTCTGGAGCCCTTTAACATTCCATGAGTTCAACTCCCACATTCGCAGGTCTTGGTATCAAATAACAATATAAGAGGGAATTATCAAATTGACATGTATTGACTGTACACTATATCTAATCTGGAAGCATTTCCTACATCCCGTCCCTAACCAGTGCTTACCCACTTTACCCCTGGACCAGGATTTATATAGGTCTTGTATAAGAGAAAATATAAACAAGGTTAAACACACCAACACATTGAAAAACTTCAGGTAATAACATTTAAAACATTTCCTAAACTTACAACCTATATATTCTAGCATATCTACATCAAAGTCTAAACTACACATTCCCTACCAAACACCGCTACTTAACTACAGCTTTGGTTTAACTATTAGTTAAACAAATCTCATTTCTAAGGTTATTACTGTGTAAAGGAAAGTTTTAGTAGATTGGGTACTTATTTTATCCTACCTTAAGTATCTGTTTTGTTGCAATCATTATGTACATAAACTTTTTACAGAAGAAAGGAGAGAAAAAAAAAATGCATCCTACATTTTAAATCTGTACCCTACACAGTGCCTGCCACTCACTGCATATAGTAAAAAAACGATTTTGGTTCACACCTATAAAAGAAGAAAAAAATAGTAAAAGTACATGTTATTATGTGCTTTAAGTACATCCTGTAATTTTATTTCGTTATAAAAAAGAACATTAACATATTATTTTCAGTTCTCTTTGTCTTCTCAAGCCAGGAAACCATCAGAAATACTCACGATGGGGGACCTCTTTCACAGCAGGACCACAGGAAGTGTTACATCCAAATCGACACTCTCAGTTGAAATCCAGGCATTTCCTGTTTACCACACAATGGAAATAGACCTTGGAGGTCATAAAAGTCTGGAAACCAGACAGCAGACCCTCAGATTAGCATAAACAAACAGTTTTATTGCTTTTTCAGAGGCCTGAACAGTTTAGTGAAGAAACAAAGGATTAGAAAAGCCTTGAGGTAAAATACATGCTGGATCTGACTACAGGAACATGCCGGTCTCAATGGAAGTTCTTTTCAGCCCTCTGATGCAGGTAGAACTTTAAAAACTTTCAGAAACACTTCTTTTGCCTGATTTTTATTGGAAACAGAATATTTAGTGCCATCCACCATAAATGTAAGCATATTGGGGTATTTCATCTGGAATTTAATTTGTTTATCAATCAGAAATTTACAGTAAGCAGATAAAGACTGTCTAGCCTGCCTTACTTGTAATGGTAAATCTTGAGCCAGAAATATTTTAACATTTTTCCACATAACATTGCCACCATTTTTTTTTTGCAGTAAACAGCATTTTGCTAACAACTTGAAAGTTCAATATCTTAACATATACAGGTCTAGGCATAGTAGAAGCTTATACCTCTCTCAGCGCTCTGTGTGCCCTTTCTATTACAATCTGTTTCACCCCATCAGCGTCATTTAACAGGATTTCAAATATTTGTGTTATGGCTGGTATTAGCTCTGCATACTGGATGTTTTCAGGGATTCCTCTTATAATAATATTATTTCTTGTAGACCTTACTTCTAAATCAATAAGTTTATTTTGCATGGCTTGTACATCCACATCACATACCTTTGATTTTTTCTCCAGCATGTCAATTTTGTCCTCTATTTCAGAAATTCTGGTCTCAGTTTTGTCCATTCTTTGAAGCAATTGATTGCATAAAACTCCAAATGTTTGTATTTGTGAGGTCAAGTCCTTTAGACCTTCCTGTATAGGTAGTAAAGCGTGTTTGATATCCTCCATGTTTAGTGGCTGATCAGTCCTGGATCTAGTTTCTGGTTTCTGTTGTTCCTGCTGTCTAGTAATCCTTTGTTTTTTCGCAGTTCCATCCTTTACTGGCGACTGTAGTTCTGACAACTTTGTCTTAGTAGTAGTTGTTTCCATAGTTCTTCCTTGTTGCAAGATTTTTCTTTCCCCAAGCAGAAAGGCAGAATAAAGAAAGCACACGGTCCTTTGTTTGTTTCTCTCTTCAGAGCAAAGTAATCACTTGTAATCCTGATGGATAAATACTTTTTTTTCCCACTTTTTTAACTGATTTTAGATTAGGTAAGTATAAATGCAACTTTTTATTGTCAATTTGATGTTTAAACCTCCTGATACCCGTTCAGATCAAAGATTTTCCTTGGGTTAATTGAAGAGCTGCAGTTTAGCAGTGTTTACAGCATGGCAGCCATCTTTGAATGATCAGTATGCTTTTTTAATATTGGAAAATGGAAATATCTGTTGGAAAGGTGTTTCTAGAAATATGTTAGCCTTCCTGTGATCCACTACTTGTATATTTAATCCTAGGTGACACTATTCTTCTGCCATTTATTTCCACTGTTCAAAACAGATTTTGTATGTTATATGCCCTTTCAATATCATGTGGTTAACATTTTTGAGTGAGCAAAAAAAAAAAAAATCCCCAAAGCTGCATGGGTATACATTGATAAGACAGTTGGAAATTTCAAAATAAAAATTAAAGCAAAATGTTCATTCTGTTGAAAGACATATATGATGAAACTAATATTTTAGGAGACTTGCATCACAGTATATGTCTCACCATTATTAATTATACATTATGTTCCTCATCTTCAACTTTGGTAAATCTAGCATCATTACTACCCATACCTCTCAACATGTTACATCAAGAAATATGGGCAAAGTCATAAATAATGGGGGGACAGAGGAGCAGAAATAGGGGCTTTTTAAATATTGCTCTTACAAACTTAGAAAGTTGATAGAATAATAGATTTTGTATTAGCATGATTTTTCTGAAGGGTATGAATGTCTGCTATTATTCTTTGACTTTAGCTCTAAGTGATTTACCAATGATTACATTTTCTGAGAAACAATCCAAAAATATGAGGCAAAAATCTAGATATTCTGCCAAAAATCTGTACAGTTGGGAGGTATGTTACTGCTTTCTCTATTATTGTTTTACTTACAATTGATACAGTCATCAAGAACTTGGGAAATTAATAGACTTTCTTTTGACCACCATGTCTCTGTGGGGGGTTAGAAAATCCTTCTGCCTTGCATGGCTTATCCTTTGTGGCATCTCCTCAAGGTCCATAGAAGTTATAATCCCACTTTATTCATCCCTTATTAGATTCATCAGTGAATACAATGCACCCTTCATCGTGTACATCACCAAGCACCTAAACCAGTCTGAGACCTCATTGTTTCCACCCCTAAAAGATCTATGGACTCAGTGCCCTTTCTTATTCTGATAGGCTAAAAACTCTGTCACTCTTCTCAGTGTCATACAGACTCCCGAGGAGTGATCTTTGCTTAGCTTTCCATGCAATGAATGATCCAGCACTCTTTGAACTCTTCATCTAAATTCAACAAATGGTAAAACAAGCACCTGTTCTAGACATCTAAACCTACATTATCACATCAGCAAGACCAGATAACTTATCCCGATGTATAACCCATTTCTGGAAAAGACTACCCTTCCCTAGCATCCTTTAAAACTACTCTGGGTGACTTGATGGGTGATCTAAAATGTTCACCAGGAATATGTAGACAAAGTCTGCTTAATGGGGGCACCGCTTGCTTCCAACCAGTACTGGGTAATGCGGCTGCATTTTTTGATGGCGTGTTTTGGCTGTAAGCTTAGTAGGAACCTATTGAATGGCTGCCTGAACTGAACATATGCTCCAAGGCAGGCTGGAACATTTACTTGCCTGAACTGACCACCATTATTGTTTGCCATATTCTCCAAGGCAGGCTGGAACATTTACTGGAGAAGACGACTGATTTTTGTTTAAGATGTACTTTGCTGTCGGAAATAATTAACTACAGTTGGGGGTCAAGAATGAGCAGGCCCCTAGATGCCATGGGGTTTTAGATGTCTGTGGTCAGTTTTAGAGTACTTTTTCCAATCATTTTAATCCATTTATGCAATGTATACCTCATCACTAGAATTCTGATAAATATTTCAATGTTACTATGGTGTTCTAGATAAGTGTAGTCAAAATTTTATTAATTGGTGCTGTCCTTAACAAAACATCTGGCAAATGTTACACATAAGTTTGTATAATAACTAGACAGTATTGAGATGAGGTACAGGCTTCAAAAATGATACACAGTGGTTTGAGTAAATGCATTCTACTTGAAGTACATTTTCGAGTGAAATGCCACAAAAGTCAAAACTGAAATCTGTTGTTTCGTTTATCTTGTAACCTAATGCTGCATCATCCCCTTCTCAGATTTCTGTCTTTCTGCTAGATAGCTCTCAGTTGGGCTTTTATGAATTGCATTGATGTCCACAAAGGTTTTGATTATCCTTCCCTCATATTTCCCTTCTCTTTTATTAAGCATTTATTAATTAATTTATTGCATAACTTCTTGAGTAAACAATGCACAGTCTTTTTTTCTCTCAACTGGTCATCATCTCTATTGACTATGTCCTTAAAAATGTCTCCAAAAGTGGACAAGTACTCTAAATTAACATTTTCCAACTACAAAAAACAAAATATGTCCTGGGGCTAAATGAGTTCCAAAGCACAAAACAAGCAAAGTCCATGATACAAAGCTAGGAGCTCAAACCGTCTCGTAAAAATAATTTAATTTCATAACAGCAGCAACAAGTAGCAGCAAATTCACAGTAGCAAATCTTTCAAGTTATCATAACTCTAGCTTTGTATCATGGACTTAATATTTTCCAACTAAACATACAGAGAGATAAAAGCTTTTTATTATCTGCTGATGATGTTTCATATTTTGAATGCATGTATTTTGCAGACCTTCCTTGTTGCTTTCTCAGATTGCTTGCTTGCTTACATTTATAGCTTCTGATATGACTACCCCTTCCCCTTTCATCTTTTCTTTTCTTTTACTAACCATACACACAGACACATACAGACACACAAACGCACACACACACACGCACACACACACACACACACACACACACACACACACACACACACACACACACACACACACACACACACACACACACACACACACACACACACACACGTTTGCATTTGGGATGGTATCTATTTTTAATTTAGTGATGAAATTATGTGATGAAATTATATTGGGTGTAGGAACAGTTATGATCTTGGAATGGAAAACCAGAATTTTAGTTTTTTGGAGTTTGTAAAAGATTGGAGTCAGTCCTCCAGTGAACTGTATGCATCTTACGTAAGTTTTATAAATGCATGTATTGAGAGGGCTGCACATATGAGAATGGTAACATCAGCATGTTAAGTTATTTTAGCTAGACCTGCGGCTGTGTGGACTATGTTGATGAATATGTTAAAGAGAAGTGGTCCTAGTATTCATCTTGGTAGCACTCCTAAGTCTACAAGGAGAAGTGCTGAGTGGGTGAATTTCCATTTGACAACTTTGATTCTATTATTTAGGTAAGAGTTTCATGGGACATTTTCAGTTCTTCTAACATAGTAATTTAAGGTGGGAGACCTGAAGGTTTTTGATAGATTAATGAAGGCTAAGGACACTAGCTGACTACTGAGCATTAAGAGTATTTGGGAAGGAAATGAGAACTGAAGTTGTACAGTGTCCTGGGCAAAAATCTATGCTGGGTGTCAGAGAGCAGCTTATTGTCTACAAGATACTGTAGGTCTTATTTATGTACGCCTCCTTCTAAAGATTGAGAAAGTGCAGGGAGAATAGCAATAGGTCTGTACTATATATGCTGAGGTCTGTTGATGAACCACTCGTGTGTAGTTAGATAATAAAGTTTTGTTTCCAGGTGATATGGACATGATTCATTGAAATACATACTTATTATTATGGACATTATATAAGTGAGAGACTCAGTGGTTATTTTTATATATTCAACAGGGAAATTATATGCAGATGGTAGTATAGATTTACATTTTCGTTAGGAATTTTTATAGTCGTTGTGGGAACAGCATGAAGTTGAAAAACTTCTTGATTACTGTTAGAGTGAGGAGGGGAGTTTGCTGGGGCAGGAGAAGCATTTAGTAATGAAGTTGCTACATTAATGTACATGAGTTGAAAGCTGAAGCAGTTTCATTTTCTGGTTGATTAGATGGTGATTTTGGCTTAGGGATTTTCCAGGATTGAATAGTTTGTTGATAATGGCCCAGGATAGTCTAATGTTGTCTTAATGTTTATTTTGTTGTTTTTGATAATATTCTCGTTTACCTTATTTAAGCTTTTTTTCCTTAGTTATCTATACTGTTGATGGGGCAGCACAGTGGATAGAGCTGTCACCTCACAGCAAAAGGTTTTCTGGTTCTATTCTTAGCTGGAGTGCCTTCTGTGTGGAGTCTACATGTCCTCCCTGTGTTTGCATGGGTTTTCTCTGGGTGCTCCAGTTTCTTCCCACAACCCAAAAACATGCAGTAGGTGGATTGGGCACTTTAAATTGACTCATAGGTGTGAGTGTGTGTGTAAGTATGTGGTACAGAAGAACAGCCATGGAAGGGCTAGCCAGCCAACAATGTCAACTTTGTGTCTAAATGATTGTCGCTGTTGAAGTAACATCCCAGCCCCATGTACAAAAATGGTAAAAGGGGTTATGGATGGATGAATCTATACTACTGGTCTGTCACTGGCAATCTAGTCTTGTTCCACTATTGCCATATTATATCACTTTCATTAAATAATCTGTGGAAGAAGTCAACCAGGATGCTGGTCTAGTCTTGAGATGTTTTTTTTTTTTTTTTTTTTTTTTATGGGGATCTGCTTCTTTATTATGTCTTGCAGCACATTATTAAAAGTGGTAGTTTTGTAATGTAACAGGAAATTTAAAAAAAATTTCCATTTGCATTGGTTCAGAATAGCTATGAAAGGATTTGGATTAAACTTGGTAAGTTGCGGACAAAGGTGCAATGTGGGGAGATTTAGAGCTTACATGGGATCTGATAGTGTAAATAAGATTATGGTCACTTTGAGATTCTGGTAGTACACCATATTGTTGCACATTTTCTGGATTTCTAGTCAATATCCAGTCTGGGATAATGGCTTGGTTAGTTGATTTATGTATTCTGGTTGGGTGCTGTGTCAACTATATAGAGGTGCATAGGTTTATACTAACTTTGGATTGTCAGTAGAGATTTCTCAGTTAATATTTGTATCTTTATGCATCTGTATGAACACCTAGTTTAATATGTATTCAACTATGGAAGGACTATTGGCTGGGTTATTATGTGATGGCATATGAATTTATATAGATTAAGTTGAAAGAATGAGTTTTAAATCACTCTTTGCTGAAATGGGGTATGTCTTATGAGTAGGGTCATACACTGCTTGCCGTCCTGCAAAAATAATTGTTTTTTTCATCCAGTTTTGCATGCACTAAGGTTATTGGTGCATGCATAGTAATTTAACTTCATCATTGTTGGCATTTTTGTCAACATTAACAATATCAAAAGCTGTGTCTGTCAATTTAATTTATGTATAGGGTAACCTTCCATGTGAGACCCTGTTTTGGCTGTGTATTTCTTTGCAGAAAATGGGGAAAATAAGCTAATCATTAGGATTTAGTTTTCTATCTGGCCCTTGTTTTTTTTGAGCTTTTCATGGGATCATAGGAAGTTACTAGGCTAATGGCCCTGGAGTCTTTACAAGCGTAGCCAAGAGTTAATACCCAAAGAAGAAACCTCAGTCATCACCTGTTGCCCCTGTCAATGAGGGAGCAAAGGTGGAATCCCTTGGACAAATTTGTGGTTTCCCATCCACTCATCAAGGTTGCACTTGAAGAGACTCAGCAAGGTATTCTGTTTGACATGTATCTTTGAGGACGGTGTTCAAGGCATTGCACATATAGAATAAGTGTCTGTGATAAGGAAGCTAGATATTTTAACTAGCACAACTTTTTATACCCTCTGCAAACTTATCTACATCCCACAAGTGTAGCATTGTGATTGCGCTATAATCAGAGGAATTGTAGAGGGTGCACGGAATATAGGGATACAGATTAAAAAATAGAGAAATTTCAATAACATGCAAATACATCGAAAAGCATATACAGAACACACAAGTGTATCTCACTTGAGTAGTTGTGTACCATGACATCTACTCACAATTACTTTTCTTCCAGTCCTGGCAGATTATCATCTTTGGTTATTGCTATATTAATTTTGAGTAATGCACAAGTTAAGCAGTGACATTATCAGGTAGTTGGGGGTGTTCTCAGTACCCCAAGGTGAGTTTAAATCCTGCCACTCCACACGCTCCAGAGACCTCAACCTCAATACCACAATCAACAGAACAAGCTGGAGGGACAGGTTCATAACCCAGAGACTGCCTATGCTATGGAAAAGACTTCCCATACATCTCAAACAGAACACCTTACTGACCCTCTTCTATAGGAATCTTGATGAGTGGATGGAAAATAAAAAATTCACCCCTCGGATCACTCCAGTGGCTCTACTTGACAGAGGGCAAAGGGAAAAAAGGTTGGGTGGCACAATGCCAGGCTAATCCTATTGGCTAGGCTTGTAAAGTCTCCAGGGCCATTAGCCTAGTACATACCTATGAACTTATAAATAATAGGCCATTGATATAAAACAGTATTAACAGCCTATTACATTGATACAAAAACAGAATTAACTTTTTAAAGGACACAAATGACTTACATAACGGGTTGTGGGATTCATAGAACCTACACAGCTATTACATTTCTGTTTGCAGAACTATGCCATGTCTTTAATTCAACTGTTTTTTTTTTGTTTTTTTGTTTTTTTGTAAAGAAACAATTTAGTAACTTTGTGAAAACATATAAACCAATAAAATGTCTGTATATTTTGCTGTTTCTATACAAGATCATACCTTTAGCTCTGCTTAGTGAAACAGCCACCATTTGCATCAACAGAATGGTTATAAGTTTTAAGATATTTAATCCAACAATATGGCATTAAACATTGCTATTTCACTACTATAACATGTCTTAAATTAGCTTGGTACAACAACTGCCATCTATAACAATAAGGCTTTCTAAAAGTTTGCGAAAATATTTAAAACAATATGGCAGTGAAAAGTATGTAATTAATAATTAGGAATCTGTGTAATTTCTCAGTGATAATATGCTTCAGATTAAAAGTTTAGAACAAACGTAGTTGTTTATCTCCTATAACATGTCTTTAAATCAACTTTTCAAAACTATCACCATCTGCTTAATCAGGGATGGTTAAAAGTTTGTGAAGAGTATACAATCAGTATGGCAGAAAACTTTCCTCTACAAATGAAACCTAGATACCAGTGCTATAAAGTCCATGTGATTTGTTTTTCAATCATCCTGCAATCATCTTGCATATTTGCCTGATGTCCTTTTACATTATGCAGGCAAGGAAGGGTCCATGTGTCAGAAACATGTATAACCATGAGAAAAAACAGAATAACTGGGTTAGGTCACTAATTCCAGACACAAATAAAATATAATTTCTTTATATGCATAAATTATTGACTTGAATATAATGATAAAGACTTAAAAATTAAAAACAGGTCATTAGCATTCAGAAATTATGTAGCTGAAACACTTGATGTCCATAAGGGGTCATTGGCATATATCCCATGAGCTTCCATTGCAGGAGGTTTAAGGTATCACACATTGAAAACTCTAGCTTGGCTGGGCTTTTCTTGCAGATTTTACTGAATGTATATTACTAGTCACAATCAGCTCACAACATACCACAGATAGATATTGTGGTCAGGAGCTATATTTCACTCCCTGTTGAAATGTCGGCACTCAAAATGCCAAGCACAAGAAAGCCAAAAAAAAAAAGACTAAAAACACAGAAGGACACAGAAGAAGAGTGAATCTCAAAAATCTCTGTTCTCCTTAAACCTTCCCTGAATTTATATATACCAATTCCAAGATCACAATTCCTTCAGACAAAAAGGCAATATTCTGAGAAATGGTATCTCTGACTTAGTATATACAAGTCTGATCTTCCAGCCATTTAGTCTCTACATTTCGGGGCTCACTCTTGGGGGTCCTGACATTTCAATTAGTTACCACTATGTATCTGAGCTTGAACAAAAGTCAGTATATCAAGCATAATTTTCAAATGCATATGCTGATGACTGTGAACTTTTTTTTTTTATCGGTTTGTTGTCTGGGTAAACATTCTAGACAACTGTCCCATTTTAGGACCCAAGAGTACAGTCTATTTAAGTGATTTGATACGCAGTGGGCAAATTAAGGTGACATAAAGCCCTATTGGTCTTATCTGTCTGTTACTGATTTTTGCTTGGTGGCCCTCTATGGTATATGTGCCAGCAAGTAGCTGCTCTGCATTATTGCTTGCATGTTTGAAAAGCAGGAAGTAATACAAATACCTGCTCTAGAAACCTATATCTACTTTGTAAAACATAATAAAAACATAAAAACACAGTGGACTTGACCACACCACAACCTCCTTCAGGCAAGGTTAATTTAATTTATTAAGTAAACTAATATAAACCAAACAAAGAAAAACAAAAAAGCATAAGCACTTTCATCTCAGTGTTTGAAACTTCATTAGATAATCATGGAAACATTTCCACTTCCCTTTATACTATCATAAACCAATCAGAACTCCTAAACACAGTCATGTGTTAAGTAGTTATTTTAAAAAGAAACTTACAAGTTAAAAATACACAGTAACAAGTCTTAAGAAATAAGGCACACATACTAACACAACAAATCAAATGTAACAACTCTTCAACTTTTAAAGTACAATTTTTTAAATTAAATAAAATGCATGCAATCCATGACTTGAACAAATAATATGAACCACTATTTAAAAATACATGAGAAATATGTATGAATATGTATATGAAAATAAACAATATAAAATATGTAAACACATATATATAAAATATGAAATTTATATCTGTGTCATGAAATTATTGTTTCAAAAAATGTTTTGTAACTATGCATTTAATACCACAGCAGCATTTTACACTAGAAAATAAAACTGATGAAATTGTATAACCTGTTAATTTAAAAAATCATAACTACCTTTCTAATACTTTTAACTTCAACAGGCAGCTAGAGAGTTGACCATTTAAACCAGGCCAGTTGTTAGAATTTAACTTGAGTTGCCAGTACAGCTCACACCGTTCACAGGATCATAGGAGCATAGGAAGTTACTAGGCTATTCGCCCTGAGGCCCTTACAAGCCTAGCTAAGAATTTATCCCATGTTCCAACAAGTTAGTACCCTATGCCACTGTCCAGCAGGGACACAGGTGGAATCCCAGGGGTGTATTTTCTGTTCCCCATCCAGTTATACAGGTTGCGCTTAAAAAGGGTTAATGAGGTACTCTGCTTAATGTGGAGTGGGAGTCTATTCCACAAAAGGGGGAGTCTCTGGCACACAAATTTATCCTGCCAGCAAGTCCTATTGATGTCACAGACCAGTTTGAGGTTGTGCATGTGGGTTACTTGGGTAGAGCTTGACTTGCAGATATCAAGATGTAGTTGCCATGGACCATGTCTATCGTATACCTGTATTTGCTCAACAATCCAGAACTTAAAATCATGTGTAGGATTTTCATTATTGTGATTAGCTAATGCATTTGCCAATTTCTTTTTCTTGACATCATAACTGTGTTTTTAAATTCTCTCATGCAGTTTTCTCTCAGTTTTCCCGATATAAAAGCATGGGCATGAATTACAGTTAGCACAATATAGTACCCCTGTGGAGTTGCAAGTAAATAAGCCATTAATGTTAATTACATGTTGGTTGACCTGTAGTGGTTGTGTAGTAATGATGAACATGCAATAATTGCAACCCCCACAAGTTTTCATGCCCTCAACAGATGCCTGTTTGATGTTTTTTTGAACAAAGCCTTGTAATTAGTTCCCTCTGCGATACATAATTATTGCTTTTTCGCCAATATTTTCCCCTTAGGGAAAATTCATCAAGAAGAATTGCCCAGTTCTTCTCAAGTATGTTTTTTTATTAACAGACTATTTTTTGTGAACACAGTAATAAAAGAACAATATAAGTTGTTGTCAACATTAGATACCCATTGGCTTCCCTCAATCTCAGAGAGCTAATTTGTAAAGTGTGATGACAGACATTTTTTTGAAATAGAATGGGAGCAAAATAGTTATTCTGCCTTTTATTCATTACTTCATACGTTGCATCATCTATGAAGGCAGTGGGATAACCCCTTTTGGAAAACAGATTTCAAAATTTGGCAATCATCCCAAAAATTCTCTGAAGAAGTTCATTTTATTTATGTGAAAGAAAGTGCTCACATTAAAAGTTTTTTTTACATTATAACTTGGATTATTGGATTATTTCCAGCGCTGAGGTGCCTGGATTCCTGTTCTGGATTAATTATTTGTTTGTGGTTTATCCTTCTGAGTTTGTTCCAGAAATCCTCTTTTCTCGAAGTGATCCTGGCTGCACGGATGAATTGGCACTTTATAGCAGTCTTTTTCTGGATAATGAAGCGGGAGCTATCAAAGTGAAGAAAACTGTTGAAATATGTTTTCTTAGATGTATTTTAGCAAGAAACATAGCATCTGAATTATTCTTTAAAAGCCATACATCAAGATATGCAATGTGTTTACTGCTATAGGTGTAGGTAAATGTAAGAAATGGGGTTAAATCATTAATGACCTGGATGAATCCAGGAATCTTGTATAAAACTTACAATGGGTGTAGAACTGTGATGTAAGTAAATAGTTCTACTCCCACTGTAACATCACAATGTTCACAAATAGACCACCACAAGGAGACCCATGGCAACCCCTGTACATCTGAGGCTCCAATAAAGCAGAACAGGCATTGGTGGCTGGTGACTTCAAACCAAAGGGGGGCTGCAGGAGACAGCTGAATGGGTGGGGTCAATGGGAATGGGTGTGACCAACTAGAAAGAGGAGGGGCTATGCTCAAACCACAAAAATGGTAACTTTAATTAAATACGCTGCCCTGGGTGCCAAATCATAATTATTAGAGTCCAATCAAGACAAAATGAAGTGTAGAAGAAAAATATATATATTTCAATGCATTGGCTGCATGACAGCTTATTTAATATCTAGATGGAAACAAAAAGGTTGTGAGGCATGAAAAAATAAATTACTTTTTAAATACATTACTGGGATGCCAGTCAAAATCAAGTATAAGAAAAACAAGCAGCACTCAACTCAAACAACTTCTCCTTGCACTGCAGTTCTAATTATAATTTATATTCAGCTTTATTAAAGTACAAAGCAACATGCTGAAAGTAGCAATCTCTGTGATACCCCCACTTGCAAAAATGTTTCTTATCCAAAAAAGACCTACTGCCTGACAACAACTATCTACTTGTTTCATGGGGAAAACATGATCAAAGTAAAAAATGAAAAGCAAACAAGAAACAAGTTCAACATACATTCCTTAAAGGATTACTGCACAGGTTATGGACCACACACAACAGATTGGCATTCTGTTTAGTTTGCAGGTAAAGCTGGCAAAGATGACTGCAAGTCTCCAACAAATGTAATGAGCTTCTTAAAATAATGTAACCCTGTCCTTTATTACAAATACTGTCATATGCATTTCAATACCCAAGGCTTATATGTTACCTAGTTATGTAAGTATTCTCTGCATGGCAACAACAGAAAGGCTTTCAATGTCTTTAACAGTATACTTATTAAAACTTGCTTGCATCTTACAATCTCAGACAAGCTTACCTGATGGTCATTAAAGCATTGCTACTTAAACAAAGAGCAACAGACACTTTCTGAATAATAATAAGCATAAATCAACAGTATAAAAATATGACAGAAACCAGAACATTCTGCAAAATCAAGGACAGATGAAAAGCCACTGTAGTACTTGTGTCTACCTTGGATGGAGGGAATACTCTGCACAGTTACACTGCATAACTGCTCCTTGCCTTGCTTGGACACATCCAGAGTCACTACATGGGGGAGTGGGGTGCATCAAGTATGCCACAATTTGAAATGTCTCTGGCTGACTGTGATGGCCCTGACACATTTGTCATACCTGTCAACCTCACAGCAAGAAATCTGGACAAAGCCATGCATAGAAGTGGGACAAAGGCCCAACAATAATGAAACTTTTAAATATTGCTCTTATAAACTTAGAAAGATAATAGAATAGTAGGTATTGCATTAGTTTGAATTTTCTGAAGTGTATGAAATCTGAAACTGAAATGTCTGTCATTATTTTCTAACTTCAGTCTTTAATGACTTACCACTAATTTGCCAAAAAAATATTATTACTGCTCACTTGAGCAGCTGACAAAATAAAACAATCTACATGCATTTCTGAAATAAAAGTAATATATAACTCTGATTATTACAGTTATTTATTAATTGTAAACGCTCCATGTTTTCTTCCAAAATTGTCATTTTGCCGAGGAATTATTAGGGGAAGCGCAACATTTTGAGCCAAAAATCGAGGACACTTGAGAGGTTTGAATGTGCCTAATTCTATAAAGCAATTTATTTGCACGTACCTCTCAACCTGTTAATGCAGGAAATCTGGACAAGGCCAAATATATTGGGGGAACATATAAACAGTACTAAAAATTACTCTTGTATAAACTGTGACAGTTGATAGAATAACAGTTCTTGCTTTAGCATGCATTTTTCTGAAAGTTATGAAGTCTGAAACTGTCTGTCATTATTTAGTGACTTCATTCCTAAATGATTTGCCAGAAAACCACACAATTTATGAGGAACAAACCAAAAATAAGAAGCCAAAATCTGTTCATTCTGCAAAAATCTGGACAGTTGAGAGGTGTAGTTCAGCCAGGGCTGTCTTTGAGTTTGCCCCCTTCCCCCCTCACAAAATCATGGTCGAATGGAGCCTTCCCCCGGCAGCCATTCCAATTAATTACTTGGCTATTTCACCCCATTTACCATAAACACTAATGTGCATACTGCTTTACTTCTGCGATGATTTGGACTTCATTTGAAAGTTTTATTTTGCATTTTACAGTGCAAACACTAATAGATATATGCTAAACAAAGCAATGCAGTCACACAATGAAAACAGACTTAGCATTAAAACTTCTCTGCCCTTGAAACTCACATTAATTGAAACAGCATTGAATCCCACATTCAAAGAAAATACATTTTGCCAGTGGCAGATAAAGATTAACTTTGGGTTTGGGCTATCACAGGCCCCTTGCACATGAAACATATACATGCTCTTTCATACACCTTCCTGACTGTATTAAATTATACTACTTGTACAATACAGTACAGTTTTAGAGGTCATTTTAAATGTATTGTTTTGAACATTTTTCCAGTAAACAATGAAACAAAATGCATGCACCAATAATGACAAAACTGCCCAATTCAGAACATTTCCATCATAAAAGTCTACTCAGACTTCTACAGTCCATCAGTATCAGTACATATGCACAATCTCAGAAGAAGTAAAAGTCATCGAAATAATTCCACATTAAAGAGATATGTAACTAATGAAGAGGTTGCTGCTAGCAAACAACTTTATATTGCATTGTTTCATGTAAGCTGTGGTGGTACAGCGGTAGTGTTGTCGCCTCACAGCAAGAGGTTCTCCTGTTCGATTCTTGGCTGGAGCACCTTCTGTGTGGAGTCTGCATGTTCTCTCCATGGTCGAGTGGCATTCAAAAGACATGTGTGAAGAGGCATGCCTTCATTGAAGGTTGCATGTCTGGCTGGCACCTTGTAAAAATCTGCTGCCAGTCATAAGTGGACTGGAGTTCTGCTGTGGCAACCGCTAACCAGGAAAAGCCAACAGAAAAACAAACATCAGCAAATACAGTGCCTGTTGCCCTAGAGAAATAAATTGCCTATCTTCAACTAAAAAAATGATAAGCTAATAATATTGCAATAGAGAATGGATGGCAAACTGATAACAGGTTCATAGTTATTAGGTGTCTTCACCAAAAAGGAGTGTAGCATCCACCCTCTTTGCAATACAGTACAGTATCAGCAATGCATCTATCTACTGTGGGAATAGAACCCACAGCTTTCTGCATAAAAGGAAGTACACTACCTATTGTGCTATTAACAATGCAAGCAGACTCAGCATAAGCAGCATTAAACCTTTGCACCCCTGCAGCTCTCGGCTTCTTGTAAAATCTACTCACTCAGCTGTGTCTCTGAACTTTGCAGCACAAGAAATCTGGAAAAAGCCAAAATTTATTGGGGGGGGGGGGGCAAAAGCCCCAAAAAAAACAGGGACACATTTTAAACATTGCTTGTATAATGTTGTAAAGTTGCTAGAATAAAAGGATATGTTACCACCATGCATTTCACTGCCAATCTTGAACTCAGGACTCTGTGAAAACCAGTCAGAACAACATACCCCTATGCCAAATCAGCTGTTTTACAAAAAGAGAGGAAGACTGAAACTTAAATGGCTACGATCTATTGAATTCAGTTCTCACCATAACTGTCAACCTCTTAGCACAAAACACCAGAACAAAGCCAATAATGGGGGAATACAGCCCCCAAACATATTCAGTGAATTCAATTCTCACCATAGTTGTCAATCTCCAAGCAAAAAACACCAGAACAAAGCCAGTAATGGGGAAATACAACCCCAAAACATATTCAGTGACTTCAGTTCTTACCACAGCTCTCAACCTTTGCACAAAAAACCTGGACAAAGCCACTAATGGGGAATACAGTCCCAAAAATAGGGACAAATTTCAAATATCCATCTTATAAACTTAGAAAATTGCTGGAATAAAAGCTTTTGTGTTACCATGTACTTTCTGAAGAATATGAAGTCTGAAATTCAAATGTTTTTCATTTTTATTTAACATTTGTTAACCAAGAAAGTCTGACTTAGAACAAAATCCAATTTTCAGCAGAGGCCCAGGGAGAAACACTCCAGACAGACACATGTCTTTCTAAGATGGGAGGACACCAGAGCAAACCCACACAAATACAGGGAGGACATGCAGACTCCACACAGAATGCACCCTAGCTAAGAATCAAACCAGAGAACTCATAGATGTTAGGTAACAATACTACCACTGCACCAATGCACTACTAACTTTGTAAGTATGCAAAAATACAGAAACCACAGCCTTTATGAGGAACAGAACAAGTATGAGGGAAAAATCTGCAACTTTTTTACAAAGGGTGGTGAGTAGGGAATTCAGGCTCTTGCCACCTGGGCCCAAAGTACAGGGTTCAAGCCTGTTTTCTACCCACCACCATAAAGTACTTGGGGTATTACACACACACATGATGTTAAAGTCTGGACATCTTCCATTCTGTGTGGTTGGCACTGCATAGACTTCTGGGCAGAGATGGCCTTTCCTCCTATCCAGACTGCTGACAAAGCAGTCTGGAGTTCCTAATCTGTGCAATCATGCATGTGCAGAGTTCTGGGACTATTTTTTCACAATGTTTTTCCACAGCTGGGGGGGGGGGGCTGCAGTCCTGCAGTCCTCTTGCATGAGCTTCCCCTGGGAACAGGTACCAGTGACATTATTGAAACACTAACTGAATATGATTATAAACATTTTAAACTAAAAAGACTACAGCTTGAAAATGCTTACTTTAATGAATGCATCAAAGCAAAGTTACTTCCTAAGGACCTCTGTATGTGGACGTACCATACAGGGCTTGAACCCAATTCAGCATTACATCAGGAGCTGATTGCATTATTTGATAACCATGGACAGGAATACATGCAAGGGCTTATCCCTCACCACCGTCCTCTCAGGTTTGGGGTATGAGGGGACAACAAAAACAACAACAGGATTATACAGTTAAGTCAGTGAACAGTGGGCAACCCCAACCTAAACTTAGATCATTTGGTGGGAGACAAGACCTTGAGAGTTGAGCCCACACCAAACAACACCAATTTTTTTAAAACAAGAAGCCTGGCCAGAGTTGAGGAGGTCAGAGAGAATCAAGACCAGGCAAATACAAGCAGTTATCAACCTTATCCCTGCAACAGAACACTTTGGAGGAGCAATTATCAGAGAGGGGCCAACAGAGGGGAGGAACGAGAGCACAGAAGGGACATCAGTCACTACACAGCAGAATGTGGACTAACCCCAATTGGCAGCCTATGGGCTCCAATTGGTAAACAAATTTCCTGCTAACACCTGTGATTAAATCAGCTTTGTTACCAACACCAGGATCCCCTCTTACCTTCTTGTACTACTATAACTAATATTAGAGGTGATTTTTTTTGGTATGCAGTTATTCAAATTATAAAATTGATGGAAAAAGTTCAAACCTTTTTGTTAGGGGGTCTTACCTCCATCCCAGCGAAACATGCAGATATTGCACACATGCTCATAGATTTAAAACACTATGTACAGAAGCTCAATTTTAATGTGATTTTCCAACATTCTAACATAATAACAGCAATGGTCTCCTTGTGACTCTCTAGTACTTATAATCCCCCTCTCTACCCTACCATAGTGTTATATGAGAAATTGCATGAGTTGGATATTAAGAATACTCTAGCCCAGCAAAGACTATCGAATAATATGGATAACCTCACAGGGCATGAGAAAGATAGACTAGCATCATTAAGGAATAATACCAATAACAGGATAATTAAGCCAGATAAGGGTGGGGGCTTAGTAATTTTTAATAAAGGTGACTACAACTTAAAAATGAAGCATCTTTTGAGTGACTGTACTTATAGGGAAGTTTCCCTTAATGCAAAGAATGGTGCATACAGGCATATATGGGGATATATACATGATCTGTTTATCGAGGAAACAATTACTGTTGATGAATATAACTAATTAAATATATGTAATACAAAAACACCTTCAATTTTTGGTGTTTCCCAAATTGCACAAAAGTATTGAACAACCGCCCATGCACCCAATAGTGGATGCACGAGGCAGTATTACCCACCCCTGTGCAAAGTGCTTGGATACAAATTTAAAATCTCTGGTTTCTGATGAGCCTCACATTTATTGCAACTCCTGGGTATTTCTGCTGAAAATGAATACTATTCCATACCTATAACCATAGATGTTAAGGACCTTTATTCTGTTATACCCCACGAGTTGGGGGTTGAATGGTTTTGTAAATATGTAGCTGAAAAAGGTCTGCCAGAAGATAAAATTAACCTTTATGAAAATGTGCTAAGAGAAGTTTGGCACAGACGAATTTGTCAAGGGACTGTTTAATGTGGGATGGGGGGTATTGGGTGGTAGCTGTGTTAGGTTATTTGGGTGGCTGGAAGGGTTAGGAAAGAGTTAAGTGAGTAGGGATTTGAAGGGAAGTGAGGTAGTGTTAGAGGTGTGGCATGAAGGGTTTTTGAAAGGAAATCCAGAGTGAATAAGCACATTTTGTTGTGGTCTTGTTGCCCTCCCTGCTGGACCCAATTGATTTTGGTTTGAGGTTGTTGGGCAGAGAAGAGTGTCAGGTCTAAACCTCTTCTTTGCCCCCTCTACTGGATGGTGGATGAAAATTGGTAGTTGTGAGGAATTAAGGTGAGCGAGAACGTTGCCTTTGTTGTTTATCCAAGGAGAGTGGGTACGCTGCCTAGTCTTTGGCTATTATATATATGGGTGAGCAGGGACGCTGTCTGTATGTTGATTTGCTTGATGTTTGATAACAGTTTTGTTGTTTCCTTAGCTAACTGTATTCAAGGGGTGAGCGAGAATGTTGCCCTTATGTTTGTCTTTTATGTTCAATAAAGTTATGTTATTAAGCAATTTATCACAATAAAGGTCATCAAACATCTGTGGGTGTTTGTGTATTTATTAGGACCATGACAAATATTGTGTTAAAATATTTTTTTTAACATTTGACAAAGTCATTTACCATTAATGCACAGGGGTTGCCATGGGGTCTCCTTGTGGAGGTCTGTTTGTGAACATTGCGATGTTCCAGTGGAAGAAGAACTATTTATTTACATCACAATTCTATACTCACTTTAAGTTTTATACAAGATTCCTGGATGATATCTTTATTTTGTGGTACAGAAATGAAGATTTAATCCCACCTTTCATCCGATTCATTAATGATTCAACCCCGTTTCTTAAGTTTACCTACACCTATAGCAGTAAACACATTGCATGTCTTGATGTAATGGCTTATAAAAGACAATTCAAATGCTATGTTTCGTTCCAAAATACATCGTGAGAAAATATATTCCAACAGTTTTCTTCACTTTGATAACTCCAACTCCAGTATCCAAAAAAAGGCTGTTAGAAAGGGCCAATTCATCCATGCAGCCAGGATAACTTCAAGAGAAAAGGATTTTTGGGTTGAATGTCAAATTTTGAAATCTGTTTTCCAAAAGGAGTTATCCCACTGCCTTCATAGATGATGCAATGTATGAAGTAATGAATAAAAGGCAGAATAACTATTTTGCTCCCATTCTGTTTCAAAAAAATGTCTGTCATCACAATTTACAAGTTAGCTCTCTGAGCTTGAGGGAACCCGATGGGTATCTAATGTTGACATAAAATGCTTTCCTTTACCGTGAGCAGGCCTACTCAAGATGATGCAGTTAATAGCACAGAAATATTTACAAAATAACATATTTCTTCAGCATGTTGATGTTCTGCCCTCTGTTAGAAGAAACTAAAGACTGTTTTGTAAAAGTGTCATGAATTTGCTTGTCCTTTTGATTCAAAGGAATGTATTTTCTTTCAGGAAAGAAAATCAGACATATTGTGCATCAGTGGTTATACATATGGCTTTCAAATAATTATGGTGTTTCTGCTTTGTACTTTTAACTCATACATTTCATAATCAAATAGGTTTAGGTAGTCCATGGACCCTATTCTGCCTGGTCTACAGAGGAAATAGGTGGTGGCATAAAACAACGCTGAACGCCTATGAACCAAGGAGAACTTGTACAACCACTGGTAACTATACTGTAAGATATGATATCTGCGAACTTCAGAGCCAGTAAAACAAAAAATCTTTTTTACAAAGAATGACAACGTTAAGCGCTTTCACCCTCAGATCGTGGGCTTCTTCAGAACAAAGCACAGTTATCTCATTAAAGTTTAAATATAGAATTTGGCGCCAGCTGCTAATAATACTTTTAAAGCTGTAGCGCATTTAGATATATATAGCACATAGAAATGTACGGAAACTGATGTTACAGTTTACTTTCTAAATTCTATACATATTCAACTAAAAAACTCAATCAGTTCTAAAAAAATTCCAAAAGTCAAAAAATGCATGTTAAAACATATAAAAATGATTAAAAATATATGAACTGTGACTAAATTGAATTATTTTACTACGTGTCCAAATAAATAATTACTTATGTATAGACGTTCATAAATATCAAGTATATATAAGTTGGTGAATGAATAGATATTAAATATTGAGTATTAAATAAATGATATACCATGTAACACAGGGGAAGTTCAATTACTAAACAAATAAATGCATGGAAGCTAATATAAATCATATTACTTTAAATAATACGCAAAGGATGTACTCAGACTTCTAATATAGGTTTAACTGAAATAAATTCATTTAGTCCCGGGGGTGTAGTTGCATCAGTCAATATTTGCCAATAGCATTCCCTGAATGCCAAATGACCTTTCATGTTACCCCCCCCTAGGATTTTGCTTGACAATTTCTAATATACTAAATCTAAACTCATGTTCCTCACCCTTATTCATAATATGTTTGGCTAAGGCATTTTTTTCGTCTTTCTTTCTAATCCTATATACATGAGCATATATCCTTTTTCTAAACTGTTGTTCCGTCTTTCCTATATAATAGGAAGAGCATGCCATACATTTAGCCAAATAAACTATGAATTTAGTGTTACAATTTCCTCTCTTTGGAAATATCCTAGTCCTATTATAATTCATTAACACTATATCTTTCTCATCTGTTATGTATCGACACTGGTTACAAGAGTCACATTTGTTAGTGTAACCTGAATTATATGTCACCTTGACTTTAATTTCGCTTTCCAATAGATGTTTTAAATTCTGTCCCATCCTATATATAAAACTGGGCTTTGTTCCCAATATTTCTATCATTTCATCATTAACTAGTAGTGTGTGCCAATGTTTAGTCATTATCTCCTTTATTCTGTTGCTATATGGACCATATTCTATAACACAAGATCTACTATAAACATTGGCTTTCACTCTGTTGTTTAACTCTGTATAGTTTGTTGTAGAGTTAGAGTGCTTGGTTCCCAACAAAGGGGCATATTTAGTCCCCCATTGTTCGATCACATTAGAGCTGATTTTATCCATCATCTGTATATTATATCCCCTATTAATGAATAATGATGTAATAAACTGTATTTCTTTCAACATATCTGTGTATTCAGATGTCATTCTAAGTGCCCTTATACATTGTCCTTTGTATATATTCCTCTTGGTCTTGTTAGAATGACAACTCTCAAAATCAAGATATGAATTAGTGAAGGTTTCTTTCCTGTGTATTTTGGACTTATACACCCCATCTTCCCTAATAACAATGGTATCCAGATAGGGTACTCCTACACTATTACTGATGGATGTAAACTTTAAAAAATCACTACTGTTATTCAAATAGGTGAAAAAGTTGTCAAGTCAAGGTGACATATAATTCAGGTTACACTAACAAATGTGGTTCTTGTAACCAGTGTCAATACATAACAGATGAGAAAGATATAGTGTTAATGAATTATAATAGGACTAGGATATTTCCAAAGAGAGGAAATTGTAACACTAAATTCATAGTTTATTTGGCTAAATGTATGGCATGCTCTTCCTATTATATAGGAAAGATGGAACAACAGTTTAGAAAAAGGATATATGCTCATGTATATAGTATTAGAAAGAAAGACGGAAAAAAATGCCTTAGCCAAACATATTATGAATAAGGGTGAGGAACATGAGTTTAGATTTAGTATATTAGAAATTGTCAAGCAAAATCCTAGGGGGGGTAACATGAAAGGTCATTTGACATTCAGGGAATGCTATTGGCAAATATTGACTGATGCAACTACACCCCCAGGACTAAATTAATTTATTTCAGTTAAACCTATATTAGAAGTCTGAGTACATCCTTTGCGTGTTATTTAAAGTAATATGATTTATATAAGCTTCCATGCATTTATTTGTTTAGTAATTGAACTTTCCCTGTGTTACATTGTATATAATTCATTTAATACTCAATATTTAATACCTATTCATTCACCAACTCACATATATTTGATATTTATGAACGTCTATATATAAGTAATTATTTATTTGGACACGTAGTAAAATAATTCAATTTAGTCACAGTTCACATATATTTTTAATCATTTTTATATGTTTTAACATACATTCTTTAACTTTTGGAATTTTTTAGAACTGATTGAGTTTTTTAGTTGAATATGTATAGAATTTAGAAAGGAAACTGTAACGTCAGTTTCCGTATATTTTTATGTGCTATATACATCTAAATGCGCTACAGCTTTAAAAGTATTATTAGTAGTTGGGGCCAAATTCTATATTTAAACTTTAATGAGATAAGTGTGCTTTGTTCTGAAGAAGCCCACGATCTGTGGGTGAAAGCGCTTAACGTTGTCATTCTTTGTAATAAATATTTTTTGTTTGACTGGCTCTGAAGTTCGCAGATATCATATCTTACAGTATAGTTACCAGCGGTTGTACAAGTTCTTCTTGGTTCATAGGTGTTCAGCGTTGTTTTACGCCACCACCTATTTTCTTAGTATTTTACGCTGTCTGGTTCTGTTGGTTTACAGAGGAGGTTGACAAGCAAAGAGAATGAGAGACAGAGAGAGAGAGAGAGAGGAAAAAACTGAGAAAGTATACAACCACTCTGGTTACACTCAACCCCCTTATGACATTACCATAAAATAATTACAAACTTTGTATATATTTACCAGCTTCTTAATTAAAACTGCTTGTGGTAAAGTAGTTATATCAAGTGCATTTCTTTTCTATGACTAAACACTCCTTAGTCCCAAATACATAGATATTTGTTTTCTAGTCACTGTTAAGATGGGTAACAGAGTTTTAGCCTGAATTGCTTTGAAACATTGATATTAAGAAAGTATTTAAGCACCAGCAAAAAGACTTATCCCTTGTGTAGAAATGTATTTATTTATTTATTTATTTATTTATTTATTTATTTATCATTTGTTGACCAGGTATGAGTGTAGAAATGATAGTAATGATGGAAAAAGGGGTAAGGAAAGAACTGAGGATGTGCAGTGTCAATGCTTGCAGAAGAAAAGCAAAACGTGCAAGTACAGGTGTAGTGGGCAAGTAAATGAATGAGTCAAGGAGAGGCAAGAAGAATTTCTTAAAGAGTCATGATGTTAAATTGTCTATGTGTGAGTTCAAATCTGAGGACAGCGGGATATAGAAATGTGTAGAATGCATCCATAGGATATCAGATGGAGAGCAAGTATAAATAATATGTGATTTTGAATGGATTGGGAAATGTTTATTAAAGGATTCTTGTAATGAAGTATACTTATGTCTAGTGATGTGTGATTAGTAACTTGGTACAAATGACTTGTGACTTGAAGGAATAGTGAAAGTAAGTGTAGAAAAGCCTATGTGAAGATGAGATTAGCAATCAAGGAGGATACAGGTGTAAATGAGAATGAAAAGTAGCTGTCCCTTTGTGTAGTTGGCATCAAGCCAGTATGCATTCACACATCAGGAGCAACAGCTCCATATTCACAAGAGGATAGGGTATGAAATTTGAAAGGATTTTCAAAGGTATGGATGAGAAGATGCCATTCTATTTGTAATATGATGACATGGTGACATTTTTCACAATGCCAGTTCCTTTTCTTAATATTAGATGCTTATTAAGTTACAAGTTTTAATCTTTTCTGATATTTTTGTGATAGGACAGGTTATGCAATGAGGGGAAGATGTGATATGAACTAGTTTGAATCATTTGAAACATTTCCCTTTTTTAAAAGGATTTCCATGAAGATTATCTGCAGAGTATTTTTTCTATTAGTATGGCTAGTGAATGCTTTTTGTCATAGCACTAAAAGGATAGCATAGTAAATGTTTTCAGTACAAGGTATGGAAGCTTTACGTGTAAGGGGGTTTATTTAAAAATATGACTTGACTATTTGCCCATTTAATAGCTTTTATTTATTTTATTTTGCAGGTGCTCACCTGAAGACTGTAGTATAAAGATATAAGTAATTAGCAATTTCTCCAAGTGAAATGAGTGAATGTTTACTGATGACGAACTTTTCAAATTTCACAAAAATTAGTCATATCAGTCATAATAAAAGTGCTGTTCCTCAAGACTGATTATGTTACATTTATTTAAGTAGGTCAAAACTGTTTATAAATGATTTTTAAGATGCTTTTAAGTGGCAACAGAACATATCGACATTAGTAGTTTCCATATTGGCTGTTTTTTTTGGGTCAGATACAACAGTATTTCATAGACCTTGGCTGATTGTGGCAATCAGAAACTGATTTTTCTCTATGACTGGCACTTGTAGATAATATCAGGCAGATTTTTAAAAAGTAGAGATTAAATGCACTCATGAATCCCTTGTAATGGAGAGAAGATCCAAGTCATTAATGGACTGTTTGGACATTTGCTTGAAATATAAAGTGCATCAAACTTTACATGGGCTGTTAAAACTATATACGTATCATGGTGTGACATGCATACAATGTCACCCAGTTTTGTATTCAGTAAGTGGGTCTACATGCCCTGTAAAGCTGCACAAGCAAGGTAAATTCTGTGGCATGCTAATTACAGCATAAGCAGCTGAATTGTAAGATAATCAACCAATCAAAGATAGTGGAGCTATTCAATAAGCAATAAAGTAACCATGTAGAATCAGTGCTGGGTTTTCCTGTGTACTCCAAGTATGCAATAATGCCTGACAGGGTGTGTGTTAATGTGTAATTAATACCCACCCAGGAGTGTGAAGAGGCCCAATGCCACAGGGGGAAACAGTTTGCCCTTTATGTGTCCAGTAACAATACATTTAACTGAAACTTGGATGACACAGCCATCCAAAGTCCATGTGTAATGAACCAGAATGTGTTGTTAACTTTATCAATCTATAACTAGTTCCTCTCCAAAAAAATTATTAAAGGAACTTAAGGATTGCTTTCAATACTTTACTATACAAGAAATATTTAAAAATTGACATAGGTAAGCCTGCCTGAAAGCTCTATCTGGGACATACTTGTTCTCCCAGGAACATCAGCACCAACATCAATCACATGCTGTTGTGCACTTTCCACTGAGTTCTCTGGATCCCTGACAGTGGACAGGAACTCTTCATTTCTCAATGGTGGGTCTGTATCAGCCCACCCCCAGTAGCCAACTGTACATGGGCCACTGTAGCTGCTCTCCTCTAGGCTGATGAAATCATGTCAGTGGCTCTGTGATTCACCAGATCATATGTTATGGTGCATCCCCCAACTGTGTTCACATCATTCACTGTCTGGTTCTAAATTTGCATTTTTCTAGACAAATGTCCTGCTTAGATATAACACATATTATCTGTTTTTCAATATTAGCCATTGAGAAACAAAAACTTTTCAGTTATACAAATATAAAAAAGGGTTATGTGTCTGCAATATATCACAGTCACACACAAGCCAAGGTCTGATCCAAAACAAGGTGTAACAATGACAAAAAAAAATCTGTAAAACATTTTGGTTGTGCCAACAGAGAAATGGTACTTGGTTCCCCCACCCCCAAAACAACAGGCAAATTGCATTTTTGTACAAAACAAAGGAATAAAAGAGAAGTGAGTTGTTATGAGTACTATCAAACTGTCCCCAAAACATGTGCACATATTTAATACAGAATAGTCATTTTTATGCAATTGTCAGTCACCTCTACCTGAGGCCAGTACTCCCCTAGAGGTGTCCATGGACCATTCTAGAAGGCTACCACCCTTGTGTCATTGACAATATATGACATTTACATTTCACTGAAATAACAATAGAATAGTGTAAAGAGAAACAGTTGCAAAATTAACAGTTCTGATGAAAGTTAATAAGGCTGTGCATCTGAGAAAGTAAAATGTTATGCTTAGATATGTGGGGTTTGCCTTTATTGGCCTGAATTTGTGCATTAAATGATTTAAAAAGAAAAAAAGTCATGGGCATTCAGAATTGCCATATAGCTGAAACACCTGATGTTCTTAAGGGTCATTTGGATATATATCACGTGCCTCTAATACAAGAGGTTTAAGGAATCACACAGTGGAAATTCTAGCTTGGCTACATTTTTCTTGCAGTTTTTACAAAGAAAAATGTCCTCACAAAAATGCATATCCTATCAGTAAACTTCTACGAAGTGAAGTGCATACAGATAAAAGTAGCATTTTATATATACATATATATATATATATATATATATATATATATATATATATGGATTCACTTTATAATCTCGAAATACTGAAATAACGAATTTCAGTATCTCAAGACTATAAAGCCGAAAAATCAAAAACCTGAAACTTTAAAACTGCGAAATTTCAAACCACGAACATAGCATAAACAAAACACTACACCACACAAACACAAATACACCTACCTGCCGACACTGCAAAAAAGCAAACCAACACAGACCAACACAACAAAAATAACATACACACACAAACAATCTTGCTAAAAGCAGGGGGACAAGCCTCCCTGCACCCCCCACTTATATATACTAACTCTGAGGTTGCACTAGACACACAAATACATAAAACTCACCATTGCACACACTCACACACACTAAAATCCCTACCCAATACCCTTACAAAAACACCACTTACATCAAACCCCAGCTAAACCCACAAACTGCACCGCACATCACGTATGCAAACACATAATGGCAAATGTGACATTTCCGCATTCGCTATTATGCAGTTTCGTGTAACTACACTTTCGACTTTATAGTCTCAAAATACTGAAATTCGACACTCAAGTATTTTGAGATTATAAAGTGAAACCATATATGGGTAGATTTTAAAGAATGTGTTTTTTGTGGTGGTTGGTAGGTTGTCTGTGCAATTGTTTCCCTGGGAGAAACTTTGCTGAAATGATTGTTCAATGGAAAAAGTTTGATGAAGAGGTATTTGATGAATAGTTTTTCCAACAAAGTGATATAGACCCATACAGAGATATATATAGATATGGATATAGATTTTTTTTCCTAGTGACAGTTGAACAAATCTAGTATATAATTGAACATGAAGTCATACCTTATCAAGATCAGTTGTCTTCTGTGCAGATAAATGCAAAGTAATAGCAATCTTTTTTTGTTTTATCCACATGAACAAGTTTCCTCACCTTCAGGTTCCCTAGCTAAACAATTACCTTTTTATAGTGTAGATTCAGGCTTGTGAACATGGTGAAGACACAAATGAGGTGTGAACTCATTAGAATTGCTGAATTCCAGCTTCTTGTCTCCATGTAGCAAATGCAAAACTAGTACAGGCACTCCCTCAGTGTTTGTATCAAATGGATTGTAACTGTGAATGATTACTGGTAGGAGGAAGGAAAATACAACAGCAATTTAGACTCCCTTACCTCCAGTTGGTGTGCCAGTCAGGTTAGACTTACAAAGTATAGAAGTAATTGTATACAGATTTTAAATGTAAGAAAGCAGCACACATTTCAAAGTTTCTGTTCAATAATATCTAACCTCTCCTGCATTTGTTGAAAACCTTTTATAATTGTCATTTAACATTCTCACACATTTTAAGGACAATGATACAAAATGCCTTACATACTGCATTTGTCAGATTACAGAACACCACACAAAGATAAGGCACAGCTGCATTTCTACAAACAATAGTCATAAATGGTTGTGTGATCATTCATTGCACTACATCTTAATTTAACACATGCATGAAAACAACTCAGAAGTGTACAAGTGCCATATGTCTTGTTAACACTGTGGATGATTTTGCACTTGCTTGTATGCACAATGAGTTTCATTCTTGCTGCAAAGCTGTTTCTGTGACAAAGGGGGACAAGACAGCATTGGTTTGTTTTGTAGTTTCATTGATGTGAGAGTACAAATACAGACTTGTGTAAAATTCTTTCATGTGTGCTAACATTTATATTGTACTTTTGTTTATTTTATAGATTTTTTTCCATAGAAAAACAAGGTAAGCTTTGCTTCTTACATTTGCACGTCACTTACTGTCATGCAAACCTGGACTTATGACCACTAAGTGGTGTTCCATGGTGTTTAGCAACCTTCCCCAACACTTGTAGGTCTAGAACTCCTGCAGAGAGGAAACAGACAAAAGACAATTTCAAAACAGATACATTCTATTAAGTATGCTGGGCACTGTGCAAACACACTAAGTGGTGTAGCATGGTGGTTAACACAGAAGTTAATAATGAATATGAAAATATTCAACTGTTTTTTAGCTATTTCTGTGACAGCGGGTGTAAGTATAGGGCTGTGATGCAAATGATCCTGGGCTCTAACACAGCAAATTTCAAATATGTTCACTGTTGTTCCATTTTACTTTATATTAAAATTCACATGAAAAAAAAAATATTACACACTCCCAATTTTATTAAGGGTTGTACACTCAGTTTTAATAAACTCATATGAATTATTTCTGTGAGAGTGAGGGTATACTGGCTAATATGTTTCTGTAATCATAATTGAGTTCTCTGACTTTAGATAACCTTCAGACCTTAACAATAATCATATACACAAGGGTGCATAAACTAGAACCTCTTCAGGTCACACATATACATGGTTAACCCTCAGTCTGTCATCTGTATTTATATATAAATAATGAGTATGTCTGAGAAGCAATTCTTTTTGTGGCAAGGATGAAAAATCACCACTGTAGAAGAAAATGTTTTGTCCCTGTCCCTCATGGATAAATTTGAATCTTACATTGCAAAAATTAATTTTATCAGTGTGTAAAGCCATATAAAAAAAAACTGTCAGGTCATTAAATTTATGCCCCCCAGTACAAGTCTCCAAAGTTAAATCACCTATCAGTTACAGCAGCAAACAACCCTCAAACTAATGCCGTGTCCAATTAACCTGCCAATTTCAAAAAACACTTTCCTCTCTGTTTAGCACTGTTGCTCTCCACTTAACATCACACAAATGTGATAAGCATTGTTTGGGTTTGTGCACTACCAGTAAATGTGATAACAGGCATTGATGGGAAATAATTCTTAACTTTTTCTCTTTTCCCTAGTTGGACATGTTTGGTGGTAGAGGGGAAGGTGCTCAATTTAGGTCAAAGAAATGGGGTATTGAGGAGTCCAGAATCTTCAGTGGATTCCTTTGAAGTGCTACAGCCAAAGGCTATTGCAGGGGGAACTATACCAGCTCCCAGTACAAGTCTGAGGCTTGGAATAGTCTGACCAAGGCTGTCTCCAGTGCGACTGGCTTTCCATGTACTGGAGAACTATGTAGGCATCACTATGATCTGCAAAAGTGGAAGAGGGATACTCTCAACCAGTGCCTGAATAAATTCAGAACTTCTGACATCTTACAGTTCTGTAATTATAGTGATACAGAGAATTTGTAGTAGATAGAAAGCTGCATATAGGCAAGACTGGTATGCATAATGTTATTCTCCTGTTTTCTTCTATATTCCACAGCCAATGCAGAGATCGAGAGGCCCATACCAAGCATCTAGGAAGACTGAAGGAAGCAAGGGGTATGTATACAGCACAACATAACTATTATTTTAGCTAAATTATCTATTTTCTATACAGTTATAGCAAAGTAAGCATGCATATCCTAACTGTAAAAGCAAACATGCATGCTTCAGTCCGTAACACAAATCAGCTGTAGGAGTTAAGTCCTATACTGTAATCTTGTGGCTTCAAATACCACAAGTAACAAATATATAGTAAAATCCTTTAAAATATTATATAATTTAATTTCAACACAACTGGCATAAATACCCTGCTGTTAACTTAATTTGTATAATTCAACCAAGCATATGTGCAATATATGCACATTGCAAGGATTACTTTCAGCAATCCTTACTTATAGTTTGTAGTTGTTAAGAAGTATACTTAAATCAAATTAAATTAATCAAATTAAATTAAATCAAATTAAAGCTAATCACCCTTGATATCCACATCCCACCCCCACCCCCCATTAAGGAAACCACAGTAAAAAATTTCTCCAAAGCCAACTTCATGCTTCTTAAGACAAAAGTAGTGAACTTCATGACACCCATGCAGATGGACAATACAGTTACAACTGCTGAATCCTACACAAATGCACTCTATAAGCACTTACATGAGTGCATGGATCATGCTATCCCAAACAGAACCAAGACGCTATCCTCCAAAAAAAGGAAGCCAATCTGGTGGTCCCCTGCATAAACAAACTGTACAACAGAAGGAAGAAATTGTTGCAAAAGAGAGTAAAATCCCATGAGTGGAGGAGCTCCCTGGTCAGCCTCACTAAGAAGCTGAGATCCCTTATAAGATCCTCCATAGCTAGCTACGAAAATAAAATTGCCACTAAGGACAACCACAAAGCATTCTATAGCTATGTCAAGAATCTCAATGGCAACACCCAGATCTGCTCTGAGTTACAGCACAAAGGCACGAAAATTACAGAACCAACTGATATTGCCAACATCCTGGCAGATAGGTTCAGTGCTAACTTTACCCCCCACTCACCCCCTAAAGGGCCCATATCTATACAGGAAGAATGCAGAGTCCCTGTAATCACAACTACACAGGTGAAAGCTGCACTCTCTAAAGCCAAAAACACAGCATCCATGGGACAGGACAACATCCCAGGCTGCATTTTACACGAACTTCAGAATGAACTGGCTCCCCACTTAAGCACCATGTTCAATAATAGACTCGCATCAGGCTTTGTGCCCACTGAATGGCACACAGCAACAGTTATCCCACTCCACAAAGGGGGAGCCACTACTGATCCTGGGAACTATAGACCAATTAGCCTGATGAGCCTGGTCTGCAAAGCCATGGAATGTATCATCATGGAACTCATAAACAAAGACATTGGTAACCTCCAAACTCTGGATCCCACCCAGTTCGGGTTTGTGAAAGGAAGATCATGTCTCCTGAACCTGATCAACTTCTTTGAGACAGTCACCAAAGCCGTAGATGAGGGTAAGGTGGTTCACATAGCCTATCTTGACCTCACCAAGGCTTTCGACACCATCCCCCATTCTGGAATTATAGCTAAACTCAATAAACTAGGCATAAATCCCTACATCACAAGATGGGTTGCCAACTGGCTCACTGACAGAACCCACACTGTAAAAGTTGCAGACTCCAAATCTGACCTCAAACCAATGACAAGTGGAGTATCACAGGGTTCCGTCCTGGGACCACTCCTGTTTGGTATCTGCTTCTCTGAAGTACAGGCTAACACAGAAGGCCTCTGGCTAATGAAGTTCACAGATGACTGCACACTAGGAGCCATAATCAAGTCCCCAAATGATGTGAACATCCTACAGAAGGGCCTCTCTGAGACAGATGCCTGGTGTCAGAGCCATGGCCTCAATCTCAATGCCAAAAAGTGCAGTGTCATCCCCTTTGGTAAAAACTCTGTACCCATGAACTACCACATAGGCAGCAATCTACTTAACACTGAATGCTTGATAAGAGACATTGGGACCCAGGTGGACAGTAGTCTCTCCTTTGATAGTCACATCACCACAGTAATCAGGAAGTCCTTCTATGTGGCACACCTCATCATAAAAGGGTTCTCATCCAGGAAAAAAGAGGTCATCGTTCCCCTCTACTCGACACTCATTAGACCCACTATAGAGTACAACGCCCCTTTTGGAATGTACCTCACAAGACATCTGCAGCAGCTGGAAAGGCCACAGAAGTACCTCACAAAGAGGATTACTGGACTCAAACAAATGCCCTACACTGACCGCCTCAAAAAATTCCAGCTTTACTCCATAGCATATCACCTACTCAGAGGTGATCTCTGCCTAACATATAAAGCTATGTCAAACCCAGAGCTGTTGGACATGCTACACCTAAAGAAATCCCAATCCCTCCGAACTACATGCTCTAGAGACCTAAACATTGTCACTACAATAAACAGGACATGCTGGAGGGATAGATTCCTATCCCAGAGACTTCCCATACTCTGGAACAGGCTACCCATCTATGTCAAGCAAAGTTCTTCATTAGCACTCTTCAAGAAAAATCTTGATGAGTGGATGGGAAATAGGAAATACACCCCGGGGATCACTTCTGTCTCTCTGCTCAACAGTGGCACAGGAAAGTAACTTTCTTGGGTGGCATAAGCCAGGGAACCTTGTTGGCTAGGCTTACGCAGGCCCTTGGACCGATAGCCTAGTACCAACCTATGAACCTATATATTCAAAAGTTTAGATAAAATACTTTATTATTGTGATATTGCATTGTATGTCACACATGATGCTACTAACTAAATCTCTTTTTTTTGTCTCACACCAACCATTATCTCTCCATTTTTTTTTGTGTGTCATCAAAATGTTTCCATGTCATCAGTCTCTGAAAAATTACAAAAATGACAAAACACTTTACAGCACATGGAGGTAGGCCAACCACCATGGCTCACCCTGCACCTGCTCCACCGGTTCCTGCACTGACACCAAGCACATCTGAGACCCAACCTAGCAGTACTGTCCTTGCTCCCCCTGCACTACCTGGGTCCTCCACATTAGCTATCAGTGCCACAGCATCTGGTGCTGTGGTACCCACTGGGAGTACTGGCAGAAGTGGGGATTTTATCACTCTCCAGGATATACCAGGGTTGGTGCATAGGGTCATGAACAGCACCATTGGTGCATGCCTATGCCTCATGGAGAGGGTGCTCTCAATCATGGTCTGTGGGAGAAGATGTCATGCACTCAAACAACCAGTGGAGTAAGGGGACAGTGATGACAGTCCTTCTTGGTGATGACTAGACTCTCAATGTTCCTATTTTTGGCAAGATTGTGCATCTGTTGTCCCCTCCCTAACCCCAATCATGATGTCCCCCAACCTGTTGTATACCTCACTGTCCCTGTGTCTTGTCTTGTTTATCCTGTTTGTTTGCACCTGCTTCTTCACCTACCCTACTTACCTGACCCAGAAATACCTACCTCTCATACCCAACATTCTTCTCTTACTGAAGTAAAAAATAATGGGCACCTGTCCCACATATTAAAATATTGTCCCCTACATAGTTCTCTACTCTGCACACATCTTCTTGCCACACTTGATTCGGTCCAATTGGCTATATAACATGATTGCATTGCTGTTACCCCTCTTTGTTCAGGTGACAGTCCAAATTCAGCTAATATCCTGTGCATATTTTCATATAACACTATTGAAGAAGTGGTACTTTCCTACCTCCATCATGAACATTTCTATATCTCTTTCCCTTTGCTCTTCCACCTGATTGCCCCCCCATTTCACCACTTTCATATCTGACCCATTTTAGCATCTTTAATATGGTCAAAAAAGAGAATCAGACACAACACACATAAGAAAAATAAAGCAATTGAACACTTTACTTTTTGTCATTTGTGTTTGTGTGGAGTTTTGTATTGTGCACCAATGGCAAGCAATGGTGAATGGCTCCTCAATGGTGTTGTTACTTTCGCACAATGCCACTTAATCACATTGCGATGAGATAACACACATTAAATGTAGGATAAACAATTATTTTATTGCATTTTGAATACATATTTAAAACTGTTACGTATACCTGAATTCAAATCATATATCATCTGGACTACAAAAGGAATGTATCAATGCATTTACACCAGCTGCCACAGAGAAAGCAAAGTAGCAAGTACATTTCTTACACTGAGTACTAAAAACTATCATAATTTTAGCATGGGGGCTTGTGTTTGCTCACCACTTAACTATATGAAACAGGAAAGATAGTAGAAATGTGTATCTAGCATGTGCAAAAACTTTGCCATTGATCACGCAAACCAACTGCTCGGCGGTATATTATGGAAAGTGCACAACAGCATGTCTTACTTATGTTTACTGTCCATTTTCTCTTCATCCCATGAAAGTACATGTAGAAACACAAACAAAGGGAAGGCACTTTTTAAAAAAGAACACATATTGCACTGCAGCAATATGTTACCTCCACCCATGAACTTGACTTGGTCTATCAGTACTCATTCACAGATATATCAACTACACTACAGAAATAAATAATAGATGCTTTCTTATATACCATGCACATCTTTATATTGATGATACACATTCAGATTTTCTAATACTTGTAGTAATGTAGACAGCTGTTTGCATATAGTTTGCAAAATTGCATTTTTAAGGTATACCAGCACATTGGAAACACAACAGAACATGCTATACTTTGCACACTCATCAATCTGGTAACACGCAGATCTTTAACATTTTTTCTCAAACATCCAATGATGATGTCATCCACAATAAATTGTCCTGCACCTTTGTAAAAGTCAAACTTGTGCCATGGCTCCTGCATATGTGTTCTTAGTTGGGTAGGGGTTCCGTTCTTACTGCACTCACCTTGAGTGTGTATTGGTCTAGTCAGAAGACCATAACTGTGTATCCTGCAATACCATAGAGCACTAATATTTTGACATTTGTACATGCCTACACATCATTTTCATTTAGGCATCCCAACATGTTCTCTCAAACATCCAGTGTTGATATCATCCACTATAAATAGTTCTGCAGCTTTGTAAAAGTCAGACTTGTGCCATGGTGTTTACATTAACTACTGAGTTCTGTAGTAGGTGTACTTAAGTAGGGATTATAATCTCACTGCAGTCAATTGGTATCTGTGTCTATTTAGTCAGAAGAGCATAACCGTATATCCTGCGTTCATCACTACAATTTCATGGAGTACCAATATTTTGACAGTTGTGAATGCTTACACATACATTTCATTCTGGCCTCCCAACATCTTCTTTCAAACATCCATTGCTGATGTCATCCATTATAAATTGTCCTGCAGCATTGAACAAGTCAGACTTATGTTGTAGTGCTTGCATTAAGGACTGACCTCTGAACTCACTGTACTTAGGGGTACTAATCTCACTACAGTCATTTGGTGCAGGTGTCTCTGTCTGTCAGAAAAACATAAATGTGTATACACTAGTCATCAGTATAATCTCGTATAATCCCATAGAGTACTGATATTTTGAAAGATGTATATGCCTACACATCCATTTAATGTAGTTCTCACTATATCAACTCTCAAACATACAATGATGATGTTATGCACTATGAACTGATTTGCAGCATTGCAAAAGTTCGACTTGTTTTATAGTGCGAGTGTTAAGTACTGTGCTATGTAAATAAGTAAGTAGTGGCTTGATTCTCCCTGCTGTAAATTAGTGTGTGTGTGTGTGTGTGTGTGTGTGTGTGTGTGTGTGTGTGTGTGTGTGTGTGTGTGTGTGTGTGTGTGTGTGTGTGCGTGTGTGTGCGTGTGTGTGCGTGTGTGTGTGTTCACTTGGTTGGCATTCCAGAAAGCATTTTACATGAACATGTGGGACACTGCTGGAACCGTTTTCTTCTCACCAGACACTGCTGACATCTTCAGCTACAAGGTGTTGTTGGACACTATAAAAGCCAAACTTGTGCAGTGGCGCTTTTGTTAAGTACTGTGTATGTAGGGGTTCTAATCTCACCACAGTCAACTGTGCGTGTAGTCAAGTCACTATAGAGACAGGTTTAGAACAATATGCGAGTCTACAGCTATGTCAAATCCTACTCTGCACATCCCATTGTTTCATACAAAGATGGTGTCATCCTGTATAACATGCACTCTAACAGGATTCAAGACAAACCTGTGCTGTGCAGTAACATTAACTACTGTGTTTGCAAACTACTTTACCTACACATATTGAGGTTCTAATCTGACAACATGTGACTTTCATGTCTGTACATACTCCTATCACTTTTGAGACAATTTTACAGAAGGATGTGTCTCCACATCTACGTCCTACACTCCTCCCAACATGTTGTCCTCAGCATACAATGATGCTATCATACTCCATAAAGTGTAATGTGATAGTGTTATTGTCAGACATTTGTGGTGTGACATTGCATGGCACTCATATTCTACAATTACACAGGGGTAATGTCAAATCAGGCCCAGTCTATCTATTGGTGTGTGTGTGTGTGTGTGTGTGTGTGTGTGTGTGTGTGTGTGTGTGTGTGTGTGTGTGTGTGTGTGTGTGTGTGTGTGTGTGTGTGTGTGTGTGTGTGTGTGGTTTGTGATACATCGTGGCCAGTGTATGATCTTTGGAATTATTTTTCAATTCACTACCACTTGGACAACCTTTCATGTAGCCCCATGCATCCACCATCCTCCTTTTTCCACTGGAGAGGAGTGGAGGATGTCATCATGTCAAATATACATACATACATTATGAAACATAATCCTTCCATGAACCTCTGCAAGCCATCTCAACAACACTGCATGTGTGATTATTAATTCTGTCATGGTGTGGTATACCTGTCCCATATGGACAATGGCAGGATATATTGCTATCAAACAGGTATAAACATACACACAATAGGCTGTCTTCCATAATATACATAATAGGGATTTTTACAGGGTATAATAATGGCTAGGATTTCATGTGATATTGGGCGTTACCCTCTTATTGTTCTCTGACCCTATGAATCATTGACATGTCAATGTTGCTCTCTTTGACGTGTGCTATATTGAGAAGTGGATGTACAGTATGGCTACAAAAGGGTCTTTCAATCTATGATATGAGCTAATGTATTTATGGCCTTTGATGCCATTGCAGTATGTGTTCCTTCTATAACAGCTGTAGTAAAATGCCTGCTGAGAACTGTTGATATAATATGATAAATCTGTTATTTATATTGGTGGCATATTAGGACATGTGTTTTTGAAGTGGAACTGATCAACCTTCTATACAGTTCACATTCCATCATCATAGGTTCATAGGTTCATAGTTTAGTACTAAACTAACTGCCCTTGTGAGTCATTTTAAGCCTAGCCAATTATCCCTTGTGAGACTCAAATCCAGCACATTGTGTTTGTAAGGCAAGCACCTTAGCCATTAAGCCACCCTCCCAACTTTCTCCCTCCTTCAGTGAGCACTCACCATTTTCAGATCAGCAATCTGCCTCTAAAATCTCCACACAAACTGATGACATTCAGGCCCCTGTCCAGATAAAATATCACCAAGTTGAACACCCATTTGACAACCTTTCACTGGTCTACCATACTGAATATCCAAGACCATAACATATCAGCTGTGACCATAACCCAAATACTTTTCCAACTCCAGGACAAACTATTTGCTGTGGTAAACCACCTTCTAAACAAGAACAAATATCATGGATCACCTAAGAGCTTAAATATCTACTCAAGCTAGGGGATAAAGTCTGACATTCATGGAAAAACAAACAATCAACCCATGCCCACCAAGCAATCCATTTCAAAAACAAGCAACTTTCTGTCTTAAAAAAATAAACACTTCTAGTGTCAGGTCAAGCTACTCAAAGGACACAAATCCTCTTATAAGAAATCCTCTCTAAACTTGATCCAGACTAATCCAGGACCTCAAACTTGCTCTGGCTTTGTTCAAGAGTTCAGCCATCCCCTAGGCTATCAGCAGCATCTCCATTTCTCTTCTCTTCTGTCCCAGATCCCCCTCCTCTTTTCTGTCCCAGATCCCCCTCCTCTCTTCTGTCCCAGATCCCCCTCTCATTTCTCCTCCTTTCTACTTTATGAAAATCTAACTTAAACAAATTAGTAACCTACTTAAAAACATATCCACAGACTCTCCTCAGGTACAGACATCTTTCCCTGGTTTATCTACCACTGTAAGGAATTTCTAACCCAACTTATTCATTACATCTTTAACATTTACTGACACAGATCATAATGTCAAATATCTGGAAAGAAACACTCATATTCCTGGACAAACAACCTGTACCGCTGAAGCCTTCAAGCTTGCTTCCTATTTCCATCCTACCATACTTTTTGCCACTTGACAGTGACACTTGCAGTATGGCACAGGTGTGCATGTGTCTACATATCATCATTAAATGTTTTGTGACTGACATCAATATTCATTACATGGTCACATAATTTTGCCTCATACACATGGCTGATATGCTGTGATATACACAATCAATGCATCACATGTTTTGATGCAATAGCAACCTTGCGGAATTCATTGTATGTACAGTTCTGTTGCTATACTCAAGGATTATTGAGTTGGTCAGCAGCACCATTGTGTGAGTATTAGCATTTGTGTCAGGAAATGTTATGCATGAGCCACAGACAACTGAGCTCTAATGTGTCCTGATATGACATCAGCTTGCCCATGAAATGCATAAAGGCATATGCTGTGCAAGTGATTTAAGTAGGTAACATTGGTATAGTTGTTCATCTATGTGCATAGCAAAAGTCTGTGGAATGTGATGGATGATCAAGGCTGTAGGGAGGTCTTGTCACAAATCTTTTATTCCAATACATATAAAATGTTAAGTAGAATACACAACTAAATGCAGATCTGCATGCGTGTGGATGTCAGCAGACATAACCACCCAGAGGATGTAAACAATTTGTTAGCTGGCAGTTTGTTTCACATGTCACCACCCTGTCATTACTGGCCATCAGCCAAAGTATACCTGCAAATATTACTCAGTTATTAGTCTCAGCATGCAGCACATCTGTGTGCTCCCTATGGCTAATAACACAGAAGCAATGGGCTCTGACAACATCACAGGTTGCCTATAACATGACTTAAAACCTGACCTACGAGATACAGTTGGATCTGTACATCAATACAGCCTAGAGTTAGCCTATGTTCCCATAGAAGGGTGTATAGCAACATGCATCCTTCTAACATGAGGATGGACCATCACCTGATGCATGGAGTTATATACCTGTCCTGACTCTCGTCATCTGTGAATTATGCCAAGGAGTCATTATGAACCTTCTCTAAAAGGACGCAGGTAATATCCTGAATGTGACTAAACCAGTGTTTGATTTGTTCTGGTTACATCATGTATTTTATATCTGTTTGCTGTCTTCAAGAGGATTACCAAGGGCATGCATGATGACAACACTATCATCCTGTGTAACTTGACCTGGTCAAGGCATTTGAAACAAATCAAGGTCAGGTATTACAGAAAAACTGTCACAAGTGGCCATAACCACCTATGTCACCAAGTAAGTAGACAGCTAAAAACACATATGTGACAATGAAATATGTTTCCATGTATGGAGTCACCCCTGTCTAGAGTCCAGTGACCAGGTCTATACCTCAGGGCTCTGTGGTAGGCCATTTGCAGTCCATTATTTCACTGTCAGACATCAAAACTGACTTACACATCCTTTCTCCAACCAGCTTTGTGGAGTCAGCAAATTGTAGACAGTCACTGAATCCAACTGTGGCATTGGTATAATGGTATAATGTATACAATAGTATCAACACACACAAAGGATTGATGCCACAGCCATGGGAACATGCTAGATGAAGGAAACTCATTGGGGGATTAGATCCATTATAAATGCAAATACACCAGATAATTATAATATGGACAACACACCGTTTAAGTAGATCAGGTGGTATACACACCTGTCAGCTAGCCAGGATTGCTCATTATTTCGAACATAAGTGTAAGAGTGTCCCTCAGAACACCTCCGGCAGATGTTACATTTTGGGGGAGGTGCGCTTGATTCTCCTCACAGATCGCTGACAAATCGTAATAGTTGTACAAGTGTGTTCTTGCAGAACCATCTTTGATCACTAACAATCACATATGTTATGTGGAAGACATGGGATTACTGGTGGTATTATTCTGATATTGTCCCTGATTGTGTATGTTTCTGTCCACTGTTGTCCATGTGCCTGTTACTATGTATCCTACTTGGTTGAGAACTATGCTGACAATGCATTCATATTCAGGCAACTCATTTTGCACAGCTTCACAATATTCAGATAATCCTTATTGTATATGCCATCGCTGATATATGTGCTGTCCATTGCTCATGTCAGGATGATTATATCACAAAGTATCTACTCCACTGATATGCCACCATGTGTGACAGTCACATAATATACAGTAACTGTGCAATCCGTACTGTATCATGTCAATATGTGATTACTGTTCATGCTACACATGTCTTCATTAACATGCCCTAATCTGCAGTATATTACCATGTTTCACCCATCCTCTTCCCCTGTGTTCATTCCTACAATTCATCTATGTATCCCTTTTCAATATACACTTCCCCAATTATTTATTTATAATGCATTCTATGTACCCTCACTTATCATTTATACAACTTTTATTCAGTATACCTGACACAGTTTTCCACATAGGTTTCCATACTACTCTGCACTGTATACACTTTCAAGTAATGTGATGAAACTATATATATACTGCTTGATTAAAATCTCTGCTAGTCATTGTGGCTGGTGGAATTCTGCAGACCTAGTTTGGCAGTAGGTAAACGGGTATACACGTTTGCAGGTGTTCATGTTGCTTTACACGGTTTTCTGGCTAGCACCACTGTTTCTGTGCTTATTTACATTTAAAAGTGTTGCACAGCATGCATATGTAATTAGCCCTGATGCTCACCGTGCAAACATGTAAACTCCATGTAGGCTTCGAGCTAAGCCTATACGGAGTTTATTGAATCCCCAGGGATGTTCAGTTTAAAAAATGGCAATAAGGGTTCTGTGTTTCTATCCACCCAAACATTCTTTGTTTTTTTTTGATGTTTGTTTTTTTGAATATATGAGCTAATGATGAAAGGAAAATTGCTGCAAGCTCTGTGATAACTTTGTGGCAAAAATATTACAGATTTTTCAAGGATTAACAAAAGTTCCAAACCAATTGTCCATTCTACAAAATTGTAAAGCTTGGTTTATTGCTTGTGAAACAGACAAGAAGAAGAATACCGGATGATATACAGACCTAAGAGCCTCTCCATAAATTTTAGGCTAATGCTCATCTCCTATTGTTCCAAGCATAGCAAAAGAATAAGGTAATACACATACGTAGGTTTACTAATTCCTGGAATTACATTGGGAGGGCTGACAAGCCCAATGCAGAGATTAAATGGAAGCTGAAGAAGCTATTTAAATAATGTGTCCAGTCAATCTCGACAGATTAAAGGTTGCACATGAAAAACAAAAACTGCATGCTGCTCAGCATTCCACTGCTATGGGTCAAGACACATCTTTGGTAAAGACCCTGTAATGCTTCATTTAATATTATCAGATATACTCAGAAAGATTTTATTTATTTTATCTGCAAGTACATAAACTGGAACTCAAGGGCCTATCTTCAGGTACAACCTTAGTATTATTGCATGATATATGAAACATAATATAAAACATGTTCTATGTGTGTGCGGTGGGGGGTGGTAATTAATTACCTTGGTGGGTTTCACTGAGTCTTGTACCATCGAGACCTGCTTAATAAAATCTGACTCAGTAGACCTCATGCATGTGCTTTAATATGTGTCTTGAAGTGAGGAGACAAATCCTTTTCTCTCTACTGTTACCACTACAGGACATACAGTAACTTGCCATATATAAACTAATGAATCTTTCTTGGTCATGCATTCAGCATTCAGACTTGCTGTATCAGCATCAAGAACCAAAACTATGGTACTGATTTAATTTGTGGTTAAAATACTCTTTTACAATTCTCACATATTTGCAACCATTTTCACTACACTGGGTTGTGGTAGTGAAGCACAACATGATTCATGGAATGACATTTTCTAATCAATGTATGTCTTCTCCTTACTTATGGCCATGAATTTTAGGAGTGACTGGAAAGATGAGATTGCATAGTTGCTCATCTGTCTCTCTTTGGGACAATGTGAGGAGCTGAGCAATGTATGACTGTCTCAAAATGGAGCTGCATCTCCTCAAGATTAGGAGGAAACATCAGAAGTGATTTGGACACCTAGTAAGGATTCCTTATTGAGTATCTACCATAGGAGGTGATACTAGATGCACTCTACTCAAGTATGCCCCAAAACTGACTAGGACACACTGGAGAGATTGTATCCATTTACTGGCATGGGAACACCTAGGCATTTCTCTAGATGAGCAGGAAACTGTTGATTGGGACAAAAAGAAAAAAAAAGTCTGATCAGCATGGTCAGTTTGCTAGTACAGTAGATCTTACCAAGATAAGTAGTCTACTAAATGTGTGGATGGATATGCATGTATGGATGGATGGATAGATGAATGGATGTAAGTACAGTTGATGAAGTAAAAGTTAATGAAGTAAGCTACCTTGTATAGGCGATAAGGATGGTGAGAGATTTAAATATAGCTTTCTGTAGCTGTATGTCCATTTTTGTTGGTCCTTCAGTGACTTCCAATTAAGGGAGGTGGACATTACAGTGCTGGCAGGCATATTTTAATGACATTTGGAGATGGCCATTTAATACAGATCTGAAATAATCTTCTAATACAGTGATTAGCTCTATGTCTTCTAAAGGAGTTAAACAGTTATAGTAGTAAGATAGTTTAGTTGAAGAGTTTAGCCAAGTTTTAAATCTTCATGTATCTGAGCTGTTTAATTTGTAACAAGTGCATAAATATTCTAACTGATTTGTGATGGACAATTATCATGTTTTAATATACCATTGCACAAGTGTAAGTGAACTTTCTTGGTAAACATGCTGCTTGCATTTACTATTGTATAATGGTACTCTATAATATTTTATGCTTATTCTTGCCACTCACTGTTCACTGTGTTTTATTCAACTATTTCTGCAGGTTATAGCTACAGACCAGTGAAAATTGTGTCTGCCGAAATGTTAAGTCTTCTGATACATAGGGTCACAATCTTTATGAATGTCCCAACTGAAAGAATTTTGGAAGTCATGAGAAGAATGTGGAGAACCTCTCCTTAATGCATGAGCCTAGATAACCAGCTGAGCCTATTTAGCTATAGTTCAGCAGAATACAGCAGAAAGCTGAGCCTTGTTTCACCTCATAGTATAATGGTGTCCAAAAAAAAAAACTACAATGAACTGGACAAAGGGTATTCTGCCCAAGCAGCAAACTGCAGGATGATTACTATAGGTGAAGTATATTGCATGAAACTTAACATAGCCCTAAGGTGTAATGCACAATTTAAAGGAATAGTCAGACAAGTCAGACAGGTATCAAACATAAATCACAGAAAGATCATTAAAAAAAGAGCTCCTCTCTTCTTCCTACCCAGTCCAGCCACAAAAATAATTTCCTGATGTATTCCCTCATCTACTCTGCTTTGAATACCTTACACTCACGTTAAATATTTTACAGTGCTGTACAATGGAGTCAGTCTTAACCATAAGTCCTTTTCTATTACTTTTTTCTATCTTATTTTGTTATGTCTCTGTTTTATTTTCTTCACTATTCTACCTTGTATAAATCAGTTTAACTTTAGCAGTATCTAGCTCTATTCCTAAATTGATGTGTGCCATATTAAGTACAATTTATTTGTTTATTAATTTAACATTTGTTGACAGGGAAAGTGCAACGAGGACAGAGCCTATTTTCAGTGGAGGCCCAGGAAGAAATGCTCCAGACACGTGTCTTTGGAATGTGGGGGGGAACCGGAGTACCCAGATGAAACCCACACGAACACAGGGAGGACATGCAGACTCTGCACAGAAGGCACCCTAGCTGAGAATTGAAATGGAGAACCTCTTGCTAAGAAATGACAACATTAATCACTCCACCACCAAATTAATACAATTTGTATTAATTTAATTAAATATTGATCCAGATGAATGACATCTGTAACATATTGCTGCAGCTGCTGAATTGTGTTGAGTTTATAAAGGTACTGTGACATGTACATGGCCACATACACACCATGGTATATTTTTGCTATTTAGCAAGCAGTTTTGCATGGTGCTGCAAGATTCTCCATTATGAAGAGATGCAGCACTGGGAATGGCTGGACCCATGACCTTGCTGAATGCTAATGAGGCATTATGTGTGGCCATGTGCTAATTTAGTGATTCAAGAAATCACTCAACCATGTAGATCAGCACGGCCATCCCCACAACATTGCTGTAGCAAATACCACCACAAGGCTGTGTTCAACCACTGAACATGAACGTGGTGGAGGGAGGAACTGCTTGACACCAGAGCTTAATTTTAAAAGTACCATAACAGCACCAGTACCACCAAATACCAGGGATTAATGCTGAAAGGCCACCATCACTTACTTTACTTGTCATGATAGCACCAACATGGGGTTTGGGGCTGGGAGGATCCACTATACACCATAGAATGCTTTAAGTGCCCTGACAGTACCAATGTTACAATGGGGATCAGGGAAGGGGAACCAATGGACACCAGTGAATGTTTTAAGTGCCATGATGGCACTAATGTTACAAATGTGGAAGAAACCAGCAGACACTAGGTAAAGTGTTAAGTGCGTAATAGTAGCAACAGTAGTATGGGAATTGGGTGGGGGGATACCATAGACTACAAGGTTCTAATGTATGTGTGTAGTACTGGCACTACAGTATTATTATTGGAGTGGGGAAGGTACGATGGTAGTGTAGGGACAGATACAAGGACTGTGGTGTGAGTGTGTTTGTGTGTATTTGTATTTCTATGTGTGTGTGTGTGTGTGTGTGTGTGTGTGTGTGTGTGTGTGTGTGTGTGTGTGTTTGTATTTCTGTATGTGTGTGACAGTGACTGTGGGGGAATTCTACTGGATTTATGAGTAGCAGGTTACTACCTTAATGTAGTGGCAGTAATTGCTATTCAGGAAAAATATTAGCTGATAATGAGACCTTATCTCATCACTGATAGCATGTTTCTGAATTTCAAATGGACATGTCTCACTGGAAGGACCTTTGTAATTTTAAGGACTTCCTGGGAATGTTAATTGTTTTGATAATTGTATTAATGTTATTGGGAGTGTATGTAACACATGTCATGGTCTTTTATTGGAAAATTGCAAAGTGCGTGTTCACTCTTTTGAAAAGAAGATTTATTGTAAGTTCCATTACATAAAAAGGGGGTCTGCCCACTTAGACATTTCAGATGAGGAAACAAAACTAACAAATAGTCCATGCATTCAGAAATTGAAGTGACATTGCAGAGGGAGGATTTAGAGATCGCATTTAGGAAATGGTCCTGAATGCTTTCTCTGACCATCAAACCTACACTCTTAATTTCTGGCTTAACAAGCAAAAGAACTGCTATGGTGTGTTGATGATGATCCTTCATCTGCTAGTAAACCAGGATATTTCCTTCACCTACTTTCCTCCCTAATTACTCTGTGGCCCATTTGTATGCAACAATTTATTTCCTATAATCATATGAGTTGCTTATACTTTAAGCTACCATTCTTTTATTTTTATTTTTACTGTTTTTGCAGTCAGTGCTTTCTGCTTAGTAAACATATTTCACTGCAGCCAATCTGTTTTAATGCAGGTCAACAAAATTTATTTATTTTATTTATTTTACATTTGTTGACCAGGCTAGTCCAACTGGATATATGTCCATTTTCAGCAGAGGCCCGGGGAGAAAAGCTCCAACAACAGACATAGACTATACATTACATTTATACATGTAAGATACAAGTATTGAATTAATTGGAAAATACATAAGATTGACATGTACAATGACAAAATGTCTAACATTTTAAAACATACACAGTTCATGGGCTATCAGAAACATTCAAACATAGTACAGCATAAAGTATCCTTGAACCTAGGGATATAGGAGAGAGTTACTCAGGGTAAGTACAGGAACATAGCCAGCATGTTTTGAAGTACTGTTTAAGGTTATTTTTGAATAGGGTTATGGACAAAATCAAAGTAAGGTCAGTAGGCAGTAAGTACCAGGTTTTGTCAACGGAGTTAGAGAACAAGGAATCACCGGCTGTGTTATTGGTTTTAGCTATTTGTACTAGAAACCTGTTGGATGAGCATAGTGTCTTAAGATTGTTTTATGAGGTGATAAGGTTCTTAAGTATGGGAGTGTTTTCAAGTTGGTAGAGTATTTTATGTGCAATTAAAATTTGATTGTATTGTAGTTGGCTGGGCAATTCTAACCATCCCAAGTTATGACAGTGGTGAGTTCTGTATGTGGCTCCTGTTGTAAATCTAGCAATGTTATTATAGGAGCTTGCCAGTTTGTTAAGGTCATTTTTACTCAAGTTTGTAAATATGGGGGAGGCATAAAGGAGGGTAGAGAGTAAGTGGGTATGGGCAGTAACAGTCCTAGCTAGAGGTGTAAGCGCTTAATCCTGTGTAGTGAGCCAAATTTTTTATTGACTATTTTTATAGTATGGTTAATATGTAGATCAAATTTCAGGTTGTTATCAATCAATACCCCTAATAGTTTGGTGGAGGGATCAGGAGATATGATGGTGCCATTGTTTGACTTAACAGTAAAGGTAAGCAGGGAGGACCTATGGGTAAGAGAATAGTAGTTTGTTCGTTTGTTTGTGTCTTTCGGCTTTTCCCAGTTAGGGGTTGCCACAGCGGAACTCTGGTCCGCTAATGATTGGTAGTGGATTTTTACGTACCGGGTTACCAGCCCTGATGCACAACCTTCAATGAAGGCACACCCCATTCACGTATGCCTCCACACAGAAGACGCTCTAGCTGAGAATCGAATGGGACAGCGTCTTGCTATGAGGCAACAACGCTACCACAGCACCACCACCGCAGTAAGGGTAAGAGAATAGAAGTAATTTTGTTTTTTTAGGATTTAATATGAGTTGACGGTTAAGGATCCAGTTTTCAACAATGTTGAACACATTTTGGGTTAGGGTCTCTAGATCAGAGGGGGAAGTAGCTGAGCAAATCAATGTGGAATAATACTTTTGCAGCTGCAGCTGTTTTTCAAGTAGTGATGGTTTTAATCCGAGTGTGAATCTTACTATGGACAGATTTGTTAGATGTCTCTCAAAACAAAAGTCATCTCTCTCTTTACTTTATGTACCTTAAAATGTTACCAATATCCTAAGAAATGGTATTAGAGAAATGTTATTATTGATATGGTATTTGCTATGAAAACACTTTAAACATGTGCTTTATTTCCAGACAAACTATATAGCATATGACCACTTGTAAATATTCCCCAACATTTTTGTACACTGGAACACAAAAGTGACATGATGTATTTCATTGGATCAGCAAACATTTTATACTAGAACCTGAGCTTGCAGTCTACATTAGTCCTTTCAGTACTTGTAATTTGCAAGTCTTGATTTTAAAGTATATGTTGGTCCATTAACACCTATCACTTGGCCTTTGAGTACTTATTTTAGACAGTGGACTAGCATTTCACTTACTTTTTTAAATTTTGACACTAATTTTTATTTATTTTTATGAAAATAGAAATTCACAATGTATAATGTTATTAGTGGCATGTTTTGTGGGATAAGTTGTATTTTAGTATGTTTGCTCACTGGCATAACTGCATCTATGTATAGTGTAAGGTATTGAGTACACAGGTAAAAGGAGTAGCACACTTAAGGAGGAAGTGGTAATAAAGCTGTTTTCTGGATTTAGTGAATTTTACAAAAGGGCCATGTTCATGTCTTTTAAACATAAATTACTTATTTGACACTCTTGTAGAAACATGCTAGATATCAAACCATTAAAAATTATAAACAGGATGTGGCCAGCTATTTGGGCATATCTGAGGTATTTATCGAATGAAAAGTTACATCCTAAATAGTAGTTACGTTTTCTGTGTCGAGTTTCTAGACACAGCTAATGCATTCATACTACATTTGTTAAGTGTTATGAGCACTTGTGCATTAGTAGTTATCAAATCCTGGTACTTTAGAATAAGTAGACGAGGCAAAGTTTATTTTAATTGTACATCTTATCAAAATTTTGCAGTTCTAGATGGAAATCTAGGATAACAGAGACCACTGTGTGCATTCACAGTGCACTGTAATAAAGATATACATGACTGCCACTTCACCTCCATCAGTCTCCACATGAACATATTAGTTTGTATTTTTATTTACCTTCTGAGTGTTGTCCTCATCCTAAAATTTGCATTTTATACTGAAAGAAATAAGTGGTAACTCATAATTCAGCATGTTTTTTTCAGCATGATGAAGAAACACAAACATACTATAAATGAATGCCCTAGCATAGGCTTTGGCCAAAGAAGGTTGTATGTGCATTACTTACTACAAAAACTAACACCATTATTCTTTATTTTGCATCTATTGCTGACTAACCCTCTGAAATACTTGCTGAATACTTATAAAACTGAAACAAATCTGGAAATTATGCAGCTGATCATTTTTGCAATCTTGCAATTGTCAAAGAAAAATGCAGTCTTTGCCTTAAATGATAGATTGCTAATTACCAATGTAATGAGTTTGTTCTTAAAATTTCAAACACTTGCTATTGTGGGTGGATAACTGCCTTACAGAGGTAGTTAATCAGTTATCTATCTTAATTTATAAGGTAAGTGGGATGAAAAATCATACTTTTGCAAGATGTAATAAAAATGCTGAATAGTTCAAGTGACATGCTGCCATCTTTAGATGTTATGTACAAACTTGCAGTTGTCAAAACATAGCTGATGAGGTATTTTGAGGCGAATTACATTAGCAGGAGACAGACTGAAGGACAAGAAGCATGAGTGATAGAGAAAGAAAGTCTTCTTCCTGCCACTGACATTTTGTTCTGTACACAAATAGTATAGCTGTAAGTATATAATCAAGAACAGTTAAATATTGTAAGGTTTAGTTTGAGTCAGTACTTCAAATTTAACAGTCATATAGACCTTGAATACAACATTCAGTTTTTATCTGATTTGTTTATAACTACACATATTGAATGAAAATGAGGCCTTCAGCATTTAACATTGCGTATGAGAGTCAGGAATAAAGTTATGAGACTAATATATTTTTAAAGACATCTCCAGTTACCTTATCCAGTTTATGTAACTATCAGAACTTTGTCTGCAATTCTTTTACATATTTTTGTTTTATAAAAGAAGTTTCATAGTTTTATCTTATCTTTTCACTTTTTATATTCATTTATTAAAAAAAGGAAATTAAAACTTTTCTCTTTTCCAGACAGCATTCACACATATTTATAAAATACTGAAACAGATGACTGCATTTAGGAAACTTGAAATCCACAATTAAATAAATCACTCATAAACTCTTCTTGACTTATAAACCTTGAACACATGTAAGGAAACATTAACTGGTCTGAGTTTAGGTGGTACTAATGACTATTAATTAATTATTTTGGGTTCAACTTTTGTAATGATGTGTGAACCTTGGAAGAGCATAGGCAGTGTCAAGATGGTCCTTACTGGTAGTATAAATAGACTGTATTTGTATGTACTTGTGTGTACCTTTGCATCAGTGTGTGTGTGTGTGTGTGTGTGTGTGTGTGTGTGTGTGTGTGTGTGTGTGTGTGTGTGTGTGTGTATTCACCTCGGAACCTATCTATAAACCCAAGCATGCTGCAGCTTGATTAGCAGATACAACTATTACCTTTGAGTTTTAAGTGAATATCTTAAAGTGAAACAAAGTAATAGGTATAGGTGTTTGATAACCTGATGATCTTTGCTCCATCTGAGCCTTCAAAGTTATGAAAAAAGGAATGCTCATTATATGGAATTTTTTAAGGAGATGTACAATTTTGCTTTTTTACCCCTGATGCACAGCAAGGACCTTGCATTATGTATTGGAAAGCAGATAATCTGATTATATGCTTAACATATCTCATCATGGAATATATTTTATTTCATGTAGTTATTCAGATATTAAAGACAGAAGGCAGCACCACTAGAAACACATGAAATGTGGCAACTATCAGCTTAAAATAATGTCTGCTTTGTATGTGGGGACATTATTAAAATCTGGATTGCAGAATTTAATATTTAACAAATGACCAATGTAAGGTATCCTGAGTCCACACTATGTAGCTGTTAGTAATCAGAAGAAATATTTTTTTTTCAGATTCTTGGTAGCTTCATAGATCAGGATTGTCTGCCTGACTTATTTAAAAACCACTTAAATGAAACTTTCTGCAAAGAGAATTCAGTCTTAACCATACATAGATCATGCACCAGTTATATAGGTTCATAGGTTCATAGATTGGTACTAGGCTATCGGCCCTAGGGCCTTGCAAGCCTAGCCATAACAATTCCCTGGATATTTCTTCACACAATATTTACTTCTCTGGAACCCTGTCTAGCAGGGCGACTGACATGATCCCCGGGGTGAATTTCCTATCTCCCATCCAATCATCAAAGTTCCTTTTGAAGAGGGCCAGTGAGGTGTTCTGCTTGACATGTATGGGCAATCTGTTCCAGAGTATGGGGAGTCTCTGGGTCAAGAACCTATCCCTCCAGCATGTTTTGTTCGTTGTGATGACAAGGTTTAGATCCATGGAGCATGTGGCTCTGAGGGATTGGGATTTCTTTAAGTGGAGCATGTCCAACAGCTCAGGGTTTGACATGGCCTTGTATGTTAAGCAGAGATACATGGCTATATAATGCAGGAACTACACACCCATAAGCCTAACCAGCCTAACCAGGCAAGCAAAAATCATCATGGACCTTATGAACAAAGACATAGGTGATCTTCAAACTCTTGACCCAACCCAGTTTGGCTTTGTTAAGGGTAGATCATGCTTATTAAACCTGGTGGACTTCTTTGAGAATGTCACCACAGCTGTGGATGAAGGCAAAACAGTATATACAGCCTATCTTGACTAATACAAGGCTTTTGGCACAATTCCCCATTCAAGTATCATTGAGAAACTCATAACCAGGAAATGCAAAAACACCACTACCACTCCGAAGGAATGGGTAACACAGTCAATTTAGTGGTATGTATCGTAGACCAGGGAAGGTTCAAATAAAATTATTCACAATTCCACACTCTGTAAATACTTAAAATATCAGCTCCAAAGACCAATAAAAGCTGCAACCATTTATTTTTCGTACAACAAATCCAAGTGTAAGCTAACAGGGATGAACTTTGTTTTATGTGGATGGGGAGTCTGCTTCATAGCAGTAGTATCTTCTGTGAAATACACCTGTCCCTGCAGACTTCCTCCTTACATCCTTAAGTGATGGTAGAGATACGTTATTTACACTTATCCCTGTAGGACTCAGTTAACTCAGTTAATAATTGCAGTTAATCCCCAGGATTCATGAAGCTCGGCGCAAGGCCAGCGGTAGGCTTGCGCCGACAGTGCAGCGTGAAGATGGTGCAGTAGTGCCAAATGCATATTAATGAAGGCATGCCGCCGCCACAGCCACGTGCATAGGAAAGGAGCGCGAGTGCAAAGGGCATGTCGAAGTGCTGCATGGAGGCGTGGAAATGCCAGCTGTCGACGTGCAACCTAAAATGCTTGCATATAACAACTTGCAAGATAGTAATCACATCTGTCTGTGTCCGTGGATACTGAAATGTATGCAAAGCATGCAAGATAGTTCCTGCGAACACAAAATGAAGAAGCAAACACAAATGCACAATAGGGAATAATGAGTCCCTATCCCGCGAACAAATGACATGGAAAACCGTGTGCCCATAGTCCAATGCAGTGTAGATAGCTATACCAAGTGGAAGTGAAACGCATCATATGTTAGCGTGCCACCAATAGGTACGTCCAGCCCAATGGTTAGGGTCACCAGCTGACCCATAGTGTGAGGGAGGGTACACAGCTGGGCAGATGTGTCCATAACAAAATACACGATAAATGTACATATCTAGCGACCATATGACCGAATCTTATCCCATAAGGCATGTAATAGTCACATACAAAAGGTATGTCCATATTTCACATACCAAATGTGACAGGAAATAGAATAAGCATGTAAACGAAACAGAAGGAGCAGATAAACTGCTACAACAATCAGGCAACATGTAGGCTGAAAGGAACAGTATTATCCGTACCGTTGACTGTGGGTACGTGTTGTCCAGTACATTCAGATATGTCTCCAGAATATATCCCATCCTGGACATAGGAAAAGGTGGCATCCTACCAATGATTAGAACAGTCTGCCAAAATCCGCACATCAGCGGTACAAGCCGAACTTGTCAGGATGTGTCACAGTTGAACAGGTATTACACGGGTATTCCAACCATGTAATGAAAGTTAAGTATGGGCGTGTACCTATGTGCGTGAGGTATAGCATGTGGAAAGCAAACATGGCAGGGTAGTCCACACAACCATACAGGTACCTGACATATGTAGGGAATGCAATGTGTTACTCTGGCCGTGTCATAGGCCAACAACCAAAGCAGTGATGTATGGAGTGTCAGGAATACGTGTGTGGGGGGGGATGGGTAATGGTACAATCCTCCAAGGCGATACTGTGTCGTATGCAGAATAGGTGAATCGGAGGTATATCAGAGAGCAACGGGTGAAGCAGAAAGAAACATAAAGACATGTATAAACATCTGCAATACAACCAGACAGGCCATACTGTAGAACACAATCCCACAAACATATGAATATTAAAATGTGTGATACAAATGTATAGACATGTCACTGGCACATACCCACAGATTGGTCCTGATGGAACTGGCCATATCAAATGCAACACACCTGGATGCATAATGGACTACCCAGCATCCCCTCCACAGCACACAACCCACTCCCATACCTGAATGTCCACCAAATCCAGCCATACTTGGCCTACTGGTTTGGTGCAGCCACATCTTCACATAGTAACCACTATGAATATGTAGTAGGTAGTGTCACCCTAGGCAGTTTCAGGATTGCAAACTATGTATCCCTTGCATGTAAAACCCCCAGCACATTTTCATAACGCCAGATGAATGGTCGGTATTTGTCTTGTTTCGGTCTTGTTCAATTTTTGGGATATCCCTCATGGGATAAGTAACCTGCGTAAACATTAGAATGGAAGACACAAAGTCCAGTCCTGAAGATATCTGGACACAAGTTTGAATGTGCAGTAGTTGTGCACGAGACTGTCCAGCCCTAGATGGTCATGCATAACCTACTACCCAGTATCAAACACCTGCCCATGACGCACGTGTCCCGACACGAATAAGCGAGAGAATATATTGCACACATTCACATAGTGGCACATGTTATAAGGGTGATGAAGGCACTGACGTAAACAGGATACCCCCTGATCCACTGTGTGAGGGACAATTAATATGTGTGTAGGTGTAACCTGACCAACAATGATACAATGCCAAATGTCCTGTGATCGTAGGAAATAACTATGTACCATACTACATGCAACAGTTGCCTAAAGCGGTCACGTCAGGATAGAATAAACGTAATTCATACAAGAAACAGGCAAACAACAAAAGTGCCAAAAGAATAAGGCTCACAGCTAGGAAACAAATGAATGTTCTAAACCTGCACTAACCATGGCTATGTGTTGGCCCAAACAATCTGGTGTCTGCAGTAGGGTTAACATCTGTCCCGCTTTGCGAGGGACAGTCCCTCTTTGGACAGTTGTGTCCAGACAAAATACATTACAAATGACAAATGTCCTGGGATTGTAGGACATAATTATGTCCCATATGTTATGTAATAGTTGCAGAAAATAATTATTGCAGTATCTACAATACCTAAATGTTACAAGAAACAGAATAAGCAACTAAACCGCTACAACAATAGGCTTTTTGTAGGCAAATAAGTAAGGTTCTATCTGTTTTACTGACCGTGGGTATGTGTCGGCTTGTAAAATCTGATGTGTCTTCCGAAAATGTCCCATCTTGGCCATTTGAAAAGGTGGCAACCCTAGTCCCCAGAATACATCCGAACCTGTACATATGACAATGTCAATGATACCAATGGTCAGAGCATTCGCACAATAATTGGCCAGCCCCTTAACCACTCACAAAGCCAGTGACCTTTGGGGGAAAGGTGTTGAATGAGAATGACTACTTACAACAATGAAGAGTAATAGATGCATTTAACTGCAGAAAATTAGTAGTATTACGAATCTGTCAACACGTTCCAAGTTAATAGTACTAATATGGTAGAAGTGTCCGTGATTGTCCCTGAGATGTCATAGCCTTGTCCCTGTCACTGTAGAAATGAGTCCCCGAGTATCAGAGAGGTCCGTACACAAAAGTACACCAACCGACTGTCACATCTGTTGACAGGACTATTGCATACCTGTAGTGAATTTATAACAGATGTCCAGAATAATATTCATTGTATCTATAAATAAATGAAATAGTCAAATGGGAAGGGAAACATGTGGATACCACCCCCCAACCTGCATTATGTAGTGGAACCACCCCCGCCCTAAATTATGTAGCGCTGACCCAATAATGTGGTCAGAGGTGCCCAAATACCTGCGTCTGTAAACACAGGTAGAATGTTAAACTCTGGAATAACTCTGTCCATGTGCTACATCTGATCTTTGAACAGCTCCAGGGCAGTTCTAGTCACCAGTCGGCCGAGCCTAAACCCGGACCAGCACATGAACACCCTGACAATCAAACACACGTATGTGCGAGGACTATAAGCATAGGAGTTATGAATATCCTTGGAGTGAGTAGACTTGCAGCACAGGTCCAGAGCAGTAGGAAACAGGGAATGTCCTAATTGTAGTACTGCGGTTTTCCCAGCAGGAGAATGGATGCCTGCTGTGTAAGGGAAGTAGTGAGGTGTATGTCAGAGTAGCTATGTACCATGGGTATACATATAATGAGCCAGAACACCAATAGTGTAGTGGTTACAGCATCCGCCCAACGTAAAGGTATTCCCAGTTCAAGTACAACTATAGCACATATTAATTGTGTAATGAATGCCTCTGTGCTGTAAAGCCAACATTTATACATGAACAGGTGACCGCGTTCGCATGGGTCCGTTAACCGGATTCCATCAAAGTGGTACTGTCATAAGGAATAAGGCACATGTAATCCCAAAGAAGTGCCTGTAAACATATGTAACTCAGAATAAGTAGATGCAAGTGGTTCTGTACGCAGCTATTAGCAAAGCAAATGTATGTTGTCTTGTACAGCTGTAACTTTTATATATATAGATAGATGTGTGTATAGATAAATATCCACAGACATAACAGAAATATGCAATTATATATCTACATATTTATCTATAGATACACATATATATAAATATATATATATATATATATATATATATATATATATATATATATATTATATATGCACACACACACACACACACACACACATATATATATATATATATATATATATATATATATATATATATATATATTTACATACACATATATACATATATATATCTATATATATGTATATATATATATATATATATATATATATATATATATATATATATATATATATAAGGAACTCCGAAAGACAAACGCAAACATAAGGGTTGTGAAGGGAATCCAGAGCAAGTAAGGAATTATGAAGTGCTCGCAGTGTATGTCACATAAAGCTGCACAAGTCTGAGTAGAGCACCGCTCTTCACACCAGAGGCAGGGCTATACCAGTGGCCATAACATCATTGAAGTGCTACGTCAGCATTGTAAACAGATGGAATGTAGTACATGTTGCGACCATCTACACTTGTAACCTGCAAATCATTCATAATCCATAACACCAGGAAAGGCACGTATGTGCAAATATGAATGGATAGTGAGCCTGTGAATACACGAGGTGGTACAAAATGTGTGTAGGGCCCCAACGCTCGTGAGAGGGCAATGTGTAAAGGTGTGTCATGGCTGCGATATCAGGTGTATAATGGCTGTTATGTGTGGAAACTCAACACGGGTGTGCAGGAGAAACTATGGATATGCGATTATGGACACAGGAGTGCTAGTGTATGTTGCACTGGGTGCAATGGAGCAGCCTGTGGAGGACAGCTAGTACATAGGTGCGATTCACAGATAGAGCTTAGTTTGCGTGAAGACATGCGTGAATGAGCGTATCGTTGTCGGATGTTGTACGTCAGGTCTGGTAGCCCGGCACGTAAAACCTATACACCACCCATGAGCAGAATGGAGTTCTGCTGTGACAACCCCAAACCGGGAAAAGCAGAAAGACACAACTACATGAAGCAACAATATGCTGATGTACAGTTACAGTAACACAAACACACATCCTATCAACAGTAATAATATGAATGTGCACAGAAACAAACACAGTAGCAGGAATAATAGGCTGCGCATACGAGTAATAGGTCGAATGACACTGCATCACATCCCAGTTAGCAGCGGCACCCCAGACATGAAAAACGTGCAACATCTATCCGCTGCATAACGTGCAATATACTGAGCACAAGTTCACAGGAGTGAAGTGTCGGTGTCAGAATGACTAAGGCAATAGTATGCAGTTGAAGCAGAGACCAATACGCATGTGTAAGTGTGCATTGTTTGGGAGGGTGGCCTAATGGTTAAGGTGTTTGCCTTACAAACACAAGGTGCAGTGTTTGAGTCTCACAAGGGATAATTGGCTAGGCTTAAAATGGCCTGTAAGGGCAGTTAGCTTAGTACTAACCTATGAACTTATGAACCTAAATGTATAGATTAACGGACACACAGGTGTATATATAGATAAAAACGTGTATATACATATATCTATATTAATTTACATACACATATATATTCATACGGATATCTATATCTATATATATATATATATATATATATATATATATATATATATATATATATATATATATATATATATATATATATATATATATATATATATATATATATATATATACACACACAAGGATATACTATGGATATATATAGATAGATATATATACACAAACAACAGGTAGTGATATATTCACATATACACAAAACAAAATATATGTCAGTGTAGATATACACATGTACATAAATAGGTGTTACTTCACAGCAATTAGGGGTAACATATTTACAGCCTGGGCATATGTGACTGGGAGGTCCAGTAAATAAATGTTGTACACCCCACATCACCCAGCTAGGCCGGACAGACATACAGACAGGCAATACAGATCAATACACTGCTGCTGTCCAAAACACCGGTAGGAAAGGACTAGTGGGAGATTTCTGCAAGGTCTACACTTTAAACGTGGATAACGGTGTCCCTTGTGGGACCCCAAAAATTCAGGGTACGTGTGAATCTGCTGACATTATTACGAGCAGGATGTAGGTGTACATAGAACAGTAGGTTGTGCAAGTGTGATAATACATGGGTTGACAAAACGTACAACATGTGTCTCAAGACGGGGAGAGTGGGCAATGTGTAGGGGTGTGTTCATACCCCAGCTGCGCTCGCAGTAAGTATTTGTCACAACTGCTGTAGAGGGGTGCCGGGTAGGTGGACCATGGGTATGCATTAATGGGCTTAAGTGTGCAGGTGCTGGTTGGCAGAGATGTAGTAGGCCCGCCCAGTGGAAGTCATTAATATTCCAATGTGGGCATAGCATACGCCTACACCTCCCAAACCTGAAGAGCACATCTACCGGATAGTCTGTAAACCATTGGGGGAATACATAGAGACCTAAACAGTGCTGTGTACCCGATTAGCATGGACGTCCATAGTTATGTATCAGAATGTAACAAAGTCCATCTAAACACTCTCAGAACTAGTGATATTAGGTGAACAGATGGTGGAATACAGGTAATGACAGATGACAACATGTATGAGTCATAAGCAGCATGTACCTCGACAAACGTGAAAGAATACATATGCTCTGTGACTGTAAATGTGTCTGGTTAATAGAACCAATCATCTAAGTGTGTCCCACAGGGTGTTATGCATTGTTCCTGATACAGTGTTCATTCACACCCATTGGTATGCGAGTTCTGCTACTGACGGAAAGTGCATAATTTGCTGACCACCTTAGGTAGATGATAGCATAATAGAAGTGGTTCAACACCCGTACGCCTGCGAGGGACACACCCGTCTGGGCAGTTGTGTCCTGCAAAATGACAGTTATGGCACATGGCCTGTGAGTTCGGGAATGGAGGCTATATAGTGTGTGTAGTGGTGTCAGATATCAATTTGTTGTATCAGTAACAGCTAGATGTAATAGGAAACAGTATTATCAATTATAATGCTACATGAATAACCTTAACGTATGCAAACCGTGGAAATTGTCCGTTTACTACTGGCTGTGGGTATGTGTTGCCTTGACACATGTGATAGCTCTACATATAGGGTCTATAGGGCTGCCACCAGTCTGAATGGCCAAAATGGAACCTGCTCTGTAGAACTGTCAGATGTACCAGGGCAGAACATACCTACGGCCATGCATAGTACAGAAATATACATATCGGAACAAATCAAAGCGTAGTCTAGCAGCAGTATAGTTGCTTATGCTACTACATATGACATATCGACATGTCAGGTATACAAGACCTGTAACAAGCAACCAGTACAGACACCTACAACATGAGAAGGTCCCCTAATCAGGACAGTTGCAATGGCTAGAGTATTGTACATACCACTCAACTGTCCCTGAATGTCAGGTACGTCCCTGAGTTTGACTAAAAGTCTAACTCTGTCCTTCTTAATCCCTCCTAAAATTAGTGGCTGTTGAAGGAAAGGTGGTGAATTACACTTACTGACTAATGACAATAAGTAAGAGTTATAAACAACTGTTACTTCAGAATATGTGTATTAAGTCATATGCTCTGATTCTGTCAATGTGTCAAGTTAATAGCATTACTTTTGTAAAAGTGTCCCTGATTTTTCTTGACCTGTCCCTGCTTCTGCAGAAATGTGTTCCCGATTGGTGGAGAGTTCTGGTATTGTCACATGAGATGTGTGATGAGGGACTGTCCTATGCAAAGTGGGAAAGGTGTCACTCCTACAGCCTCCCGTCGTGCAATCTGAAAGGTGGTCAACGTGCAGTAGGTATACGGTAGCATGACTCGGCAGACAGCTGCGTTAACAAACTCAAGTCACATGGTAGCATTGCAGAGTATCGGTTCCCATGTATCAGGCAGATGGGAGCAGATCATATGAGGAACACGCATATAATATGATTACGTCACTAAACAGGCCGCCGAGTCCATACAGTCGAACTCCTGCCGTCACAAAATGATTACACATACCCGATACTGTAGTCATGTAGTCTGACGTAATATGCATCACAAGGGATCACACACACCCAGCGTGAGTGACAAATGTAAGCAGAAATGTCGGAGAGCGAGCGGCTGTACGCGTGTTTGTCTACCAGTATGCCAGTAGTGTACTGTCAAAGAAATGTGGAGTCTAAACGTGTATAAGGTGCTGTGACCAAAGGTCAGCAGTGCTTAGCACTGTGCAAACCCACGCACAACAGCTCCCACCTGCTGGACTGTGCCTTACCCGGTCTATATCCAAAGGTGTCAGCCTGTCCGCAAACAAAGAACTGCCCTATACACGTGATGGTAGAAGTACCCTGCGCACATAGCTCATGTGAATTAACAATAGACTATGGCATATGTACAGACTGTTAGAGTGTGCTCAACAATATACTAAGGTTGAAAGTAATTTTGCTGCAATTATGCAACATAAATAATGTATAAGATAAAGCTTGCTTAAATGTAGAAATAGAGTTTAGTAATATGTAATCAGCATCCATACTAAATTACCATGGCTTGGAAAAGGAATCTGCTGAATGGACATTTTTCCCTTACAGACTCAAAACAGGATGTATGCAAGAGCAAAAATACAAAATCTGCTTTTAAAGAATGGACATTTTTCCCTTACAGACTCAAACAGGATGTATGCAAGAACAAAAATGCAAAATCTGCTTTTAAAGAACAATGACATGCTATTCTGCATATAAAAAATGGGCACAATATGTTTCCTAAAATAACAGGATGGACACAATATGTTTCCTAAAACAACAGGATATGTTTATGACACTGTGACAATGTGTTTTCAAAATATGTTTTTCTGCATGGAAAACAGGATATGGCACAAGAACAGATGTTTTTATACAAAGATCCAAATAAAATACAGGATGTTCACACTGTCAGAAAAGCTGATCTCTGACAATGTGTTTTCTCAAAATATGTTTTTCTGCATAAAAAACAGGATATGCTTATCAGCATTGGCACAAGAACATATGTTCATATACACAGATCCAAATAGAATACAGAACAATGTGTTTCCTCAAAAATATGTTTTTCTACATGGACATCAGGACACTGTTACAGGATATTCACACTGTCAGAAAAGCTGGTCTCTTACAAGACATTGTTAAACAAGGAAGATTAGTATTGTTTCTACAGGACTAAAACTGTATATAAAGAGCTGTATAAATCCAGTTATGTAAGAGGTATGATAGGGACACAAGTCCTAAGGTAAATGTTATATCTCTCACATCATCTGTACTATATGAGAAGTAAAGTTGGAACAGTACTTTTAAGCTGCAACGTGGTTCCGTTTGATTTATTATAAAAAGTTATTTGTTACTGCTCTCTAAAGTTGATGCTGCAAAGTATATTCTCTCATCAGTGTATATTCTGCAAGTTTCTGTATGCAACAGACTGTGAATGCAAATATAACCAGACTTTGAATTTTAGCAGAATCCAGCCAGCAAGACTGAGTGTCTTAAGAACACTTCAAATCCATCACACCAAGCAGTAAGCAGCTCCATGTAATTTTTTCACAGACAATAGACCACACACACACACACACCATACAGTGCAGACATCCAACAGTATAGCAATGTACTGGCAGATATGTCCGGACCACTGGTGTATGCATGCCTGGCTCTCCTGTGTTTCAGTGTGTGAGCATGCCCAGTATGACTGTTACGCATGTTGTCGACCGACAATACCATCATACCGTCATGTGTGTTATCATGCAAAGTATGGTCAACTGTACTGCATGTGTCACATGTCCAGATAGTTAGTACTGTGTTGCTGACCCCTCCATTCTACACAGACAGGTGTCATGCTGTGTCTGCAGGGTAGCTAATGGTCATGTGGCATTGACAGTTGCTACATGTCTGCATAGTGTGGGGGGACATGCAACCACAGTCCTACACAGTACCGTGGGTGGTGCACATGACTCTCACATGTGTAGGTGTGATGGGGGGCACAGCCAACAGTTGTACACATCTGCCACTATTGTACTGGTATGCTGGGTACTCCATGTCAGTGTGTGGACCTACCTAAATTGCTGGCTGGAGGGATACCAGGGTATGTCAGTTCCCAGCTTTAATTACCAGCACAGTGGTGTTGGATGTCATAGCTTACCCAACCTACATCAAACTGCCTGGCCTGCTGTCATCTGTGTGTGTGTCTTAGGGGGTTGGTGTCATTCATTGGGCATATCCATAGGCCATTGTATATCATTCGTCTGTATTGGTGCACATCTGTCCAGCTGCATAGAACGTCTATGGGCTGTACGGACACACATGATGGTCAGCCCATAGTCTGCAGTGGGTTAGGATACCCTGTATACTACAGACTACCATTGTGACCTCCGTATGTGCTACAGAGGTCATGGTGCTACTATGGATGTGTACTGTCTGCTGCCATAACATTTTGCCACCACAGTTACTTGTATGCTCACATACATACCATAGCAATGGGTAACTACACATTGTAATACAACTGCCACTTGTTAGGTCAATAGACATACCCTGGGTGTATTCCGGACTTGAGAATGGTGTTGGAGTGCTGCCTATGTCAGATGCACACAATGCACCTCCTATACATGGCTGAGCACAGGTACTGTCATGTTTGACATCCATTGTACTGTGTGCGGGTCAGAGAGGGGAAATCCATGGGTACCTACTGTGTCAGTGCATATGCCTTGTGTTGCCTCTTTGCCAAGGGCAGGTCATACTGTGCACGGGCTTTCGCCGACTGTGCCCTACTCAGATAGTTCCTTCACCAAGTCACACTGTGCCTGTACAGGCCTTGGCAGTGGTGTTGGGCTGTGTGGCCCTGCACCATGCTGTTCCTGCTGCAACTGTTACTGCAGGATAACATTGTTTAGCATAGCAAATACCATAACAACTTGTATGCATGTAGCTTGTGAATACTGCAGAGCTCCAACGGATGTGTCCAGATACCAGAACTGTGAACCGAGCATCCCAAACACATGCACAAGTACATGTCTTGCCTGTGCATCCACCTCAGTATGGTGTGAGTGTTCAGGTGTGTGTGCATTGCTGATGGGTGTCATCAGCCACTACACCAGTGTTTACCCAGCATCCCCCACTAGGAGACTATAGGGGATGTCCATATAGGCATTGGTGTGCTACAGCTGTGTCAGAAGCCATATATCAGACACATCATAGCTTCCAGGGCAGACAGCACACGCATTCAATCTCATGCCCTGGCCATCGCATATGGCCTAGCTGTTGGAGGATATGGCCCTGCGGTGACTGTAGGCCCTACCCCGCTCCCCGGGTGGTGCTACGTGTGCAGGCTATAGCACCCAGTACCCCAGGATAGTCATCCATGTGGTTGAACAGATGCATATTGCTGGTCTACTAATCACGTGTGTTGAGGACATGTACATGCTCACTAGCATGTGTTGACATGGCATCTGTGAACTGGTGCAGTACTCTGGATGCAGATGCCTGTGTGATACCCATGATATCCCCAGTTGTGCTGTGTGAGGTACCTGTGGCTAGTACACCTAGGCCAACGCATCCCATGGTATCCACTGTGATGCATTTCCCTTGGCCTGTTTGATGTGTCAGGTGTGCCAGGCACAGGTCAACAAGCTGCTGTAGGAGGTCTCTGTCCACCCCATAGTGCTCCAACATCCCCAGCCCATGTAGCCCCTGGTAAGTCACCTCTGTCTATAAAGTCTTATGTCACCCCAGTAAGAGTTGTTCGGCAGCATACACATCCTCACTGCCCCAGCCTCCTGCACATGTTGGCATATGTTGCCTGTTGCAGCCCATGTCATTTGGTTGGACTGTGTCATGAAATGTCCCTGCAGGTATACACCGGTGGTGTAGAGTGTGGACGAAACCTGTGTGTATGCTGCTTGCTCGCATTAATGTACTGTTCATGTGCGGGCTGGCCATGTCATCTGCTGATTCTGCTGATCAACACCTGTTTGTGCAGCCTGTACACCCTGACTACCCCACCACTGCTGTCATCCATCCCAATGACACCAGGCAGGTATAGACACACCCCTAGCTTAGGTGTGCTAAGGCAGGAGCACTCCCGAGGCACAGTTCTGCAATGTACGTACAGTATGCCTGACCCCCCTCCCATGCTGTCAACTATATTTGAGATATGCAGCCGGCTGACTACACACATACACTCCAGGGACCAGCAGCACACCCTGGTGATAAATGTGATACACCATAGTCAACCTCACCTGCATAGTATAGTCTTCTAATGAATAGTTATATGACCCATACCGAACCTCCAAATTATTAACCACTGCTCAGTGTCGCTCAGATCCATACACAACTGGCAACAGGTGCCTTACCATCACCATATTCGATGTCCCATGGTCTTCCCACCAACAAAATAACCGATGTCTACATGACTACATCCCATGGCCCTGCACACTACAGACGATGTGCATTACCACCACGCCATGGCAGATATACATAGATCCCAGGTTATTATGTACAGATCATCCGGCACTAACATTCAATAGTGCTGATGTCCCCAGACATATGTTCACATCTACGTCCACCTCTACATCTACGTATATCATATATATTATTTGTATACATATATACATGGACATATATATATATATATATATATATATATATATATATATATACATATACACACATATACATGTACACACATATGTAGATATGGCATTTATATCACAACAGCGGACCACATGACAGCAATGCATAGACAGGAATGAAAAGGAAACTACATGTGCCACCTGCATCATGTAGTGTTGTTACTATCAAGGCATGTGTGTTATATTGCGTCACACGGGTCAGACTGTATCAAAGGTAAGAGTAGGGCTGCTGACAGTTACACACCAGACCTATTGGTGAATGTATGTGTTGACAAACCAGTGTCTTGGCAGAATATGCGGGCTGTAGACACTATATAGGTCAGCAACAAAACAAACTGAACACATCCCGCATTTAGTCACCCACAGATACCAACACATACGGTATAACTGCCAAACACACACACCTGCCATGCCTTGGAATTGAGCACCTACCTTGTCTAGTCTACCACACTACAGCATTATGCAGTAACAGAACACGCTATCAAGATTACTGGTACACAGCACTCCCAGAGGCACACTTCTAGGTGGATGACATCATCCGCAAAGGCAAAGATGCCGATAGGGAATGTATGTGGAGTGAGCCATCTAAAAGCATTACTCTGTCCCCAGGCAGCTGGAAACACACACACACACACACACACACTTGGCAAGGCTGGGAGTCGAACATTCACCTAACTACCTTATCACACTACAGCATTACGCAGTTACAAAATGTGCTATCGAGATTACTGGAACACAGCACTCCCAGAGGCATACTTCTAGGTGTATGACATCATCTGCAAAGGCAAAGATGCCGATAGGGAATGTATGTGGAGTGAGCCATCTAAAAGCTTCACTCTGTCCCCAGGCAGCTGGAAACACACACACACACACACACACACACACACACACACACACACACACACACACACATACAGGTGCACACTTGGCAGGGCTGTGAGTCGAACATACACCTAACTACCTTATCACACTACAGCATTAAGCGGTTACAGAACGCGCTACTGAGATCACTGGAACACAGCACTGCCAGAGGCATACTTCTAGGTGGATGACATCATCCGCAAAGGCAAAGACATCGATAGGGAATATATGTGGAGTGAGCCGTCTAAAAGCATCACTCTGTCCCCAGGCAGCTGGAAACACACACACACAATTGGCAGGGCTGGGAGTCAAACATACACCTAACTACCTTATCACACTACAGCATTATGCAGTTACAGAACGCGCTACCGAGATTACTGAAGCACAGCACTCCCAGAGGCATACTTTTAGGTGGATGACATCATCCGCAAAGGCAAAGACGCCGATAGGGAATGTATAGAGAGTGAGCAGTCTAAAAGCATATTACTGTCCCAAGTTAGATGTAGACAAACACACGGCAGTGGTGTGAGTGGGACAACTGCCCATCTACGGAGCACTATTACAACACTACATAGATACGAGATGTGCCACAGACAGTACACCCTTCAAGACAGTCAACCAGTGTGTAAAATGTAGGCATCCATCCTGACGTGGAAAATGGACATCTGTTGCCTGGATAACCACCATCGCTATACAGGATGTTAATGGCCATGCCCATACACAGAGGCACATCACCAACACAAGGTGTCACTGGGCATGCTCACACACTTAGTATCACATGTCCGTTTGGAATGTACTGTGTGTCCATCTACACAACGGCATACTGGGCATGCTCACACACTTGGCAGTTGCAAAGGGCCATCTTGCATGCACACGGATTCTAAATATGGAAGGGCACAGTTTGGAATGTACTGTGTGTCCATCTACACAACTGCATACTGGGCATGCTCACACACTTGGCAGTTGCAAAGGGCCATCTTGCATGCACATGGATTCTAAACACGGAAGGGCACAGTTTGGAATGTACTGTGTGTCCATCTACACAACCGCGTACTGGGCATGCTCACACACAGCAGTAGCAAAGGGCTGTCTTGCATTTACATGGATTCTAAACATGGAAGGGCACAGTATGGTGTTACTGTCCCCACGTACATGAAGGCCACTCCCATGTACTGACCAGTACACACCCAAGAGCCATCACAGATGTCTCAGGTGCAGATCACAGAGGTAAATGCCGCAGTCTACTATGTAGCCCTCAGACATCACCATTTCGTTGGACCGGCAACACACAGACATACATTACCACAACACTGTGTGATTCATGACCAGTGGACTGTACATAAACTGTGCAGACTACACATGTACTGACAGGGTTCCATCATGTGTTATGCAATGCAATGATACCACTGTACATGACCAGGTCAGCTCTACACATAACAGGGGCCCTGGGTTTTAACACAGCTGTGACAGATGACTGTCGCTGTACACCAAAGAACACACACATGTCTTGATATGACATACATGTAATCGCAGTGGATATGTGCATGGACCCCCCCACACACACACACACACACACACACAACACATATGTACATAGCATAGCTTTTGCTGTCCTCCATGCAGACAAGTGGCTACAGCAATCACACGCATGCAAATGGAAGGTAGGTCCATGGCTGTTGAATGCTAACAGTACATGAGGTAGCAATGTTGACCATGGACACATTCCCTCTGTACTAGTTTCCCATGACACCCATCATATCATACAACAGTCCATGTGTTATGTATGTCATCACACATGTCCACCAATTGCAATGCATACAAACATGGCTACATGACAGGCATGTAGGACCAACACACATGTACATGTAGTGGTGTGCATGCAGCTACCATGCATGTGCAGTAGCTGATGTATGAAATTCATCTGTGCCTAGCTACAACATGCAGTTGCAATGCAGCCCCATCATTGACACCTGTATATGGTGAAATACTGACAGTGCGGTAGGATGTACATCGGGTATGGATGGATGTGTCTACATAAAGTGGTGATCTACCTTTGCAGATGGATGTTTGCCGGGGATGGCTCACAGGTGTGTCACACGTAATCCTACCATTACATGTGCAAACAGTACGCTATGTTACTGTTACTTGACGGTGAAGACATAAAACCTACACAGTGGTTGGGTGTTACTGACTGTAAGTCATTTGACACCTGTAACACTTACATCCTCCAGTGTGCATATAGCTGCACAATTGCCGGAGGTAGCATTGGTACACATAATGTGGCCAATACTGCTGCATGTCTGTCAGACGTATCATCATATAGCAGATGTATCATTCACGGTACTGCCATGTGTGTTTGCTTGTGTGACCATATATGCCACATATGGTGGGGAATACATCCCAATTGTTACACACCCCTGTACACTGTTGTAGAGATCTTTACATACTGCAGTGTGGAAAGCATGACATAGGCAGGGCTGGTGTGTGTATCACAAACATGTCAGCTATCCATTTGTGAATGACATTTGTGGACTCCACAGTGTGTGTGTGTGTGTGTGTGTGTGTGTGTGTGTGTGTGTGTGTGTGTGTGTGTGTGTGTGTGTGTGTGTGTGTGTGCATGTATGTTGTATGTATGGCTGTCTGGTGCATGGAGTATGGGTGTATGCTGCCATACAGAACAGACAGGATCCCTAACCCCTCAAGGTGATGCAGTCTACTACCCTGTTGATGCCATCGTTCTCAGCCTTACTGGCTACCTGTACATGCTCATTCTCTGTGTCGCATCATGTGGGTGCACAGTACTGTGAGGGTGATTACCACATAGGCAGGGGTCCTCACCTCAACACTATGGAGTGTGCATTATAGTGTTGTTGACTCCGTGAGTGTGGGCATGTTCCTGTAATGTGACAGGGTATTACTGCTACACAGTGAGGCCTCATGCTATCAAGTGGCCTCTAACGTCATCATCGGTCGGACCGCTTTGTACACCCCCCACACCATGTCAACATACCTGTGATGTGACCTGGTATGGATGCCACATCTCTAACCACTGTAGCCTATTAAACAGCGCACATGCTTCTGGATCAGTAGATGAGTGGACATCTGTGGTATGTTAGCCTTTCCAACAGTCAGGTTGAGGCTACGTATAGCATGCTGATATTGCCATACATGCCTGTGAGTACTCCACATTTACACATGGGAAACTGCAAACACTGCTACTTGTTGGCACATGCAAGTAGACCATAAGGAGGGAACCAGGGCATCATTACCAACATTCTGTTACTGTTGTTACCAAGACACATACTGTGAACATATAACAATGCATGATAAACCTGTACTATATGGTATGTCTGGTGCGTGTTAACAGTACACAACTAATGTAATATACACTTCTCTCATTATTCTGTTCACCCTGTGCATCAGATCATTTGAGCATGTCCCTGCACCGATGGTGTGGATGACAGGGATGCAGCACAGGCTTCATCATATGCACAGGGTGATAATGTTTGCCAGGGGCATAGGCTGCACCAATGGATGACATCATGTGTGTGGGTAAGGGCCGGTGATCTGATTGGACATGTGTGGTCGATATGCATGTGGGTGTTTCGGTGCCCTACAGATGTTTTTGCCGTGTGCGTGTATGTGTGCACACAGTTCTGCCTTTTGTGAGGCCTACACAGGGGTATTATTGACAGCTCCAGATTGTACAGACCAGGATGTACAGCTCAATGTGTCTGGCCATGGCCACATGACCTGTGCTTGCCAGGGGTTGCACGGGCACTACCATGTGGAGGTACAGATTGGCTACTGTCTGATGACACATGTCCACTGGAAACGTGTCCCCGCTGGGAACATCCAGGACCAGGTCCACGTGACCTGCTGTGTCCTGGTGTGGACAGCGCAGCACCAGCTGCACTGCTACTACTCACAGCACTATGGGAGTGGGCATGTGAGGTGGCACGCTCACGTTGACCTGCACTAGGTAGTGTAGCTGTCCTACGTCCACGTGTCCTATGCCTCACTCCTACCAGATGTTCCAGCACAGACAGCTCACTCTCACGGATTGCCATGCCATGGTCAAGGATTCTGACCATGTCACCCAATCGCCTGTCCAGAACATCAGCAATCTGCTGTTGAGCATTTGCCAATGCCTGGATGTTGTCATTTACAGTATGGATAGCAGCCCTCTGCAGCCACTGCCCTTCTCAGTTCTGCCATTCAGCACATGCCTGTGCCGCCATTACAGTCTGGAACATGCGTCTGGTGACATCAGCTACTGCGCTCTGTCCTGCAGGTGCATGTCTGCCAGAGGTCCTCCTACAAGCAGCACTGGCCACATGCCTATGTGGCACTTCTGCAGTCATTACACTGTCACCATGGTGTGGAGACACACCTTCTGTAGCCACCACACGTTCCTGTTCCACGCTAACAGACGCTGACTGTCCTTCCTCTATGGCCACTGGTGATGCGGTATGTGTTGGCATCAGAACTGTGTGCGGGGAAGAGGGGAACATAGCTGGGATGGCAACCACTGGCAAAGATTCAGCCCCTGACAACCCTGCCTATACCTCATGCATATGTTCATCACTGCTAGTATCCGTGGGGACACTAACATCAGATGGACCGCAGGAGGGTAACGCACCTACATCACCTGTGAATGCAAAGAAAGACTCTAAATTACAATAGACACACACAGACAGACACAGACACACACAGACACACACAGACAAACACAGACACACAGACACACACAGACACACACACACAGACACACACACACACACACACAGACACACACACACAGACACACACACACAGACACACACAGACACACACACACACACACACACACACACACACACACACACACACACACACACACACACAGACACACACACAGACACACACACACAGACACACCATGCATGTGATTTGACAGACGGCATGCAGCATGCATGTGATACAGCAGACGGCATGCAGCTCAGACATTAATAGTGTTAGTTAGCATACCTCCTTGGGCTGCACACAACAGCAAGCAGGTGTCATATCAGTAGCCATGCAATTCACACAATCATGGTAGTTAGCATGCATCCCCGTGATACACCATGTAGACCAGAACAGGTTATCAGTACACATGGCTGAAGTGACCTTGACATGTAATCTGCTGACGTGTGCATTAACATGCATACATGTCTGACACAATGGTGTCCTGACACATGTACAGAATTGTAATGGGCATCACATTGCAGTGCTGTCTGTATGCCCTACAGATAGAATGCATGTTTAGCAAATGTGCATGAGCATTGAAGGGTAGTGTGAGCCATCTACATTGCTATACAGTGTGAAGTACAGACACTGTGCCATTGCATGGCATCATGAGGCATCTATATTGCTATACAGTGCATAATATGCACACATTGCATAGCCATAACTGCATGCATACCAATGACATAACTATGGATTGTGACCCACGATGCTGAGGAGTATACACACCAAACCATGCTGTGTTATGTGACAGGTCACTGGAAGACCTACAGATGACACCCCTGCACAACTACTACAGAGCCTTAGCTGCCTGGCAACCATGTCCACACATGGCAGACTTGTCAATTCACCATGTCCCACATGACATTGATGTACCACACACACGAGGTGCACAGCTAACGGTGATGTCCTACAGCAGCAAGGGAAATGTACAGTATCTGTGGCCTGATGTGGTGTCAATGTCTGTGGAAGCTGTACAGGTGACTACTGTCATGCTATGACACAGTCGTGATGTTTAACACATCTTATATGGTAGACTTAAGTGACACCTCCACTAGCTGTGCACAGGCTTTTAGGATGTCCAGTGTACCACATCAACTGTATAATCAGTCAACTAAGGTTATAATTGGACCATGTGTGGACAATGTGCAACAGGGTGTATACACATCACATCTACTGTGTGGCTACATATCTCTGGCCATCCTCCATGGCCATGTGTAAACATGTGTTGGCCAAATGTTTGTGATGGCCATCTATCTCACATGTCTGTGTTGTCCCATATGACATACACCCATAGATGTCAGATATGTCACCATCCACAGGGCTATGCAGACAACGGGTTGTATGTTTGGTATGTGGGGTATGCGTTATGGGATAGTGTGACAATATTGCAGCCAGAACACTACGTGTTGGAGACATGTCAGATGGCACATCACAATGTGTGCACCCATTGCAGGGGCATATAACACAATGGTGACTTCTGTGGGCTGCCCATATCCCAGCTCACTGTGTGGTACTGTTTGCGTACCACACATGTGTTGTTCCAATGTATAGTACATATGGCTACATTGTACAACACCTCCACCGTTGTATGCACAGCTGTCCACACATGTAGCAATGACAGATACTGTGGTTTCATGTTGGTGTATCATTTCATTTGTATATATTGCACATGGGTAGCCAGTGTGAATGATGGGAGATGCGACCTGTATATCGTGACTGGACCAAACATCAAGTGTACAAGTGTTAACTGGCCACATGGCGAATAGATCTATGCTTTAACATGCCTGATACTGATGACGGTCTCACCTGCAATGGACTTATGTATGTGCGGCATGCCAGAAGTACCTGTATAGGGGTGACACAGAAGTTTGAACATTATCCATGACTGTATGACAGCCACAGAGTGCACTGTGCATGTTAACACATTTGCCTGTACAATAGCATATAGTATGTACATGTGTGCATACACAGGGTAGCATGCCGTAGTATGCAGCATGTGTGTAAACATACCTTTAATATGATGTTACATTACATAATGTACAGTGACACATGAAACTAAATGGGATATAATAGTCATATGTGCAGTACTGACTTACCAGGCAACTCCAGGCTCATTGGTTGGGAGACACCCACCTCCACAATGGCAACTAGTGTTTGTGGATGCTGTTCTGAGGGTGTCCCCAGACTGGCCAGTAGCTCCTCGGAGGGTGTGAGTGGGGGCTGGGTTGGTGGCCCACCACCTGTTCCACCTTGTTCCCTGGCGATTGCAGTAGCACACTGTTTTGCATGTTGTATCAAGTCCATGCAGTGTCTGCGCACCTGCTGGTAGGTGCATTTATGGCCACCCACATCATTAACCCTCCTGCAAAGGTCCCGCCACAGGTCGTCACGCTGCTGGGCATGCTGTGGTACATGGCTGAACAACACCTCATAGTTCTCATGGAGGTACGGGATGAGGACATCATCCTCCTGGTGGCTGTACGCTGGCAGGCATGAATGAGGCATTATCTGTAAGACATAATGATGGTGACAGGTCACAGTAAGTATCACAGAGATGTACAGAGATACTGCTGCACATACATTTGTATTAAATCTAGTACATCTGCAGTTATCTTTGCAAATCATCATGACACTGACACGACTGACATGTTTGTGTCACACACATGTAACACCCGTTATGCATTGGATATCATCACCATATATGTGTGTCACCTCATTACATTGTTCATACTCCATGTGAATGATGTCTTGATATGGTCATGTCTGTTTGCCTGCACTGGTGTTCTTACCTATCAGCACATGCCTGGATGTGTCCACAGTAATGCTGTTGACCTTGATGCTGTGTATATGTCACATATCAACACATACACTGCCTTAATGGACTTGAGCAGTGACAATGCACACATACGCATGGAAACCTTTACATGCATGTGTTTTGCCATATACATCTACACGGCACTGTGCAGCAGTTCAACGTCCTGCCACAGATTGCCTGTATTGCACATGTGATAGACATGGGACAATGGCTACCCGGACATCATTCGCAGGGATGGTTATCAACTATAGCATGTACGGGCAAGGTTTCCTAGCTGTATCCGGCAGCCATTTTGCCACCATGAGGTGCATCACTGCCACATTACTGATCCAGTCAGTTGATAATACATCTATCATGCGGTCATCACACCATGTATGACAGAGATGACATGTGCAGCTTTGATGGACAAGGTCGCATGGTATGGCGGGAGTATGTCACATGTATGGCACAAGGATCTGTCCAGCATGTGGCGATCCTAGTAGTAGGACGGTGGCTGTCCATGACGTATGTCTTTCAGATCATGATATGTACATGTAGCATGTCCAACATCATAGTGTAGCACATGTCTTTATGCAAGGTAGCCAGCATGCTGCATAGTGGAGGTGAGGATTGTAAAGGCTGGTATCGCCCATCCACACATGGCCAATACCCCTTAAAGGTGATATGTGATCCAATATTGGTCACCCAAGTGCTGAGTATGCCTGTCCAATGATCTGAATGCTCATGGATGGCACTCTGTCATGACATGGGTGCCTCGTATGACTACCTAATAGGCCTGGAGACGTCACCAAGTCAGGGAGGTGAACTGCACAGCACCATCCCTTACACAGTGTCCATAATGTTGACCGCAGCCTAGGTGGTAGTTAATGGGTACAGGGATATTCACCTAGCGGTGACAATGCTAATATCATCTGTCAGATTGTGCACATATGTCACACACCTCACCCACAAAGCCCATTCTGTATGTTGTCCACAACACTGAGACAGCTATTGCTCATAGGTCATGGACATTCACATCCTTACATACACAGATGCCTCACATTTGTCTCTGTGGTATGGGCTACAATGAGGGGGGAGTACAACACATTAACCCTGTTTTACTGTAGCTGCCACTGGTGTGATATGCACATGTCACTGTGACACCTTTTGTAGTGACATACAAAGGTACATGTAGTCAAACATCCGTATTGTCATCTATGTCTGTACTGCTTACATCTACGTTGATAAAGGTTCATGGACTTGCAGACCATACTCAGCAGGGTAATAGTGCAGTGCCTCCAATTATGACTGTCGTCACCACTTGTGGGTTGATATTATCCAACACCCTATTTGTATTGCATTTTCATGCTCAGGACTTGTACAGAACTTGTGAGCACTTCATGAGCTACTAGTTAATATAGCACCCATTCCAAACAATTTCTCACAAGTACACTGTCTGTCCTTACATTTCCAGCTTGCTTACAGTACAACAGCTGCTGTACACATGTAACTCACATATCTTGTGAGACATGGTTGAATATACAGGCATGTCCAACTGTCACGTACAAGTGCTATTGCCTGTCTATATGATGAATATGGTGTACATGTGGCTATAGAACAATTGTCTCATGTACACAGTCAATGCTTACCTCCCAACATACGACACTATAGCCTGAGGGAGATGCACATATGCAGCCATGCTGGGGGTAATGCTCTCACCAACCCAGACTGAACCTGACAGTCATGTGGGGACGTGTAACATTTGCAACACACCCCACTCATCACATAGTCTCACAAGATCTCCACCACCACAGGCCACACATAGTATGAGTACAACTTTTGCAGAACCTCTCCATAATCTATGTAGGCACCAAAGGCAGCCCCCATCACCAAACACAACAATAACTTATAGCCCACAGACTGATGTGTGCCCATCACATAAAGCCAATAGGGTGTTATAACATACACAACACACCAGTCATAGGTGACTCTGCAGGCAGTCACACTGATGTCCCACTCATCAGGCTACACAAGGCGATAGTTGCTTACATCTAGCTGTCAGGTAACTGGTTCTGCAACATTACCTATGCACCCATGCCACACCTCACCAGGTAAAATTTGACTGTCAATCTCCATGTTAGTGTGACTGCCCTGCGATGCAACTTCACAAACTACATGTGCAGGGACATGTAATAGCTCACCGGTCTTGTAGCCCTGATGGTATCGGCCAAGCCCTTGGGAGCATTATGCATTCATCCGGACTTGATATCACTGTACAATGACTGACTGTTTCACTTCAACAGTTGCCTATGCTTCTGCTGACATTCCACAGGCATCCAGTATCTGTCCGCTTTGACTGACATGATCAACAAAACACGATGCTTTGGCACAGATGACCTGCACCTGTCAGCCTTGGGAGTACAGATAACATGTAAGGCTCTTGCTGCTCCTATACTGCCTGTCTTGTACAGTTTCCAATAACATTCACCACCAGAATGGGAACAGGCAAGCAAAACATGGGGTCATGTGACTCAATGCTTGACATCTTCATCTCTGACACACGCAGGCAAGGCACTCCTTATAATGGACCACTTCAATATCTCTGCAGTGACTGGGACCTGCCTCTAGGCTTCGCAGAGCACACCTGCACTGACAAGTTACGCAGACCACATCTTTCAGTCATGTATACACAGACCACACCTTTCAGTCATGTAACCGGGACTGGAACACCCACGGCTGAGGTGTTCCCATATTCCACTATGTTGTACACACCTCCTGGCTAGTTACTTAGCACAATGCATCAGAGGTGATCCACGTGCAACTAACTGTGGCCAGAACTGCTATACACATTGTAACATGCTACGGATTCAACAGCATACCCCACGGTTACCAGCCCTCATTTCGTGGTGTACTGGACAGTAGGGTTCAGACAGGTACTGCTGATGTGTGACTGACACTACTCCACACTTAACCGGGATAGCCACTCATGTACCAACACATTAGGCCAATGCTGTCTGGGATTCATAACCTCCACTCGGCTGGATCAACCCATACACACCACCTCCAAGACCAACAATATCCTAGACATGGACACTACCAACATGTGACTGGTAGTCCACACCTGGGGTTATTCCCTCGTTGGTGGTTTCCGAACATATGCTAATCACCATTGTTATCCACATCCCGGCACCACACCCTTCATGGCATACACAGTGCAAGATTACTACAACGCCTACTACAGATGTCTTATGACAGCAGTAGTAAATGTCATGACACCCGTGCAGATGGACAATGCACATACAAATGTTGAAACATACCCCAGTGCACTTCATTAGCACTTACATGACTGCATGGATCATGCTATTCCAAACAGAGCCATGATGGTACCCACCAGATAACGGACGCCACTCTGGGGGTCCAGTTCCATGGACATAATGTACAACAAAAGGTGGAGGCTGTTGCAAAGTGGAGTACAATCCCATGGGTGGGGTAGCTCACTGGTAAGCCACAGTAGGGCTACGGGATCCCTTATCACATACTCCAAACCTAGCTACGTAAACATTACTGTGACACATTCCAGGGTGTACCACAAGGCATTATGGAGGTATGTCAGTAGTCAATGGCAATACCCACATCTGCTCTGACATACAACAGCTACTCAGGAACATTACAGAACCGAGTGATGTTGGCAACATCCTGGCAGATGGGTTCAATGCTAACATTGCACCCTCTCACTCCCTACAGGGTCACAATCCATGCAGGAACATTGCAGTGTCCCTGCGGTCACAACTACACAGTACTAACCTGCACTCTCTAAGGCCTGGAACACTGACTCCATGTGACCGTCCAACATCCCAGGCTGTGATTTACACAAACCTCTGAACGACATGTCTCCCCACTTGGCCACCAGATTCAGTAATAGCCTTGTATCAGACATTGTGGCCCCTGAATGGCACACAGCAACAGTTATCACACTCCACACAGGTGGCACCACAATGAACCAGAGGGACTATTACCCTATACACCTGACTGGACTGTTCTGCAAGGCTATGGGGCACATCATCATGGAAGTCATTCACAGAGACATTGGTGGGCTCCAGTCCTTTGATGCCACCCAGTTTGGACTTGTTAGGGCCAGAGCATGGCTCCTACACCTGGTGGACTCCTTTGATACAGTTACCAGGGTAGTTGATGACAGTAAGGGCGTCCACAGAGCCTACATTGTCCTCTCATTGGCTTTCAGCACCATTCTCCATTCTGGTATTGACAACATACACATCCACCTGCATATCGACCCTTATGTCTCAGGATGTTATGCAAAGTGGCTCACAGACAGGACCCACACAGTGAGGGTAGCATACCATAGTACCTACTGTATTTCAGTTACACTTGGTGTACCACAGTCCTCAGTCATAGGGCCCCTCATGTTCGGTATATGCTTCCCTGAGGTACAGGCTAGCACAGAGGGACTTTCCCTGACTAGCTTTCCAGACAACTGCATACAAAGCGCCATGATTGATCCGCCAGCTGATACTGACTCCCTCCATAAGGGTGTCACTGTGACGGATACCTGATATCAATATCATGGCCTCAAGCTGCATGACACAAGGTGCATGAACATCCCCTTTGCATTACACCAGTCACCCACTGACTATCACATAGGTGGTAGTCCCCTACATACATGTCACATTGTACGTGATCATAGTACACACGTATGTAGCACCCACTCCTTTGATAACCATATTGCCAATGTGGCGTGGATATCCTTCTACGCGGCCACCCTTATCTGTACTGGGTTTGTAGCTGGAACATAGGCACCCATTGTACTTCTGAACTCCTGACGTATACACACATTCAAGGGTGCAACACCCTGTTTAGGGTGTACCTTACAGAACAGCTACGGCTTTACATACCGCAATATTAACACGCCATGAGGATTATTGAGCTCCGAAGGTTGACGTATGCGGCAGAACTATGGACACCACGACTGTACACATTTGCATACTGCATACTCAGGGGTGACCTCTGCTGAAAATACAGGGCCCATGTCCACAACAATATTCATGGATATATTCCACATAAGCGACATAAGCAAAAGCCACTGAGAGCAACATGCTCATGGATATGTGCACACACGCAACGATGAGTGGGATGTGCTTAAGGATTACATTCCCAAACCAGACACTCACCATGCTTTGGAACATGATTCCTATGTACATCACGCAGGGACACTCAGTAGCACTGTTCATGTGATACCTGGTGGATGGGAGACACACATGTATGCCAGGGATCACTGCAGTGGCTGTACTGTGCAGAGGTGCAGGTAACACATGGCTCTGCTGTTTACAGACAGGACACTACCATAGAGAGGTGCCGCTGGTGAAAACACTGTAGTTGGGCTTAAACATAGACTTGCCAGACAGCATAGTACCCCACTATGAACCTGTGAAGCTATTACATGTCCTTTGTGCATGGTTAATTGAGTAGCTCTTCCATTTCGATTAGCATTCATGCTGTTAAAGTGTCCTGTGACTACAAGACATCTGTATCCTGTTATTGTATATTGTACATGCCAATAGACAATACCTTTGGTATGCATGATATGACTGTTATGCTGTGTAGAATATCTGACATATCTACTTACAATACTGTACATTACACATATTTTACATATTATTCCATAATGCAAAGCATACTTGCATAGCAGGACCACCTTAGGCATGTCATTGTTGTTATATGCCCATACACATGCCTACTGTGACAGTATATCAACATATACTATCCCCTGTTATGGCACGTACTTGTTGGACATACCCTACCACTGACGGCAGGTGGTATGGAATTGTTCTGTTTAAAGTCCTCATGTAGCATCCCTTGTGGTGTCTGTGATGTTTAGCTTGTGGCCCACTGCAGGACACACAATTTCTACAAGCGTTACTATGCTCAGCAAGACATCACTACATAATACCTTTTCCCACTTTATGCATTGCAGACACTTTTAATTAAATACAAAACAGGCTATACATACACTAACATACTGAGTGTTCTACATACCTTGTTAGCGTTCCGAACTTTTGTAACTATCTCTCTTACACTGTTTAAACAGTTCTATGGTATGAGCATACGGTTTGAATGCCTGGCAAGTCATCCTTATATACATCGATACCTGTAACATGTGGTTTCCTGCCGCCAATTGGTGTTCCTGAGTAAATTATTACATGCACATCAGCTGTGCAGATACTCCATTCGCCAATTATGCCACAACAGTGGGGTATAATTAACTTCTCCACTTGGGCGTTGCCCATTTGCCCTACCTTGGGGGAGATGGCCTGTATGTGTTTTGTTGTGTGTAATTGCAACTGCTATGTGTAGAGACACGAATATTTTGGATTCATGTCCCCCGTGGATTGTGTGTGATGGCTAGAGTATGTGGTTCTACATGTGAGTGTATCTGTCATCTCAACCGTCTGATAAGGGACTATTGCAAACAAAACCTGTAACATCGCCGTCTGTTCCATTATACAATGGCTACGATTTCACATGGTGCCTTTAAAAATGTGTCTCTCACAAGGTATGTTAACACTTCTGCAGATGTAATTGAGTGAGTGGATGTTTGTGCTGTTATTACAGTCTGTATTGCTATAGTTTCATGTGTAGGGGATGTAGGTGTGTGTACGTAGCATATACAGGCTTATGGGGCTTGCATTTCTACATATTCCATATATGTGTGTGGGCTCCTTCCCTAATTAAAGACCTATCAGTTAGTAGACTTTTGTTGCAGGCATATACATTGGGCCGTTGTTAATTGGTTTCTATATAGTATGCAGGTGAGGTTGATAGTTCCATACCTCCGGAAATACAGCGATATGTAAAGGAATGTTACTAAATAACAGCTGTCCCGTGTATTTCTGTCCCAGATATTTGCACTCATTGCAGTTGTGTTGGTAACTGAACCTCTTTGGCATGGGTTGCCACCTTTTCAAATGGCCATAGTGGGACATTTGTGGGACACACATCGGTGTTTACAGGCCGACACATACCCATGGTCAGTACACAGGATAGCACATACTTTTATCCTGAATACATACTTATTCTTGTAGGACTTTGGCTACTTATCATATTTTATATATCATTTACATTTCTTACATACAGGCATAACTATTTAATGCAACTATTACATAATATGTGGGACATAATTATGTCCTGCAATCTCAGATATTTGCCCTTTTTAATGTTTTATGTCAGGACACAACTGCCCAGGAAGGGGCTGTCCCTCCTAATGTGGGACAGGTGGTAACCGTATGCCTACCATCTAGCTATAACAACACCTACCATAATGATCTACCTCTGAGTTAGCACTAACAGACACATGATGCAGGCACATACATTACAGTCACATGGAAACGCACACTGCACCCTCAACACACACATATACAGACTACGGCAATCACAAACACAGTTGAACACAGTACCTATGTGGACCGCAACACCGGCAGTAGTAACTAAATGTCCCTTCATATCCATATCGTGATAATATTACTCGCGGTTCTAATGTTCCGGTACTGTATTCTTTCGGTCTTTCAGCCTCATGGTTACGCGTGTCGGTATGTGACACATTCCATAGTTGGCAGTATCCTATTTATTTGTACCTCCATGGTTGTGTACATGTCGTTGACCTATCTATATATTTGCAGATATCGGTGACTCCGTATATATCAACATATATCTCTCTAGCACCCTTTCTATGTATATATATATATATATATATACATATATATATATATATATATATATATATATATATATATATATATATATATATCTGACAGAGAGAGTGACAGGCAGAATACACCTTTCATTGTGTACTTGTCGGTGTATACTGTTTCCTGGACTCCGTACGTTTGTGTTTGAACCTGTCACATTACACACCTGCCGTAGGTACATCTTGGCTACCATAGTGTTAGGTGATTGTGTACATGATTACGTGTTCTACTTCTGGCAGTGATCGTTTTACCCTTCAGAGCAGGCACTATTAGTACAGGGGTGAATAATGGTGGTTTCACCTGTTCTGGACATCATTGACCATGATCTGCATGATATTCAGAGAAGCTTAGCCCTGTTTCACGCATATCCATATAGTCATATTTAAACGATGCTTACCAGCACTGGGCAACACATATTCCTGCTAACGTGTGCTAAACATGATCTGCTGACCTGCATCCGACATGCATTATTCATGCCTTCAGGATTATGTTACATCCCTTGCAGGACGTGGGACCGGGCACATGCACGACGGTCACTGCATTTACCACTTGGTCATCCGGAATTTGTACACGTGTTATGGCATTTTGTATGTGGACTATACTACAGCTGTTACTCCATACTGCAATCACATGGGTAACTCAATTAGTTTACATATGGATGAGTCCTATTAATGGTATGTCCATGTGATTTGTAATGGATGTGCTCCAGCATTGGGTATGTATATCACAGTGAGCCACACAATATAATGTGTTACACCTTCAAACGACCGTAGGTGGAGCATGCTGTGGTGACAGATACCTGTCATGGGTACACCCCATGCCTTGACACGACATCCATGATTACATTAAGTGAAGCCCCTCATTAACGCACCAGGGAATCCATGCAGAGTGTGTGGGGAACAGTGATGACACACATGGGATCCAGCAATTGCCTCTGCTCCACTGAGTGACAGTTGGTTACTCGATGTTGTGGCGACAGCAGACACTGTTTGCCTCGATTAATGTATGGCTGCTGACAATCGGGCGTGTACCTACCGATGTACCTGGGAACCTATACACACAGTACCAACATATGCTGATAGGTGCTTGTACTGTTCAGGTGTTGACATTCCTTGTTCCAATAGCTGTTGTGTGTACAATGGTTGAAGGCTGCCTATGTAGGATTCACACAGTAGCCCACCTATACATTACAATTTACAGGTGGTCGTGTGTGTGTGCCATCCATTTTACTGTGTGTGCAGGTGGAGAGATGTGTCAGTCCGTAAGGGCCTACACTGTCAGAGTATGCGCTATATGTTCCCTCTTTGCCAAGGCATAGGCATATTGGGCATGCCTCCATCTGCCTACTGGTACTGGCACAGGGTGTTCATGGTCTGAATCCCTCTGTGCCTGTGATGGCCTTGGCAATTGCGGTGGGCTATGAGGGCCTTCACCATTTTGTCCCTGCTGCAGCTGTTTCCACAGGATCATATTATGTAGCATGGCACATACTATAAAGATGTGGGCACACGTGCCTGGAGAGTACTGCAAGGCTCCACCAGATATGTCCAAGCAACGGAACCGTGATTTCAGCATCCCAACACACGCTCTATGATGATTCTGGTTTGTGCGTGTGCCTCATTATGGCATTCTTGCATGGGTGTGTATGCATTTCTGATGGCAGTCATCATCCACTGCTCCAGTGCATAGCCAGCATCCCCCACAAGGTGGCCATGTGGGATGTCCCCCCTGACAAATACCTGATACAGCTGTGAGGCATGCCAGATATGGGAGTCATGGTAGCTTCCAGGGCAGCCAGCACACACATCTATGATATTGCCTTGGGCATTGCACATGACCTGGCAGTTGATGGAATGGAATCCCTTGAGGTTTATGTAGTGCCTACCATGCTCACCGGGTGGTGACTTGATATGTATGTGCATGCAGTCTATCGCACCCAGTACCTCCGGGTAGTGTGCCACATGGTGGAAGTGACGCATATTGCTGGCCAACTCCTCCTACGTTCGGGGGAAGTATATATGCTCATTGGCATGTGGTAACATGGCATCCAGGAACTGGTGTAGTACCCTGGATGCTGATGCCTGTGAGATCCCCATTATATCTCCAGTTGGCCTTTGAAAGGTACCTGTGGCTAGTATTCGCAAGCTTACACATACCTTCATGTCCACTGGGATGGGTTCCCCTCTGTTGTTTCTGGATCACAGGCGTGGCCGGCACAGCTCAACTATTTGCTGTAAGATGTCCCTGTCCACCCTGTAATGCTCTACTATCTCCAGATCATGTAGCCCCTGGTAGGTTACTCTTGGTCTGAACACTCTTCTCCTCCTCCGGGGCCTGCGGTGGTTGTCAGCATCATCCTCCACAACACCGTCAGTCTCTAACACATGGTGATGAATCACAGCTATGGCAGCTCCCAACATGTACATTTTAAAAGATCACCGTATGTTAACACCTATGGCGCAGTGTTTGGGAATACACAGGTGTGTGTGGGGTGCTTTCACACTTTATACTATTGTGCTGTGAACACCGATGATGTCATAGGGTGTGTATGTATGAGCATAGCTACAGGGTATCTTATGTATTTTATGACAGGAACTACTATTGTGGTGCCTTTGGTGTTGAATTACATTCGGCTGCCGTGGATTACCTCTTGCCCTTCCCTTTACATTTCTTCACATTTCACCTACCATTTTCTGGCATGCATCCAGCAGCCTGCTTTCATTTGTACTTTCCTAGACCTGGCTTATCTTGCATAATGTGTTCTATTGCCAGTCTACTGCAGGTTTGCTTTGCTCTGCTATGACAGTTCTCCTTTCTTTGCAATCCAACACCTCCCCTATCCTGTTTTGCAGGTTTCTGCGAGCAGACTTGTCAGCTGCCGTCGATTGCCCGCTGTGAGTTAATAGGTGTTAATTGCTCAGTTGTACTCCAATTACCCTACTGTGGCATTTCCTCATTTTCTTCCCCTGACCTTCCTGTTTGTGTTAGGGTGCACAGCGCGTGCATCCGCTTACCGGGTTTCGGGCATGTTTTCATCCCCATACACATGCGCTTTCGTGCACCATATGTTCTCTCAGCTAAACGATGCTATACCTACCTCCCCACCCCTGTCCTGCAGCTTTGCTTAACAATGGCCAGGTCAGATTTGCATTGCTCCAATGTACTTACAGCTATGGTGGCACACCCCAATGCTGATGTCATGTATACCTCTGAGACACTCATTGGTGTTGTAGCGCTGCACCGTATGGTACATCCTTAATCCGGCGGGACGTTTGCGATTCAGTATTACCTGCCTCATTTGCATGGCATTGACTACTAATTCATAGTTACCGCACCGAGCACTGTCACAGACCCTTAGCAACCCTTGCAGCTTGGTTGTGGTGTACCATGCATACCATTGAGTATTATAGTGAAATCCTAATTTGTATTACATTGTGATTTTATGACATTTGTATATATTTTCTTTGTGTTCCCATTTGCGCACACATGCCCTGCTGTTGTACTTTGCGTTACTGTGAACATGACATTAAATGTTGTTTTTTAGGTGTTCTTCATCTTTTCTTATGCCATTGGCTGTATATTTAGCCATTGGCATATGTTAACTTTGTAATACATGAGTCTGGTCCGCTTTCATAGCTCCGATGTTCTGTTTGGAAAAATGTAAACCGTGTTTTTTGATTTACATTTCTGTGGGCTTACGCTACGGCTGCACCACTTCATGTATCGCTATGTACCTTCATTTGCATGGTGCAGCCCTGCAGATGGGGTGATTAACATACCTAAGCCGAGGGCTGCGCAGATCTGGTGTACGCCGGTAGTGCACGTGGAATTGGATTGTACCTGAATCGCTTGGTGGCCATATTTGGCGTTATACCGCCTACACTATGCCTGCGCCTGGTGCAAGCTTCATGAATCCCGGGGAATGAATTAAAAAAAAATAACTGTAATGTGCCATGCATGAGCTATTAGACTGAAAACAGTCTTTATTTCTAGAGATAGCAGGCAAATGAAAACTCAGTTTGATTTCTAAAATTTTCTTGATTCATTATACCCACCTCTGTGCATAAATTGAGTGTGCATAACTAAACACAACTAAACACAACTAAACACAATGTGCTTGTTGTAGCTTTATGTATCAAGTTATGTTGCCTTGTAACATGTTATTATGGTTTCTGCAGCTAACAAAGAGAAAACAATGACTGTAATTATGTTATTTTTGCATTTGTACTACTTGAAAAGACTTATTTGTGCTTTGCATTTCTGTTTAGACCCCAAGACCTATAAAGTCTGAAGAAGTCATTATAAAACACCTTGAAACATATTTTTATTTCTAATAATCTTTACTTTGAATTGATATATACAAATCATACTTCTCAAGTGCTCCTCATTCCGAGGAATGTACCTTATTTGGGAACTTAAAAAGTTCATGTTCCTCAAAGTACCACATTAACAGGATCTGTCAGAAATTCTTTGATTAGAATTTGTTAACTGGTATCCATGGTAAATAGAAACAAATCACATTTGTTCATTAAAATATCATTTGTATAAGTAGAACCAGCATATTTTAACCATCTTATGACATTTCTAGTTGAGATTGTTAGTAAGCCATTAGTATGTGTTCCACATTTTGCCCATTTGTTCCACATTATGAGGGCTAGTGTCTCTCATTTTAGAGATGGAAGGTTGAGTGCTATGGCACAAATTGGTAGATGTAAATTGAAGTGTGTACACATTTTTGTCTTGGCCTTAGATAAGAAAGTGAAGAAGGTAACAGGTATATTATTTTTTGTGAAATGTTAATATTGTTTTCTAAGATATATATATATATATATATATATATATATATATATATATAGAGAGAGAGAGAGAGAGAGAGGAGAAAAATGGTCAGGTAGTATAACACAAACTATATGTCTCTTGTTTTTAAGACCACAAGGAGCTTTAATCTCATTATGAAACTGTTTAGAAAATAAAGTACTGTTCTGACTTCTTTGCTATCATTACAGTGAAAGCAATCAGTTCATTTTTCTTATAATCAGAGTGAATAATGCTGTTGCTATTGCTTTAAGGAATCATCTGTTATGTGAAAGTAAAACAAAATTATGCATACAATATTTGCTATAAATTATGTTTAAGGCATGCAGGAATGCAAAATAAAGATTTAAAATAGATGAATTTAAAATTTATGCTCAAGAAGAAACATGCTGCCCTAGGAAGATTAGATTTAAGCACTTTGCCCTTTTCTTGAGAGTGTTCCAATGACATAATATTATTAAATGTTGTTTTAAATACCACATCTTTTAGTTCTTGATAACTTTAACATATGGTTCTATGTTATGAAGAGATTATGGTTTGTCCAGTTAATTACCTCTGCAATCCACAGTCTGAGAGCAATGCTCTCCAACTTGGTATGTCACCTGGGCATGAAAAATCAGGATTGGTTTTGGAACCAATGTGCTGGTCAGTGCAGGCCATGTCCTTATCCCTTTAGCACTGGATGCCAGCTACATTAGCCCCCGATCTGGAGTTGTTGGATGCGTGTAGTATAAGTAAAGCTACAGTTTATCCTTTTTCCCCTGTATTTGTTAACAGTGACCAGTTCTTGAGTCAGTTCCTAACTATAATATGTCATGATTCCTTGCTGTAGGTCTGTTTGCCAATCTCATATACATCCTGTTTTCCCATGATCCTTTGCTGTAGATCTGGTTGTCCATCTCATGTACATTCTGTCTTCTTGAGGGACTATGAACTATGTTAACTCTTGTACTCTACTTCAATTACAATTGGTTTAGATTTTGATTTCTATTTCCTAGTAACTGCCATTTTGTCAGTCAGTAGCTTTAAACTTAGTAAGACTTTACCATGTCTGGGCAATTCAGATCCTATATCACAGCTCAAAAGACTAATGTCCTTATTTACAACCATTTGCTTCCTCAACATTGCTGACAAAGTACTCTGTGGGAAATTTTTTAACTCTACCAACTCATTACATTCCCAAAAAATCATGTCCCCAATTACCCCTCTCTCTGTCATCACACCTCCAACATTTACTACCTACTTGATGAAAATTCTCTTAAGTTTGCTTGGGGTAGAAAATATCCATGCAAATACTTTGAAGCAAAAAATCTTTAACTTTGTAAATGTTGCTATACATGTGGGGGCTCTATAGATATCCTCCCAATGTTATTTTGTATATTGCCTTTCCATTCTTGCTCTTCCCAATCTTTTCTAACCTCTTCTGATCAATTTATATAATTTTTCTCACTTTTATACAGGGGTTAGGGCATTGCATCAACTGATGCCATCTTTCTTGATTTAGTACCACTCTCCTACCTTCTTTCACTGTCATGTCTGTATGTCACAGATCTTCTGTTTCACATTTCTTCTTGCTTTTATCCAGTCTCTCCTTAAATTTCTTAACCAATTTGTCTTCTACTTTAACTGTGTCTGAAACCCCATAATCTGTTCTGTTGACGTTTTCTGCAATTGCAGCTACTCTGGATTCTACTCTGGTGCCCCCATTTCTTTCTCTGTCTCACAGAGTGCATCTTATCACCCATCGCAGGCACATCATATATATCACCTCTAGCTTCCTCAAGTGCTCTTCCTTTACTGCCTAGGTATCTGTACCATACAGTAATATTGGTCACACCACCATTTCATATGTCTTACTTTTCAGCCTCTTTCTCATTCTTCTGTCACACTACTCCTGACACTCTATGCTAGTTGGCTGCAGTCCATCTCATTCTAGCTGTTGGAGTATATCAAATATTTTGTTATTTTAATGTGAAATGCAACATTCATTTGTCTGTTTGACATGGATTTTGTATATGTTTTTCTCCTAATTGCAATTACAAATGAGGCAGACACAAAGTAATTCAGCAGTGTGGTCAAGGCTTCTTTGAACAATTATGATACATAAGTTATATGCTGAAAATGTAGCCTTCTACTAGACACAATTTCTGTATAAGAAGTGTACTAGCACAAAGCCTAAAGGACAGAAAGTGTAAAGTGAACAATTTGTTTATTCTCCTGGAATAGGTTACAAAGTTATGACCTAATGTTGCCTTTGTAACAAGAAACAAGCATGGACACCCCTTTGTTACTATGGGCTATCATATGTCTCATAATGTAAATATTTGTAAATACATCATCAAGCAGGCTGAGCTTATAATATTGTAAAATGCATTGCATTGCATTCTTAGTTTTGGTTTGAGTATGTGCCAGCTTGTCTTTTGTAACATCTATGTAATTAAAAGTTTGACATGGAAAATTGTTCATACATAATAAACTGGCAATGTATCTATAGGCTTCAGAGTATCATTTTCACTGATGTCGAAGAAATGTCAAGCAATAGCTTTGACATCCTCATTCAGACTTTCTTTCTACTCAGCCAACTTTCACAGATACTTGTAACTATTAACTTGCTTCTCTATATTCCCTGTTATATTAAATTGCATCTGTTTCTGATTCCCCGTTTGCTGCCATGACAGCACTCTTTTATGTATTCAGTTCCATCCCATGTTTTTCAGTTTTATATTCCATTTTCTATCATTTACTAAAGTTCCTGTTCAGTCTGACTGCATTTCCACATTGTCTGCATACAGCAGCTTTCTTGACAGTATTTTATAGACCCTACTAATTTTCCCTTTTTTAATAGTAAATTCTGTTCTAAACTAGATTAAAAAATGTAATAAAGATGTTTTTTTCAGTTAATACTCCCATATCCCTTTCTTTCTGCGTATACTTTGTTATTAGTCCCTAGTTAGACAAAGAGAACATTTTGCTTGTATCCTTAATCCCATCTGGACCATTACCTCGTTAAGGTGAAGGGATTACTATATCGCTTTACAGTTATGAACTTTGTAATGTCAGACCATCCAAGATGGCTGCTTTTGGCAGAGATATCTGATTTAAAATGATCCAATGGGGAAGGCGGTGGCAAACTTCTCCAATATTATTTCCAAGAAAACTCTATGGATGTGTTTAAAATGAAACTAGATGATGAGACCATTGGGTCTAAAGTTGTCCAGCATACTACAGGAGAAAATAAAATGACAAATAAGATTAGTATAAGACATTATGACTCAGATAAATTAAAGAGAAAATGGCTTCTAACTAATGACATGCTCAGATGTAAAAAAGAAAATCTGATTCAGCAGTAAAACTGTACATCACTGGAATGTAGGACATAGTAACAAAGAAGTAAGGTAAACTTTACGTGGTCAATGCTGAGAGGACAAGAATAAACACAGACATCTTGGGAATTAGTTAACCAAAATGGACTGGAGTGGGTCACTTTTACATCAGATAATTATCAGATCTTCTACTCTGAATATGAATTTTGCAAAAGAAATATGTTCATTTGCAACCCAGAAAGTTATAGAATGTTCTTAATATGAATCCAAACAATACACTCAATGTTACAGCAGTACAGCTTTATGCTTCAAGTACAGATATCAAAGAAGAGGAAGTTAATCAGTTTTATGCATATCCACAGAACTTTCTGGAAAATAAAACATAAAAACGCATTGCATTCATCCCAGATTATTGGAATGCTCAAGTTGCAGTCAAAGTACTAATTGAACAAAAGTCAAGTTTGTTCTTGGAGTATGAAATAGAATGAGGACATGGACTAGTAGACTTCTGGCATGATAATTTACTAGTCATAGCAAGCATTCAATCTAAATTAAGAGATATTTTTCAAAATGGCTATCACATATGGTCAATACCAAAATCAGATTGACTATATAACTTAGAATCAGAGATAGAAAGCTCTAAAAAACAACACCTGAAGCTGGCTATGGCTGAGAATACCAACATCTTTTTGCAAAGTTCAAAATTAAATTCAATGAAACAAGAAAAAGTTCCAAGTCAAATAAATATGGAACCAAAAATATTCCAAAGAATAGGTCATGTAAGGGAAGAACAGGTTTAATGGATTAAACCTGGAGCATACAGCACATGGGAAACTACAGAGTTTTTATTTTACATTTGTTAACTGGATAACTGAAGTGGTCCAGGGAACCTGGGCCAAGAAGGCAAAGACAACACACACACACACACACACACACACACACACACACACACACACACACACACACACACACACACACACACACACAAGCATATATCTACATATCAGTTATATAAATGAAAAAGTGAATACTGATATGGCAATAAAGTACCAATATAAACTGTGCATTTGCAAAAGTACAATTATTTATAGATAGACATTGTGCAAGTTAAAACAGTGATAACAACTCATGTATATACAATGGAAATATTCAGTGAAATCAGAAATGACAAATGTGAATTAAACAGTGATAATAGCTGAAAGTGTATGTAAGTAAAACATTGTAATTAAGAAACTCAGAAATACACAATGGAAAAAAGTCCTGAAAAAACATGGAGTTATAATCAAAACAGAATTCATTAAAACATTGTTAGTATGTAATACAGTGTGGGCTGAATATGTAGCAAAATGTATTCAACCCTCAGGGTGATATTCATAGTCACATGGACGCAATAAGTCTATCTGCAAATGCAAGCAGCTAAGCTTTGACTCATAGAGGCCACTTACAGAGGTTACTTACATGAGAGCAAGAAGCCCGCAGATGAGCCTAAGCAAAATAAGCATAATGAGATGTAAATGAGGAATGATGTAAAACAGCATATGATAATAAGCATAATGAGATGTAAATGAGGAATGATGTAAAACAGCATATGATAATAAGCATAATGAGATGTAAATGAGGAATGATGTAAAACAGCATATGATAATAAGCATAATGAGATGTAAATGAGGAATTATGTAAAACAGCATATGATAAAAACGTTTTCTCGCTCCTATTTGCATTTTCCAGTGAATCTCTCCCACTTTTCCACATCATCCACAGATATGTTATATAAAGCAAAGTCTCTTCAAACCAATATACTTTGCAATCCATGAAAATGCTGTGACTTCTGCTAGCCTTGCTATTTCCTGATGTGAGCTGCTTGTCTTGGCTGCTTGCACTCAGCAGTTCTCAACAGCCAAAAAGTTGGAGACAAAAGTAGAGAATAACTCTCTATAACTTTGATAATCAGGAGATACTTGATAAGTTTAGAGGGATATTTTAAGGGTCTTAGTGAGCACAAGTGACACCTATAGGAGTACTGGTTTGATGGGTGGACTTCTTATCCCTGTGGATACTAAGGTATGTATAGCCCTTACTATACTTGCCATGGGGACCTTCAAGAGACAAACTGGATCAAGTTGGGGATCTCATAAGCTTCTGCCTTGAAGATAATGCAACAATTCCTATATGTACTCTAGGCATGTGGGGATCAGTACATCCATTTCCCAGTGACACCTCAGAACCAAGGCAGGACTAAGCATGCTGTTTATTGGATGTCACATTTCCCTGAGATACTCAGTGCAATATGATGCACCTATTTTGCAATTAGGCAACCTCCTGATCCACAAAGTGAGCAGTACCACAATAGGAAGAGCTGCTATTCTATCAATTGCCAAGTAATGTGTGCTGCATGGGGATGCATCACTAAAGTCCCTGCCTAGCAGGCCTGGCAGTGCATGATTCCCATATCTGGTATATTAGCTCACTTTACTGCATCTTCATGCATGATAGGATGGCCAGTGGTCATCTTGTTGGTAACAGGAAAGGATATATATATATATATATATATATATATATATATATATATATATATATATATATATATATATATATATATATATATATATATATATAATTTCTTTTTTCTATTGTATTTAAGTAGTTGTTCATGATAAAATGTATTGCTAAATACTAAACCACTTTTCCTCTGTTTTGTCTGTTGGCCCTTTCTCTCTTTCTCTCTCTCTCTCTTTTTTTATTTTTTTGTCTTTCAGGTGATGCTGGATATCCATGGGAGCCATGGCTTATGACACCAGTGAGAAATTCAAGGAGCTGCAGTAGACACCAATAACTCATCTCTGTCTCAGATCTGTAATGTCATCAAAAGGGTCTTCACCCTCCAGAAGAGTCATTTTTGGTGCTTGAATGAGTCCAGGGATGACCTTCAGTATGACGCAACTAATGAATGCAGTTTCATTTTGCACAACATATCTTGTGGTGGTCTGGTGGTAAAGTGACCCATGCTGTCACTGCAGTTCCTGTTTCAAGTCCCAGCACAACTAATGATAGCCATGCAGCAGCAGCAGTGGTAGTAACAGACCCTATGTGTCAGGCTCAGGTAAGCTCATGCATGGCATATAGCCATGCAGTTAAAGAGGTGACATCTAGTCCAGAACTATGGACCATAACATTCAGGTTAGTGTTTCCTTTCTTATAAAAAACACATACCTGGGGATTTGATAATCACTGTGTAGGTTTAGCACAAAGCCTACACAGTTTCCATGTTTGTGAGGTGAACAGCAGTGCTAATTGCATATGCATGCCATGCACTGGGTTTAAACATAAACAAACACAGTTTCATGGATAGCAACAGTGTTTCCAGCTAAGAAACCATGTAAAGCAAGACGGATAGCAGCAGACATATAAACCTGTTTACCTATGGGTAAACTAGGTCTGTGTATTTGTGTGAAATGCCACAATGATTACTAGGATTATTAATAAAGCAAGGTATATAGTTCCAACGCATCAGATGACAGTGTATGCAATGCAGAGTTGTGTGGAAACCTGTTTCAGGCATACTGAACAAAAGTTGTGGAAATGATCAGTAAGGGTACACAGACTGCATATAAATAAACAGTCAGGGGAAGTGTGTATATTGAATAGGGACACACAGATGAATTGTAGTAATGAACATAGGAAAAAAGGATGGGTCAAACACGGTAATGTTTAGCAGATGAGGGTATGTCAGTGAAGACAGTTGTAGCATGAACAGCAATCACATATCAACATGATACATTATAGACTGCATATTGAATGTATATGTAGAATGTACCATCACCCAGGATGATGCCACAGTATAAACAAGAAATGATTGACATCAACAATTGGCTTAGCTTTTGGTGTCAATCCAGGGGGATCCAGTATCTCTCAGCCTGGATTGAGATGGTTAACAGGCCACACTGCTTTGCCAGAGATGATCTGCACTTGTTTCCTCTGGGCTGTCAGATACTGACAAAGGTGCTTACATCCCCCATAGTGCCTTTTTCAGTCAATGTCAAAGCAACAAAAGTTCAGGCATAAAAATCTCCACTGGAGGCAAACTCAGGGTTTTGCTGTAGTCTAAACAGGAAGCCGCACTGGAGGAAATTTCCAACCTGCTAGATGACTGATTTGGCACATACTTCACCCCCCCAACCGGACACACAGGCAATATTCCAAAGTATACCTGAAAGCAGTCCTCTAACAAGTATTTCTAGAGATCAAATCATAGCTGCACTGTCCAAGGCTAAAAATATAGCCTCAGTAGTACCAGATAACATCCCAGGTTGCTTACTAAGCAACCTAAAACAGGACCTTGTGGATTCACTTAGCTTCTTCTTTAACCATAGCCTGAGAACTACCTTTGTTCCACCAGAATGAAAAACAGCAACAGTAATTCCATTTCACAAAGTGGGGCCAGCAACCAAATCTGGTAACTATAGACCCATAAGTCTAACAAGTCTCATCTGACCTGGATGAAGGTAAGACAGTGCTTACTGCCTATCTTTACCTGGCCAATTCTTTTGACACAATCTCCCCCTCTGGTATCATTGAGAAACTCTCCCAGCTGGGGATTAACCCTAACATCACTAGATGGATAGCAAATTGCTTCACTTACAGAACACATACTGTCAAAATTGGTGACTGAACCTCTACCATTAAAGCCATCACCAGTGGTGTACCACAAGGATCTGTGCTGGGGCCTTTATTGTTCAGAATCTATTTTTTGGAAGTCTAGGGTACAGCAGTTGGTCTTTGGCTTAACAGGTTTGATGATGCTTTCAAAGTGGGTGAAATCACTGAGTCCACCAACAAAGTTAACATATTACAAGAGGGCCTAACACAGACAAATGATTGGTGCCAAAACCATGGTCTACAACTATATACAAAAAGTGCCATTATTATTGCCTTTGGCAAAGTGGAATTCCCTGCTAATTACAGTATTGATAACACTGTCCCATGCTCCAACTCAGTGGTTCAAGACCTGGAAACACAGGTAAATAGCAATCTGAACTTCAACCATCATGTTTCTACAGTGATAAGGAAAGCCTTCTATGTAGTGCACCTCATAAGTAAGGGCATCAGATCAAGGTCTGAGGATATTATAACACCACTTTACTCAACATTTAGCAGAACATTAATAGAGCACAGTGCTCCTTATTGCATGGAGCTCACCAGATACTTGGAGCAGCTGGAGAGAAAACAGGGGTTTCTCACTAAGAAAATACAGGGCTTCCAAACCATGCTGTGGTATATGTGGATAGACTGAAAGAGCTGTCACTGTACTCTATATTATATTGGCTTCTGAGAGGTGGCTGCTGCCTAGCCTACAGGGCAATCTCAGACCCTGCCCTGATGTAAATACTCCACATGCACAAATCTAATGATACACAAGTCAGTAGCTTTAGCCTGTGATATTAACAAAACATGCTTGAGACACAGATATATCTCCAAGAGACTGTCACTCCTCTGGAATAAACTTCAAAATCATGTGAAGTAGAGCTTCCACTAACCCTATTCAAGTGCAGCCTAGACAAATGGATGGGGGACTGCAAATTCACTCGGGGGGTGGCACCCCTGTCCCTCATGGGCATGGATAATTGGTATTAACCATAGACACACTCTGTGAATTATGTCCATCTAAGAAGGACAATTGGGGTTACTTGGGATGAACATGGATAAGCTTGTAAGGGCTGTAGAACCGCTACAATGGTAACTCCCTATGAACCTATGTCAACAGTTTTCTGGGGGCATATTACTACAGCTGTTATAAAAGGGGAGTGTACTGTAATGCCAGCAATGGCCATCAGTACATTAGTTCACATCACAGATTGTAATACCCTGTTGTAGCCCTACTGCACATCCACACTTTAATACAGCATATGTCAATGACAGCAACATTGACATATCAAGTGATCATAGAGTCAATAGACACTATTAGACTGATGATCAACCAACATCACTTGAAATTCTAGTCATTATTATAACATTTTAGTCATTATTATAAAATGACAATAAAAATGGCTATATGTATATTATGAAACATATAAAATTATTGTGCATATTTGTATACATGTTGGATTGCATTACATTCTGCCACTGTCAGTAAGGCACATGTGTACCACACCATGACTGAATTAGCAATCATACATGCAGTGGTCTGAGGACAGCTTGTATAGGCTCATGGAAGGACTCTGTTTCATGATGTGTTTATGCATATTTAACATAAAGACATCTTTCATTCCTCTGCAGGAAAAATTTCATGTGGCCAGCGGACAAAGGAGGATGCATGGGGTAAGTGAATGATACCCCAAGTGGTAGTGAAATGAAGAGCTATTCCAAAGATCACACAATGGCCATAATGTACCAGTAACCAAACACACAGCTGTACACTGGGCCTGATATGAACATTATACCTGTGTAGGCATAGAATATGAATGGCATGCAATGCCACAGTAGTATCACCACATATGTCTGACTTTAACACTGTCACGTTACAGTTTATAGAGTAAGTTAACATCATTGTATGCTGAGGAGAACATGTTGCAAGCACTGTAGGGCATGGATGTGGAGTCACATTCCTGTGTAAAATTTTCTCATAAGAGATAGTTGTATGTATAGACACACAAGTAGCTTGTTGTCAGATTAGATCATGTATATGTCTAGTTAAAGTAGATTACAAACACAGTAGTTAATGTCACTGCCACAGTACAGGTTTGTCTTGAATACTTTCAGAGTGCATGTTACACAGGTGCCCTAATCACTGTATGCTGCAACAAGATGTTTGAAGGAGTGTTGGACATAGCTGAGGACTCACATATCATTCTAAAACAACCTATTTACAGAAGAAAGTGCTTACTGAAAGCACCACAGCACAACTGTAGCTTTTATAGTGTTACAGAATACTTTATCTAATGACATCAGCAGAGTCTGGTGAGAGGAAGACGGTAATAGCAGTATCCTCTATGCTAGTATAAAATGCTCTCCTATATGTCAAATAAGTGCACAAACATACCTATCTAAATACACTGACTAAAGACCTCTGTATTTAATGCAAACACCATAGCACAAGTCTGATTTGGATAGTGTTAGACAACACTTTATAATTGATGACATCAGCAGTGTCTGGTGAGAAGAAGATGGTAATAGCAGTATCCCACATGCTGATGTAAAATGCTCTCTTTAATGTCCTGCAAGTGCGCACACACACACACACACACACACACACACACACACACACACACACACACACACACACACACACACACACACACACACACACACACTCACCAGTTGCCTGCAGGGAGAACTAAACCCCATCCTACCTAAGTTCAGCAACTAGATACCTCCCTATCTAATGCAAGCACCACATCATAAGTTTGATTTGGCAACTGTCAGACAATACTTTAAAAGTGATACATCAGCAGTGTCTCATGAAAGGAAGTTGGTAATGACAGTACCCCACATACTGGTGTAAAATGCTCTTTCTATTGTTGAGCAAATGCACAACACACACACACACACACACACACACACACACACACACACACACACACACACACAGACCAGTTGCCTGCAGTGAGATTAGAACCCCCTACCTACCTAAGGTACATGGACTATAGAATTCAGTACTTAGTGCAACCACCATGGCAGAAATATGCCTTTTTTCAGGAAGCAGGACAATTTATTGTGGGTGGCATCATTGTTGGATGTTTTAGAAAAGATGTTGGGAGGCCTGCATGAAATGCATGTGTAGACATGTCCATCTGGAAAAATATTGGCACTTTATGGGTTGTAATGATGAATGCAGAATACACAGTTATGCTCTTCTGATGAGATAGAGACACAAACATCAGCTGACTACAGTGAGATTAGAACCCCTACCTAACTAAGGATATAGATTAGAGAACACAATATTTAAAGCAAGTATCAGAGTACAAGTCTAATGTTTGAAAGACTGCAGGACAATTTATAGTGGATGACATCATCACTGGATGATTGAGAGAAGATGTTGGGAGGCCTGTCTGAAATTGCTAGCTAGCCATGTACAACTATCAATACATTAAAGTTGTGCATATTACTAGAGTGATGAGTGTGCAAAGTGTAGAATTTGCTGTTGTGTTTCAAATGTACAGGTATACTTTAAGAGACAGCTTTACAAACTATATGTAAACAGCTGTCCACATTTACAAGTACTGGAAAATCTTAATGTGTATTGTCATTAGAAAGATATGCATGGTATATAAAATGTGTTGTTTATTTATTTCTGTAGTGTAGTTGATATATTTTTGAACCAGTAATGAGAGACCAAGTTTGAAGTGCATGGGTGGAGGTAACATGTGGCTGTGGTGTTAATATGTGTTCTTTCCTTAAAAATGCCTTCCCCTTGTTTGTGTTTTTACATGTACTTTAATGGGATGAAGCCTAAATGGACAGCAAACATAAGCAATATGTGCTGTTTTGCACTTTCCATAGTGCACCACCTAGCAGCTAGTTTGCACAATCGATGGCAAAGTGTTTGTGCATGTAAGATACACATTTCTACTGCTTTCCCTGTTCACATGTAGTTAAGCAGCAAGCAAATGTGAGCCTCAGTGATAAAATTATGAGAGTTCTGAGTACCGAGTGTACACACCTGCTGCTTACCTGACTCTGTGGCAGGAGGTGCAAATGCATTGACAAATTTGTTTTGGAGCCCAGATGATATAGGGTTCAAATCCAGGTTTATGTAGTAGTAGTTTAACATATGTATGTATAGGGCAATGAAATAGTTTTTTATGCTACACTCACTGTGTGTTACATTACCACAACCTGCTTAAGCACCATTCCGTAAAGGTAATTGCATCATTGAATAGCCATTCACTGTCACTTGGCATTGGTGCATGATACCAAACTCTGTACAAACAGTGAGGACAAAATGTGAAGGGTTCCACTCTGCTTTTTTACTTATGTATGTTGTGTGTGATTCTATTTTTTGATCAGATTAAAGGTGTTAAAAGAGGGTATATAGGAAAGTGGTGAAATGGGGGGCAAGCAGGGGGAGGAGCAAAGGGAAAGCAATATAGAAATATGCAGTAGGGTGGTAAGAAAGAACCAAATCTATCCACTTCTTCAACAGTGTAACATGAAAATATGGTATAGAATATTAGCTGAATTTGGACTGTCACCTCAACAACGAGGGGTACAACAATGCAATCAAGTTGTATAGTCAATTGGACAGAATCAAGTGTATTAAGAAGACATGTGTCCAAAGTGGGGAGTTATTCATGAGGCAATAATTTCCTTTTTTTCTCAATTTTTTTTTTATTGTTCAAATACAGTTGAATAAATTTGATAGCATTTGTATATAACATCTTAAATAACTATGTACACTATTTACATCAGCCTGACACTATAACATAGCTCAATATATACAATTACTTTATAGGTATAACACTCTAGTTATCAGAGTGTATCTGTTCAGTTATTGTAAAATGTCAATCAATGATAAGACTTTTTCCATGGATTTTTAATAAATGGCTTAGGATGAATCCTTATTTTTTAATTTTAATTTCCAACAATGTTGTGGTCTTCAGTAGGCTGTAGAAGTCTTCCAAAGTCAGCATTGTGTTTGTATTCCATCTTCTTGTTATACACTGAGATTGCAAGTATTGTCCAAACTAGATACATATTTGACTCATTCAAATGAGGACCTCCATACACATGTAATAATAATAGAGCTTTTGATAAGTTAAACAAATCATTAAATAAAGCTTGTAAAAACTTTTTAATACCATTCCAAAATGGCTTAATTTTAACACAGTCGAAAAAAAATATGATTCCAATCTGCATCGTGTATTTGCCTACACCTCCAACATATTCCCTTTGTGGAATAATTAATTTTAGTAATTCTATCTCGAGTTAAGAATGCTCTGTGCAAGCATTTCCAATTAAAAACTTTCCAGTATTGTGTAAAGGATGTATGTTTAATTGATAATAAAATATTTGATTTAATTTCTTCTGTTAGCTGTAATGAATGTCCTTTGTTATAAAATTCCAATATGAGGATTTGGGTGTTGTTTTATAATTTGTCAATATCTTGCAAAATTTCAAAATATTATTTCCCATGTCATAATCATTATATATGATTTCATATAGGTATTATGTAAGTTTAGGTATTTCTTTAAATGACAAATTACTAATTATTCTGCATAGTCTGCTTCTCAGTATGGAAAACATCGTGACCTGTGCAAAGTCAGAGACGAGCCCTTCGACACTGAAAGACAATCAGTCTGGCCCCACGAAATGGAGAGCATACCTCACATCATGGTAACTCCAATATCATGAAGGGATATAAAATCTGGACAAGGAAGATCCACACAAGGTATCTGCAACCATCAGCATATCCCTACACCAACCATAGAGCCGCCACTGGGCATAGACCAGCCGCAAAGCTTATCCCCATGCTGTTGTCACTCTGCACAGGTGCTGGAAACACTGAAACTCACAAACTCACACCTCAAAACATCATACTTCCTGAAAAACACCAATGGGAGGCATCACCCTCAACACTCAGTACAAACAACATAGCCCAAAAAACCCTGCACCACCCCAAACCAAATGCCATGGAACAACTAGTTACCATCCCCCAAAAATTCCCCCTCACAAATAATTCAAACATCACCACTCAACATCATCCAACAGGACATCATATCCTCACCATATCATCATCATCAACACACAATGTTCAACATAATCCCGTGCTGGAGGACTGGATCCCACAGATCACAAAAAAAAAAGAGGAGTCCCCCATCCCACCCTAAAAAAAAAACCACACAGTAGAAAGATAGAGAAAGCCGACTTCACACTTCTAACACTAGTACGGAAAACCCAACATGCTTTAAGCTGACTAAACAATTACACATACCAGCACTGCAGGACTGCACCTTCAAGGCAATCCTGCGGGCTACAATAAAGCAGGGCCAAGCAGCCAAAAAAAACACAAAAGCCAAAGCCCCCACAAAGGCAAGCCGCCCAGTAAACAAGGACCCAACAAAAAACAAACTCAACAAAAAAAAGAAACAAGTAACAGATAAAGCAAAAGGTAAGGTAAGACAAAACTTCTCATCATATAAAAAACTAAGAAGCAAAAAAATCCAAAGCAAATTTTAAAAGAAGAAAAAAAATAAGATCAAAAGACAATCCTGAATCTAAAGCTCTTTAAACTGAAGAACTGGAGGAAAAAAACCAGATATAAGAAGAACTAGTTCATGATGTGAAGATTACTGATCCTATACTGGCTGTCAAACTACTGACAGGTTCAGTGCAACTCCCTCCCTCCCAATCCCAATATGAATCTCAAACCAAACATCAGCCCCCAAACATCCATGTGAGAACTGCTCTCCAAAAAAAAACCAAGCATCCATGGACCTGGTGTCCTGGCCTTCCCGGCTGTGTGCTCCCTGAAATGAAAACTCAGGGAGGACCAACAGCTAGGACAGCTGTTTAATACCTCTGGATTCTCTGGAGTAGGACAGGGCCACCGCACTGCAACTGTGGTCCCCAACAAGGCGGTGCTCACACAAACCTGGAAATTACCGCCCATTAGGCCTGTCGTCACAAGTGGTGCAGGGCTCAGTCCTCCCACTCTTGTTTGGCATCTCTATTCAAGTACACAAGCACACAGGAGGGTTATGGGAGACAAAGTTTTTTAGATGACTGCAAAACTGGCCATAGTAGAAAAATACTAAAGGGGGTGGTGAAGCCACAAAACGATGGGCTAGGCTTGTAAATGCCCTCGGGCAGATAGCCTAGTATGAACCTATGAACCTAAATCTTGTGAATATGTCAGAATGCTTTGCATAGTTAGCCAATCTTGTTGTGGAATTTTGTATGTTGTTTCTATTGTTTGCATATCCAGAACATTTAGTTCTTTGGTACATTGAAACCAACAAACAAATCCTTTATGTTCCCAGGAATTAATTATTTCTCTGTATATTTTATGCGGATAGCTCTTTGTAACTATGAATGGTGTTAAAAATCAAACCAGATTTTTAAATCTATATTTGCATTAATAATTTTCCTAAATGAGTCAATGTAATAATCATATGAGTTTTAGTCAGCTTAGTTATGTTATATTGCATACTAATACATAATATGTGCCATGGCAAATTATTTTTATCTATGATTTTTTTTTTTTGTAAATAAAATTGATTTATTGATTTTACAATTAGTAATTCTTTCCAATTTGCAGAATAATTTGGACTAATTCAATCTTAGATTGTTTTAGATATTGATGCTTTTATATATGTTTCTGTATCAGGAAAGTTTAATCCTCCCTGTTTCCATGGTCTGATATGATGTATTAAAGCTATTCTGTTTCTTTTGGGAAACCATAAAAAATTTATTAAGCATGAGTTTATTTCTTTGAGTATATTCCTTTCTGGTAACAGTTGCATTGCCAAAGCTATATATAGAATCTTGGGTAGTAAAACCATTTTTATTAACTGCAGTCTATCATTAAATGTTAATGTTATCTTATTTCACTTTTCCAAAGAGATTTTAATTGTATTGATGATATTATTGTAGTTTTTTGAGACTAATTCATTATTATCCTTGCATAACTCAATTCCTAGATATTTTAAGGTAGATTATTGGTTTCCTATGATGTGATTCCCCCTTGTCTGCAATTCTTTTTTTTATTTAAAAATAAAAAAATTGATTCTGATTTATTGAAATGGATTCCTGAAGTCCTGTAAAATGTGTCAGTTAAAATATATAATTCTTCTAATGTCTCTTTTGTAATGGATAATGTTAATAATATGTTATCAGCAAAGAGCATTACTTTAGAATTGTATTGTTCATAAACACAGGTTCATAGGTGGGTACTAGGCTATCAGCCCAAGGGCCTAAGTAAGCCTAGCCAACAAGGTTCCCTGGCTTACTCCACCCAAGAAAGTTAATTTCCTGTGCCCCTGTTGAGCAGAGCCACAGAAGTGATCCCCGGGGTGTATTTCCTATTTCCCATCCAGATTTTTCTTGAAGAGTGCTAATGAGGAACTTTGCTTGACATAGATGGGTAGCTTGTTCCAGAGTATAGGAAGTCTCTGGGACAGGAATCTATCCCTCCAGCATGTCCTGTTTATTGTGGTGACAAGGTTTAGGTCCCTAGAGTGTGTAGCATGGAGGATTTCTTTAGGTGTAGCATGTCCAACAGCTCTAGGTTTAACATAGCTTTATATGTTAGGCAGAGATCTCCTCAGAGTAGGTGATATGCTACGGAGTAAAGTTGGAGTTTTTTGAGATGGTCAGTGTAGGACATCTGTTTGAGGCCAGTAATCCTCTTTGTGAGGTACTTCTGTAGCCTTTCCAGCTGCTTCAGATGTCTTGTGAAGTACATTCCAAAAGGGTCTAAAGAGTGCAGAGTAGAGGGGAACAATAACCTCTTTTTTCCTGGATAAGAACCCTTTTGTGATGAGGTGTGCCACACAGAAGGATTTCCTGACTACTGTGGCAATATGATTATCAGAGGAGAGACTACTGTCCACCTGGGTCCCAAGGTCTGTTATCACACATTTGGTGTTAAGTAGACTGCCATTTATGTGGTAGTTCATGGGTACAGAGATTTTACCAAAGGGGATGACAATGCACTTTTTGGCATTGAGCTTGAGGCCATGCCTCTGACACCAGACATCTGTCTCAGTGAAGCCCTTCTGTAGGATGTCCACATAATTTGGGGACTCAACTATGACTCCTAGTTTGCAGTCATCTGTGAACTTTGTTAGCCAGAGACCTTCTGTGTTAGCCTGTACATCTACTCCTTTGATTTTTGTATTGTTACATATTGAATCTGCCAATATTTCAATAGCCAAAGCAAATAGAATCAGTGACATGGGACATCCTTGTTTAGTACCCTTTGTTATATGTATAGATTCAGAGGTGAAAGGACCTAGCTTAACATATGCTAAATTATTTGTATGTGTATATATATATATATATATATATATATATATATATATATATATATATATATATATATATATATATATATTCTTTAGTAGATGAACAAAGGAAGGAGGACATTCAAATAACACCAGAATTTTGAATAAATAGTCCCAATTTAGGGAATCAAAGGCTTTCTCTATATCTAAGCCAGTTATGAGTGTTTCTTTATTTTCTTTATTAATATAATCTATAAGAGAAATTATCTTTTTAATATTGTCATGAGTGTATCTATGATATATAAATCCAGTTTGATCATTATTTATTCTTTTGGATAGTGGTATTTTTATTATGTTAGTTAATATTGTCATAAATGTCTTATAATCATTATTTAATAATGACATAAATCTATATGAGGAACAGAGGTTTGGGGGGTTTGTTTTCCTTTATGACTGGGGTGATTAAGGAATATCTCCAAGAGGGTGGTATTAAACCTTGTAACTGAATTTCTAATAGAGTTTTATGGAAGAGGGATAGTATCTTTGAAGTAAAAAGTTTATATATTTCCATAATTATGCCATCTATACCTGTAGCTTTATTATTGTTACCCTCTTTTTATTGTATCTGCAATTTCTTTATAGGATATGGGTGCTAGCAGATCTAATTTTAATTTTTCTTGTATTTTCTGGTATTTTTTTATATTATAACATTTTTTTCTAGATTTAATTGATCAATATGTATACTTTCTATTTGGAAATGTTTCTATAGGCATCAGGAATGTAACCTATATCCGAGCCATTTTTCCCTTTCTTTTCATGGAAGACACTTTTAATGTTATTAGCTTTTGATTGTATTTTGATTCTTGTGGATAAATTATGTAGATATTTGTGAGAAGTGGCCAAGGTATTAATTTTTAATTTTTCTAAAGCTAAACTAGTTTTATGTGTTAGAATTTCATTGTATTTATTGTTTAATGTGTCTACTTTCTTTTTCATCTTCAAATGATTTTGATTTTTTTTTCAGCTTTTACAAAAGTTTGAATTGTAGATCCAAAAATTCAGAATCCCATTCTGACTTTTTTATACTAAGTTAGGGTTTTACCATATATGTAAGCTTTTAATGAGTTCCATATCATTATTTTATTTATCTCTGTGGTGTAATTAATATCTAAGAAGAACTGTAATTCAGATAATAACCAGAGTTGTAACTCTTTAATTTTAGTTATATATGCTGGAATATTGAAGTTAAAGATTAATGGTTTGTACCCATTTTGAAGTTTTAGTATCAATGGATTGTGGTCTGAAAAGGGGCAGGGAGTGATGAGAAATGAATGATTTTAGAGTGTAAGTCATGGGCAGCAAATATTTTATCTATTTTAGTTTGGGTACTAAATCTGTGATCTTGCTGGGTAAACAACAAAGAGTTATCTTCTTTAAATAGGAAAGTATCTACAAGATGAAATGATTCTACCCACTTATTTAAAGCTTTTGATCCAGCGATGTACACAGTGGTCTTTTATTTGTAGTTTAAGCAATATCAAATATACAGTTAAATCTCCTCCTAATATTAAGCTGCATTTATAATTATTGGAAATGAAATCCAAGTGTTTTTTTTAACAGTTCCTGATCCAATTCCTGGGAACTAGTATAGATTGGCTAGGGTCCATATTCTGGTATTATATTTAACTATTACTAATGCCACAAGGCCTTCTTTATCTTCATACTTATAAATGATTTCTGGGTTAATCACATTGGTTTTCCATAAAATTGTTACCCCTTTTGTCTTTGTCTTATAAGTGGATTGCGCCAATATCATATATTCCTTAGGATTCCATTTGTAATTGTCATTTGTTTTGAAATTAGTTTTTTTGAAGGAAGGCAATTTGTGCTCTGTTCAGTTTTAAATATTTCAGTAGATTTGATCTCTTGCTAGGATTGTTTAAGCCATTGGTATTTAAAGATAATAAAGTTAAATCCATCTTAGGTTATTTAGCCTATGTATTTTTGTTTTTATCGTGACTATTACACACTTTCCTCTGATAACTATAAAGTATATTTTTGAGCTTTTAAAGGAAATTATCAGTGTTATACTTTTCTAGCCACAGTGGTACAGTGGTAGCATTGTTGCCTCACAGCAAGAGGTTCTCCTGTTCGATTCTCGGCTGGAGTGCCTTCTGTGTGGAGTCTTCATATCCTCCCCGCGGTCGAGTGGTGTCCAAAAGACATGCATGAATGGGCATGCCTTCGCTGAAGTTTGGGCGTCAGGCTGGAAACTCAGCACCATAAAAAGCGACTGCCAATCATTAGCAGACTGGAGTTCCGCTGTGGCGACCCCTAACCGGGAAAAGACAAACAACATCAGTGTTATACTTTTAGTGTTTACCAATAAAGTAATGTTTTGATCAAGCATACTAAAAATGTTTTTGTGAAATCAATTTAAATTAATAAATGTTAACAAAACTAAGATCTGCACTAGCCATGGAATGAAAATCATTCCTAATCTGATGGATAATCCTAAATCCATCAGTTTTTCACTCATACCTTGACAATCCAGGACATCTGAGTGCCATAAATTGAATTATCATATGGAGAATATTTGTAATAGGAATAAGCAATATTTATATTATTTTGAACAGATATAGTACTACTGCAGATTAGACAGAATTCTAATTCAATATAAATGTCTACTTATTGTATAAGCAATTCATATTTACATGAAAGATAGATGACAAGCAATTCAATCATAGTAAAGTAGGATGTATCATATATAAAACCTCAGTAAAAGATTATATCACACAGTTATTTAACATATTCACCCTTAATGATGAAGTATTTCAAAGCTTATTACTTAATATAAATATATAGTAATAATATTTATACTTACTGTTTATAATACAATGTATTCTACTGGATATATCAGAAGTTATATTTCATTGTTTACTAGCATTTAAGTAATTACTTTGTTTCTAACTTACTTAAAGCATCGAGTTTGTTTTATGTAAACATTGATGAAAGTTAGTGCATTTTAATTTTCAGTGCATCCCTCTTCCCCCCATTTTCTACACATAAAGATTTCATGTCTGTCATTTCTTATTACAAAATGAGTGAAATTATAGGTTAAAAACAACAAATTCACTTATTGTGATTAATGATTACAAGTTCCCTTTCCATATTCATAAATTGCCATTCTATGGCATATACTGAAAGTTTTTAGATTTAAATGTCAACATTCTATTTTGTATAATCAACAAAAGTTAAACTGAGTGATTATTGTCAATTTAATACTATTTGTTCAGAATGTGATTGTTACTTTCTGTGAAATTCCTAGTTCAGGCTTCTATTGTTTCCCTTGAACAACTTTGTCAGTTTGATGTCATGTATAAAACATTAGTTACCTTGGTGACAGCTTAAGTATTATGTATGGTCAAGATGTGTTACAAAACCACAATTCAAGTTAAAGCAATTATATGACTTGTTATGCACATTTACCTATGTGAGAAAATCATTATGCTTCCCATTGATGTTCAGTATAGTGTATGTCATTTATGACAAGTTAAAACAGTAATGTTATTATACTCAACCCCATGTTATTAAACTGTCTATTCTCAATTTAATACTATTTGTTCAGAATATGATTATCTTCTGTGACATTTCAAGTTCAGACTTCTATTGTTTCTCTTGATCAACTTTGTCAGTTTGATGCCATGTATAAAACATTAGTTACCTTGGTAACAGCTTAAGTATTGTATATAATCAAGATGGGTTACAAAAACTATAATTCAAGTTAAAGCAATTACATGACTTGTTATTCATATTTACTTATATCAGAAAATGATCATGCTTCCCCTTGATGTTCAATGTGGTGTATGCCATTTATGACAAGTTAAGACAGTAGTGTTATTATACACAAGTCCATGTTATTAAATCCTGTCTTTAATATCTAAATTCAGCAGACTGCTTCATCTTGTATGATGACTATATATTTTATGTCTAGATTTACTAAAATCATACATTACATAACTATTGGTGCGTGTGTGTTTTTTTTAACAAGAATCAACTTGAGCTACACGAAGTGTTTGGAGACCATCAATATGTGTGCATGTGGTTTAAAACAGCCCTTTTATTATATATATATATATATATATATATATATATATATATATATATATATATATTTTTAAACCAAAAACGTCATTGCCTAGAATCATCTCGGAGGCTCGTCAAAGCCGTTAAGCATTACCGTCACTCTGTCTCCATTACCATAACAACCTGGGAGCATCTGTTTCTGTTAATGTGTCTGTGTACTGCATACCAGAGGCTCATGATGCACCTGAAGCAAAGCTTCACTTCACTGCAACTTCAAGCCTAAATTCCATCCCTTTCAGCGAGGCAGTAGCCAAGAAAAGAACAGAGAGCAAATAGATAAAAAAAAAAAAAACTCCCAACAAGCCGCCACAACAAGAGACAACACACTCCTCCAGCCCTCTCACCTCCCACTCAGCAGATGTACAAGCAAACCCCATCCCTTGGATCCAGGCTAAAACACCAAATGTCTCTTCCTAATATACAAGCATCAGTAAACCTCGATCACAAGCCACAACACACAGCTTCACAAAGACAGAAACGGCAACATATAACAGCACTAGTGAAAAAGTTTAAAGTGGCAAAAGCGAGTAAACTGAAACTGGAATCCTGGAACACGATATCTGCACCACCAGTAAATAAAACATCTCGTTTCTGTTCACTTTCAGTATTGACTGGAAGGCCATCAAATACATTCTCAATAAAAATTGGAAAGTCTTGATGGAAGACCAAGAGCTCATCAAATGCTTAGGTGAAAGGCCTAGATTTACTTACAGAAAAGGGCAAAACCTAAAAAACTTGTTAGAGAGAGCCAATCACAAGTCTAACAAACTAGTTAAGGGAATGAACAAATGTGGTCGTTGCCCTTATTGTAAATTCATTTCGGTTGGTTCAAGGGTAAGCCTGGCAGGGACAGAATATAAAATTAATGGCAGATTTAATTGTAACTCAAAAGGAGTGGTCTATGTGGCAACATGCAGGCATTGTCCTGCTTTTTACATCGGAAAGACTGATAGGCCTTTTAAGAAAAGAATTTATGAACATGTTCATGCCATTAGCATCAAGGATATGAATAATGCACTGGCAAAACATGTTAGTTCACACTCTGACCACTCCTTTTTGTTTTCAGTTATTCAACAACAAAAACAAATGCAAACTAGAGGAGCAAGAGGTATTTTGGCAAATCCGGACCTCATCATACATTTTTCCGGGACTCAATGAGGTAGTCTCCATAAAGTGTATTTTGAAATTAAAGGCCCTGAAGAGATAGGATAGGGTTAGGTTGAATTGATGGTAAGGGTTTAGTGTGATGTCGTGTTGCATGAGCTTTTTGAAATGACTTTGAAAATACATTTATTCACAAAAAAACAACGTTTCATTTAGGTCCAAATAGGTTTGGTCCCTTAATAAGAACTCCTTGGAAGGCTTTCTATAAAAAAGCCTTTTTACCAGGTTCATCAGGCTTATAGAATGGCGGGGAGATTTTCCGATCTTTTCAATTTAGTTCAATTGGGAACAATGTAAGATGATATAAACATAATAATAAATTTAAAAACTTATGGGCTTTTGGTTATTAGTGTGATTGCCCTCCTTGGTTTTGAAACTGGCGAAAACACTCGTGAGTCATGGTAATAACCCCCACTTTTGTCAAAAGACGTTTTAAGCCTATCATTCTTACCATTGCTTTATATGTTTTTAAGTTTTTATGTACTTTCACGTGTGGTTACATGAAGGCATGAGATTTTAAACATAAAAATTATAACAAGAGATAATGTTTTTTAAAATTGCTCACTGTTTAGGAATGTTTTCAGATAATATAGTGGATCATTACGTTACTCATTATTGCACTAACAACTATGTAAATTGATGCATTAATTGAATGGCACGGATATATAAGAACAGGTGATTTTAAACAAAATTGTGATCTGATGAAGCTGGGGAGATTGCTCTCTACCGAAAGCGCTTATCTTCAATAAAAACTATTATTTTATTTACTGGTGGTGCAGATATCGTGTTCCAGGATTCCAGTTTCAGTTTACTCGCTTTTGCCACTTTAAACATATAACAGCAGACAGACTCAGCTGTATCCACATGCACCATGTCAGGCTTAAGCAAACAGCATGCAAAGCTATGATACCTGCCATAATTGATATTAATTATGTTTAAAGAGAATAATAATGACATTTGTACTAGCTTCCAGACATGGCTGCATCCACACACACCATATCAGGATTGATCAAACAGCACTCAAAGCTATGAGACCTGCCATAATTGATATTAATTATGTTTAGACAGAATAATAATAACATTTGTACTAGCTGCCAGGCACGTCTGCATCCATGCACAACATATCAGGATTGATCAAACAGCACTCGTAGCTGTGATACCTGCCGTAATTGATATTAACTATATTTAGACAGAATAATGATGACATTTGTACTAAGAGCTTGCTACTATTATTCAACCAGGATATACATGACATTTCTAAATCATATTTTAACTGAAGAAGGCATTAGTCTCCATGACAGCATTTTTTTCAAAACACTCTGCTGTTACTGCTATTATATATGTGTTAATTTGTTACATTTGAGTTGGAACTCTGATGAATGGTACCTTGTTGAATTAGTTAATTAATTACTTAAAATAATATAAGTAAAAACAATGAAAAATGAACAAGATAAGTATTCATTGAATTCAAGTAGGGGAATAAAAACTTCTATGTTTATATTATATGTTGCTTTGTTTGGCTTATATATAATGTAAATAGTAACCCATCTTGGCCTCCCTTTGTTTGTGAAGAATTACTGGACTCTCTGAACATTCTGAATAAATCATTACTGTTTCTCAGTTGTTTAAGAAACCCTCCCTTTCTAATAAATAAAAACAGATGACAAGTGATGTACCATATCAGTTGATCCTGTGAGAGATGTAGTTGTAAGAGTTATTTTTTTAGACAGCTATCTTGGAATCAGTTTTTTTTTCTTCTTTCTAGCATCAGTCCAAGGATTTGTTTCTTTTATTGTTTTAAGAGTAGGGGCCATCCATTTCATTTCTTCTGGGATAGACACTATGTTGTTTTTGATGAATATAGTAGCTTCTTCTAAGTCATTAAAGGTTTTCATCTCATTGGCAAAAAGTATTTTTATCTTGGCTGGAAAGGCCAGCTGTGGTTTAATGTTGTTTTGTTTAAACCGTTTTATTATTGGCCAGACTTTTTTCCTTTGTTCTGGTATTCTGGAAGAATAATCATTGTCAAACCTTATCAGGCTTTGATTGTATTTTAAGAGTGATTTTTTCCAAGCAGATTTTAATATTAGTTCCTTGTCCAGAAATGAAATATACTTTATAAGTAAGTTTCCACAGTGCTCTATGCACCCTTTCAATCCCAAATGAAAGTCCCTCTTTCAAGTCCAAAAAATTCAGGAATCAAGGTTGTTAAGAATGAAATAATGTCTTCACCTTCAGTGTTTTCAGTCAGATCAAAGATCCTTATGTTGTTTTTCCTTTCCCTGTTTTCTAAATCATCTGTTTTGTTAATCAGCCATGTATTCTGTTTAAGCAGACATTCTTTTTGTAACTCTTCCTCTTTGAGTCTTCCTTCAATGTAATTTAGAGAAGTCTCTATATTTGTTATTTTATATGGTGTTGCTGTAATAGTTCCTTAAGAGTATCAGTCTGTTTCTGAGAATTTATTGGAGGCTTTCTAAGTCATTTTTAAAGCCATCCATGTTCAAAGATAGTTCCTGTAAGGTAGATGTCATCAACTGCAGTTCTTTTTTCAAAGCAGAATCTGGATGAGAATTCCTTGAGTTGTTCATATTCAGTGACTCAATACATCTCCAAGTTACTTGAAAGTAAAATTTTTGTATATTTCCACCAAAACTAATATTTATGTAGTTTAGTAGTTTATCTATAGATTTCTGATTTTTTAAACTTGAAAATAATAACATTTACCAATATTATTATACTAGTTTATGGAGCTCTCAAGATTCACTGCTCTCAGTTAGCCATCTAGGCTTCACCCCCCGAGGCAATACTTTTCTTGTGGGACAGGTGCCCATTGTGTTTTACTTCAGTAAGAGAGGGATGTTGGTAAGGGACATAGGTATTTCTGGGTCAGGTAAGTAGTGTAGGTGAGGAAGCAAATGCAAACAAACAAGACAAAAGACAGGGATGGTGAGGAACACAAAAGGTTGGAGGACACCATGACTGTGGTTAAGGAGGAGACAACAGATGCCCATGTCAGTTAAACATGGGGACAGTGAGAATCTATTGCTCATCCGTAGGACTGTCATCACCTTACTCTTACACCACTGGTTGCTGGAGTGCTTGACATCTTCTACTATGCATCATAAGGGAGAGCAGCATCTTCATCCAGCATAGGTGTGCACCAGTGGTGGTATGAACAACCCTATGCACCAACGCTGGCATCTCTTGATGGTGATTGAATCTCCACCTTTGCCAGTACTAATGGAGGGTACCACAGCCCCAGCTGCTGGTATAGTGCTACCTGAGGGCACAGGTAGTGCAGGGGCAGAGCAGGTAGTACTGCCATGTTGGCTTCCAAATGTGCTGGGCATCAGTGCCAGAGCCACTGGAGCAGGGGCAGGCTGAGACACCAGGGCTGGCTTAACACCCTGTGCTGTAAAGCACTTTGTGATTTGCCAGAGATGGATGACATGAAAACATTTTGATGACACATAGAAAAAAAAAAGAGTGATAAGGGTTGGGGTGAAAAATAGAAAAGAGATAAAATTGGTACCATCATACGTGATATACAATGCATTATCACAATGATAAAGTATTTTATCTGAACTTTTGCATTAAGGTATACCTCTTAACAACTGCAAACTATAAGTAAGGACTGCTCAAAGTAATCCTTACAACATGCATATATTGCACATATGCTTGGTCAAATTATACAGATTAAGTTAACAGCAGGGAATTTATGCCACTTGTGTAGAAATTAATGTAAAATTTTTCAAGAATTGTACTATTTTATATTTGTTACTTGTGGTATTTGAACCCACAATGTCTGACTATAGTCTTAGACTTGAGTCCTTCAGTTGGCTTGTGCTGCAGGCTGAAGCATTCATGCTTGATTTTACAGTTAGGATATGCATACTTACTTCACTACAACTGCATAGAAAAGAAATAAAATGTAAAAGCTAAAATAATACTTCTATTGTGCTACATACATACCCCTTGCTTCCCTCAGTATCGCTAGATGCTTAGCATGGGCCTCTCTATTCCACATAATCTTTGCATTGGCTGAGGAATAAAGAGAAGAGAAGAAGAGAAGAGCATTATGTATACCATTCTTGCCTGCATGCATCTGTCTACTATATATTCTCTTTATCAGTATACTTACACAACTGTGGGATGTCAGCAGTCCTGAACTCATCCAGCTGCTGATTGAGTGTATCCCCCTTGTGCCTTTTCAGGTCATTAAAGTGATGCCTGTACTGTTCACCAGTGTGTGGAATGCCCATCTGACTGGAGACAGCCTTGGACAGACTATTACAAGCCTCAGACTTTCACTGGGAGCCAGTATACTCTGCCTGTAAAAGCCTTCAGCCGTGGCACTTTACAATGGTGATTCTGGAGTCCTCTACACCCCACTTCTGCACCCTAAATTGGGCATCTTCCCTTCTCCCATCAGAGAACAGCAATAGCTAAGAATGATTTCCAACAAATGCCAGTTATCATATTTACTGGTAGTGCGCAAACATGAACAATACCAACCGTGTTTATGTGATGTTGAGTCAGAGCAAAACTGTCAAACAGACAGGAAAGCAATTTTGGAAACTGTAAGGTTAATTTGTCACTTAGCAGTTAGTTTGAGGGTTTGTTTGCTGCTGTAACTGTTAGGTGATTTAACTTTGCAGACATGTAATGGGACATAAATTTCATGACCTGACACATTTTTGGTTTGGCTTTATACACTGATAAAACTGATTTTTCCAATGTGGGATTCAAACTTATGCATAAGACACAAACTGTTTTCTTCCACAGAAGTGATTTTCCATCCTTGCCACAAAAGAAGTGCTTTTCAGACATATTCATGAATTATATAAAGATACACAACAGACTGAAGTGTTAACCATGCAAAAGTGTGACCTGATAAGGTCCTAGTTTATAAAATCATGTGTGTGACAGTTATTGAAGTCTGAAGATCATCCAGTTCTAGATAGCACAATTATAAATACAGAAACATAGTGGTCAGTATACCCTCAGTCATACATATAATTCATATGAGTTCCACTGCAGTATATACTTATAATTATGTTTACATTTTTTAAGCAATATTTAATGGGGGGTTACCATGAAACATATCTTTCTGGTGTCATACCTTTATGCCAGCAAGCCAAATGCATTTCAGCACAAGGAGGTGGGCCAACCATTGTGGCTCGGCCGGACAACCCTCCACTGGCTGCTGCAACTCTGGGACACAACCTGGCAGTACTACCTCCAAAACCCCTGCCCTACCTGATCCATCCTCATCAGATAGCAGTGCCCTGGCTGGTGGTGCAGTGGTATCCTCCAGGAGTACTAGTGGAAGTGGTGATTATGTCACCCAACAGGAGCTGCCATGGATGGTACAAGATCTGATACAGAGTAGCCTTGGTGCCTGCATCAGCCAAGTGGAGAAGGTGCTCCTAAAATTGAAAAAAGATTCTCACATCAACTGGACTCACAGGCAACTGAGGAAAGGGACAATGATGACAATTTTGAGAGTGAGGACTAGATTCTCACTGTTCTCACACTTGATGGGCATGAGCCTCTGATGTCTCCTACCTATCCCCAATCATGGTGTCCATCAGACTTTTTGTGACTATCACCATCTCTGTGTCTACTTTGTATGTCCTGTTTGTCTGCATCTGCTTCCTCACCTACCATACCTACCTGAGTGTCACGTTCCCAGGTCCCATCCCCACCAAAAACGGGCACCTGTCTCACAAAAAAAAAAAAAAAAAACAATGTCCCATACATACCTTTTCACTTTGCATATGTGACTTCTCGACACACTTGATTTGGTCCAATTGGCTATACAACATCATTGTGATGTTATCACCCATCATTGTTGTAGTGACAGTCCAAATTCATCAAATTTTGTCTACATGTGCACATGACGGTGATGAGGAAGTGGATATCTATGGTTTTTCCCAATCACCTCCTACAAATGTATGTATTGCTTTCCCTTTATTCTTCCCTCTGCTTACCTCACCATTTCACCACTTTCCTATCAACCCCATTTACACTACTGGACTATATACCTATATAGGTGGCAGTACACTAAACATCAAAAGTGTGAAGGGCTTTTCATCCAGAAAAAAGGAAATAGTGTGGGAAGAAATAGCCAGGGAATTATTATGGCTAGGCTTGTATAGGCCCTAGGGCTGATAGCCTAGTACCACCCTATGAACCTATGAACCTATATCATCACACACAACACACATGGCCAAAAATTGCCCTTAAAAAGCCTTCACCTTTTCTACTCTGCATTTGTGTGGACTTTGGAATTGTGCACCAATGTTGAGTGCCGCTAAATCACTCTTCATGGGCTATAGCAATACCAGGTGAGTTTTGCCATTGCCTTCACTAGTCCAGTTATATCTGTGCAATGCTGCTTAAACTCACTGTACTAGAGGAACACAGAGTTAAATCAGAGTAAAGGCACTGCTTTGAAACAGTTACTGTGACAGTTCTTAGACTGCTGGATGCAGCAAAATGCAAATTGTTATGGGGAATGTTAACATAAATCACTAGACTGACAATTGTTTTTGTCTATAACATCAAGGACTCAATTCCAGATGTATCTCACATCATGTCTTAGTGTGATGTTATATGTCTGTGATATGCTTAATCACCCACATCTTAACACTTGGCACAGTTATGAGTTTTCATAGATATATATTAAATACTGGCCAAAAAAGAGTACTTGAAGTGACAACCATCCCCTCAACTGTGAGATATTTATCCAACCTTGTTCTCCTTGTCATAAACCTGTTGTGCCTCTCCTAACCCCACTTTACTCTTATATCAGTCACTTCATGTTACAGCAAATGGCAAGTTAATAATGAGAACACACCAAAAGCATGTCCATGAATGTTCCATTTCACCAAACATTGTTATGTGTATGTCCACCTCTCCTTGTACTCACGCCTTCACTCCCACCCCTCCTTATGTGTGTGTATCTATTAGGCTGATGGATGTACAGGTCATCTCATGGTTTCTGCATACTGACATGACTCTGCTGATGGATAATACCAACATGTTGCCTTGATTCAGTGGGTTATCAGTGCTCCTGTAGTTTGCAAGGTTTCAAAATCTGCTGTAGGATTGCTTTTGCATCATGTTCAGATGATCAGATGTATACATTTGCATCTTGTCAAGGCTTATGACCCTGCAGTCGGGGAGGCTCTTAAGGACTGTTTTCAGAGGTCTGTTTCCTGTGTATCTGTTGCCTATCCATCTGGCTACCCCTTCTCCTACATAAGTATGATATATCTGCCTATCTAATAAATTGTAAGGTGGGCCACAGCTGATATGTGTCAAAAATCAAGTCTCACATGGCACCATTATATTTCAGATGTCCCACATATTCTTCCAACAGATGTACATGGATGTATTGATTATTGTCACTCTATATCTCATCTATCCTTATCTCATGCAATTCATGCTACAGAGCAGGATGTATTCTGATTGAGAAGACATGTCATACCAACACACCATTAGGATGTTTATGAATGTGCCAGGACAGCACCTCATACATCCAATACAGCCCTGTATCCATCATCACCTCCTCTGTCTCATCAGAATATGCTGTATCATCTGTAGTAGGATGATGGATGAAATGTTCATTGATATGATGTGGAAACTGTCCTTACTGTGAAGAAGCAAACTGCACACAGTTTTCAGGACATTCAGCCCTACACAAATAGTATATCTGCTGAGCCATACTAATCATTTCAAAAGCTGTATCACCCCTTGTCATTTGTATAAAGCTGTACACAGAATTAACTTGTGATTTGCAGTAAGGCCTGCAAAACAACTAATAGTTGTACAACTGTATTGAGATAGGCATTACTGATAAAATCTGTGGGATACACATACTTTGGTGTAGTCATTGACAGTCATATTTGCAGTCCTAATCACATTTACTTAGTTAATGACATTCTGACACCATTTGTTAAAAAAAAAAGAGAGAGAGAGAGAGAGCTGTCTGAATTTGAACCCTGGCACGCCTTGCTTTGACCATGAGCTCACTGCTCTTATACCCTGTACCACATAAAAAGCAAGGCAGCAGGTCTATTTTTTTTTTTTACATTCAGTACTGTCCAGACTGCAGGCAGACATGGCATCGCCGCTGAGCCTGTTTTTATGAAGGAACCTGTACAACATTAAATTCTTCATTGTTTTCTTTACGTAGAGAATCATATTTGCTTGGCACTTAATGTCATGAAAATGGTGAAGGAAATGCTAATAGCTATTTGTGCAATAAAACTGTAGTCCCAACATTTAAAAGCTGGACTACAGCATGCGCATCATATTAGTTCAAAGCAATTTCTCCTGCAACCCATCTTGCATGAATAACACATGAAACATGAACAGCAAACAGATGTATTTTGAAGTTTATGCCAATCAGGTCAGTTACTGTATGTCCCTATCTGTGCACAGTTTGGCAATAAGCATCAGTGGACACTGTTAAGTTACAAGTACAAGATATATTCCTGAAATTTGAATCATGCATGTTCTAATACTTTGCCATCATCCACTCAAATCAGTTTCTCAGTGATGCACTTTGTAAAGAGGTGTATAGCATGTCTAACTCAGATTAATGGGCTGCAATCCTCCAATACAAGGGAATGCATTCATAAACACAAGAGAAGGGTACTGATATGTGTGCTTCACTGGATATATACTTTCTGATATTCATGTGTCTCCTGCAGCAATGCACTTGCAAATGATATATCAGGACTTGAGCTATTGTCAAATAGACTCCAGAATTAAATAGCCTAACTGTATTCTTATATTTGATATGGGTTTATAGTGGCAGTGGACATTGGTCATGCATGATCATATCCCATTGATATACATACAATAACTTATATTAACGTGGATGTACTTTCATTCAAATATGAAGACACATAACTCCATCATTGCACTACTGGTGTTTTCCAAGTGTGTGTGTGTGTGTGTGTGTGTGTGTGTGTGTGTGTGTGTGTGTGTGTGCATGTGTGTGTATGTGTGTGTGTCTGTGTCTGTATATGTGGGTGTTTGTGTGTGTGTCGCATCTACACAACATCCTGAAAAACAGATGCATGTTGTCTCACTTCTGCAATATGCATTTATGACAGCTTATTTAACCTAGGTTGCCAGGATATATGTATAAGTACCTTTACAAATTGTGCTCACATAATCATATGACAAATCTGGCTTGCACCCAAGTCTCATGATAGCGTATGCTACCTGCAACACTATGACGATGCTATCATTCTCTATAAGGTGCACTCTGACACTGTTAAAATCAGACTTCTGTGGTGGCGCACATATAAAATACTGTGTTCCCTAACTTATGTAACTAGATGGGTAAAGGTTATAATCTCACGGCAGTCATTGTGTGTATGTGTTGACATCTGAGTGAGTGTCTGCGTAGACAGATGAGTATGAGTCCAGGTCCTGCTGCCCTCACTCAAGTAATATTTGGAAGATGCTTTTACACTGATAGAAGACTCCACAGCAATTTCAAACAACCCTCCTAACACCCTCTTCTCAGTATACACTGATAATGTTATCCTCTATAAAGTGCACTCTGACACTATTTAAATTAGACAACTACAATGGTGCTAGTGTTAAATACTGCATTCCATGGCTTGTGTAACTGTATAAGTAGGGGTACTAATCTCACAGCAGTCAACTTGTGTATGTATGCGTGTTTGTGCAGACTCATATCAGCATAAGCCTATCTACTGCTGTCTTCCTTCAGCTATCAGTCTGGAGCAATTTTACTCTGGAATGTGAGTCTACAGCTGTGTCAGACACTCCTCCCAACATCTTCTTCTCAGCATACACTGATGATGTCATCTTCTATAAAGTGCACTCTGACAGAGTATAAGTTAGACTTCTGCAGTGGGGCTAGTCTTGCGTTGTATGAAATTCCGCTTATATATCTAGTCAGGTATGGTCTTTCAATATCACCTCAGTCAACTGGTGTGTTTGTGGGTTGACGGTATATTACAGTCATTGTATGATGCTTTGAATCTATTCTCATTTGACTCCCACTCAGGAGAACCTTTTGCATAGCCCCCAGAACCCAATATCCCCTTTTTTCCTCTGTCTGCATAACATCCTTTCTGCGGAACTCTGAGGATGTCATCATCTCAAAATGCATATGCACATCGTGAAGCAGAGCCCCTCCATAACCCTCTGCAAGCCATCTCTCGACCAATGGATCACTGGATGTGAGATTACTAATTCACCCATAGGGCAGTGCCCATGTCCCATATGGACAGAGGCAGTCTGTAATAAAATCAAACAAATAAGCACATACCAATGTGATGATGTGAGGTATTGCCATCTGTGCCAAGAGGAACAGGGCAGTGCATGTATAACATATGCCAGCGTAGTTAGCTGGACTTTTGTAAATAATTTTTTGTCATTTGACTATCACACTGACTTGTACTGAAAATGTAGCAACAGTGTTATTATAACTGATTAAATGTATATGTTTAAACAGAGAATTCTGGAGAAGAAGAGTAGAAGTTTTTGAAATTGTTCTATATCTTTCAGATATTGCAACAGATCTTAGCAAAGCTCTGAATGTTTATTATACCATAATCAGGTGATCAAATGTGAGGTCATTCTATAAACAGCTGTGAGAGGATGGAACTCTCACAGTAGTAAGTTCTGTTTTGTTTTCTTTGGAACCTGATGCAAAGATTTGTGACAGTTATCATAGTCAGCCAATTCAGTTCAGTTTAGTTTGGAAGCTCATCACCTTGTCTTGTGGAAGCATTTCAGCATCTAATCTTGCCTTGCTGTATAAATTAAGTTAGCAAGGGAACAGTCATTCTTTAGACAGTCAGGAAATACATTGATTAATTAAGTATTGTTTTTCTACATCTATTTGAATCTGTCAAATGGTGTTATTTTTATTTCTCCTGTGATTGAAACTCTGGTGTTTATTGTACTAAGATATTTAATATTCTCATTTGTTTATGTTATTTATTATTAAATATTTTATACCTTTCTTTCTGGCTGGTCTTTTTAGAGAATACTTTTAACATCTTGAGAGCACTTGTGCTTATTTTAATGATGCTTTGGTCACTCTGAAAAATCCTTGCTGCTTTGTTTACACTCATCATTTATATTAGTATTGATTTTACTCAATATAATCGGATACCCTTGAAAGAGCCTGAGAGTGGTTGACTGCTGGTAGTCTGGTTACCTTATAGTCTGGGCAAAAGGGATACAGTTAATAAATCTGTGCCAGCCTTTCCCAGGAGTGTGTGTGTGAAAATAAGATACCAAGGTGTGGGTGTGTCAGCTACTTGGAACTGGAACACAGTGCTCCAAAGTGAGTTATGCTTGTAATCTGGAAAGATAGAGAGTCCAGCCCCAGGTCTGGAGTATTTTCCCTGTGAGCTCTTGGGGAAATTGTGTTTGATGCAGAGAGCTGCATCTGAAATATACTATGTAAATCCATTCCTGCTTTTAGTGGTTGTATCTCACTGGTGTCAGTGGTGAGGGTTGATGTTCCTTGATTACTGGCCCAGGGTAGAGAGGCCATCACAACACATATTATCTTTCCATACCTAGAGATAGTGATTTGGGGTAAAATGGATAATAATGGCTAGGCTTGTATGGGCTCTTGGCCATTAGCCTAGTAATCTCCTGTGATGCTATGAACATTACACATGTTGATATAGCTGTCAACTACATGTGCTATGTTAAGGTGTGGGTATACTCTAGCCCTATAACAGCGTATTCCAATCTGGGCCTTGAGCTACTATATTGATGCTCAGTGTTGGCATTTGGTTACATGTTCCTTTCATAACACCTGTAGTAACATGTCTCTTGAGGAATTGGGATATGGGACAATGCTATGTATATATTGTTGCTTACTAACAAGTGTTCTGATAGTGGAGTATATCCACATTCTACACAGTTCTCATTCAATCATCACAGTGACAGCTGTGATATGGTACAGGTGTGCATGTGCACACCTAGCATCTGGAAATATTATTTGACAGCAATATTACATCATCGTGATTACATGGACACATACATCTGGGTTCATCAGCATGTTTTAATGCTGTTATATACACAAAAGCATGACATTCTGAGATTCACTTTTAACCTTGGTGGATTCATTGTATGTACAATTGTGTTTTTGTTCACAAGGATTATATAAGTGCTCCCCAGCAGCATTGTGTGACTGTCAGCATTTCTGTCATTATCTGTTCTGCATGAACCACGTGCACCTCACTTGTGATTAATCCATATATGGTGTCAGCGCCTTCACTCACACATTTCCACTGATAATATATAGGCATATGATGTACAGCTGATGTAATAATGTGAAATAGGTGGATTTGTATAACTGTGTTAACAGTTCCACTGTGTTGCATGTAATTCATACCCAAGATTTTGTTTGGAGGTGATGTGCAGCTTGAAGTCCAGTTGTAGCATAGTTACAGCTATAGCATGACTGTACTGTATCACAAATGTACCAGTACATTGCATCAGTATTAAATACACAGCTCAGTGACAACATTGATGGCATGGGTTTGATTCTTGATGGGGGGGTGACTTATGTGTCATTCAAACCTCTAAACTCGCCAGAACTGCCCCTGATTTAAAATCCAGGTTTAACACTGTCCCTCTTAACCCCTCCAAAAAGTTGTCACTTTTAGGGAAGAGGTGGTGAATTCCCCTTATAAAATATTGACAATCATTACAGTTGTACATGTCTGTTACTGCAGAACATGTATAATAAGTTACAATCATATATTCTGTCGATGTCACAGATTAATGGTCATATTTTAGAAGTGTCCGTGATTGAGCCTGTTTCCTTCTACTTTTGCCCAAGAGTCTATTGGTATGTGTTAGTTTGGTTGAAAGCTATGGTGATACATCAGTCATATTCAAGCAAGTCATTTTGCAGATCTTCAGAGTATGCATATACCCCCTTTGATATGTACCATCCTTGCTAGCTGTTCTTTTCAGTGAGCATGTCAGTGATGTTTACACCACAGCCAATTACCTACATTGACACGTAACCTTGCATGACCATCACATATATATTATCATGTGTGTTTATATCATAATATTGTTGCTTAGGAGGTGTAAACAGCAGTACTTACTATGCTACATACAAATGTTCATAATGTTACACTAATGACTTTTCTTAGATGTGCACATACATTGACATATCCTATCGTGGGGACATTTCCATATTTGCCATGCCTTCTTCCTCTTTCTTCATTCCTATCATTCATGTCTGCCCATTTTTGTCAGCCCATTTTCCCGGCCCAGTGTAATTTTCCTTGTAGCTGTCCTTCCTGTTAACCTTCCCCCTCCATTATTTTATTCTGAAAATAATTTGTTTAGTGTTCATTGCACTCAGTGCACCTTTCTTTACTCTGCTGTTACTGTTGTTATTGCAGTGTTTTCATCCCTGGTAGTCATTGTGGCTGCCTGTGCAATCTTGCACAGCAGGTTTGCCTGTAGGCATATTTGAATGTGTTTACTTTCTGTGCACAGTTTCCTGGCCATCAGCACTGTTGCTGGACACAAAGCCTTGCTTGTATTTGTGTAAGCATGATGAGCAGTGTGAACATGTGACTTTCAGCTAACACGTAAACTTCATGCATGATGAGCAGCGTAAACATGTGACTTTCAGCTAACACGTAAACTTCCTGTAGGCTTCACACAAAGCCTACACCGGGGTTATTCAATCTTCAGGATTGTTTATTTTCATAATTACTAATAAACAACCAGAAATATCTTGTATTATATAAATGGACATTGACAATGAATTTTCTGTCTCCCACATGAGCTTGTCTAATCACACCTGTGAATAACATGTAGGGCTCTCAGTTATGAAAATATGAACATAAATATGAAAATATGAACAATAAGTGACAAACTGTTTAATTTCTCTACTGCAGGAAATCCTTGATTAACTTAGTGTCAGTCTGTTATTAAATCTTTGCACTTTCTAACACTGCCTATTATTAGCTGGTAAAACACATAGTTAAATAAGTCAAATTGGAAAAGGGTCTGAACACCAGAAGGAGCTATGAGTATGAACTGGAAACATACAAGAAGGCACTGAAGGCTTGAATGAGTTAAAAGTAAAAAAAAAAAAATGGATGCTGTGCAACATGATGCAAATTTAGTGTGCTTATTTTGTCTTTTATCTTTTCCGATTTTTCTCTGTTTTTCTTATTTTAATTATCCATTCATTTCTCTTTTATTTTCTTTTTCTCCTGTTTCCCTCCCATTTATGTTTCTTTTTTACAGATCCAAAGTCCTCTGAAGTGGCCTTGGCACCTACCACCCAGGTTAAGGAGAACGCACCCTCTGCCCATCCGGGGAATATTCCTACAAGGTCTTGCAGGTACCCTGACACATGACAGCCTGGCATGCCTCACTAAATAGGACTTTGGGACTTGGTTGAGGGCATGCTGAAGAAGGTACTGGGCAAACAGATTCAGCCAATCAAGGCCTTACTTTACTGTGTTCGATAAACTATGTCCCAGGTGGGGTTGACCCCCAACACCAACACAGGCTCTTTCCCTCTACATCTGGGTTCTTCACTGCACCACCATCTGGCAGTGGAAATGCTTAAGGCTGTGTGGAATGGGACTCCTGCTTCCATCTCATCATCCCTTCTTCCCTTGTCCTTTCTTTTACACCATCTTACCTATTTGTCTCTCACACTACCCTATTATATAAAAAATTGAAAAACTAAAGGTTCTATCCCTCACCAAAAACATTGTACCTCTCCTATCCCACTTCCTCCAGCAAAACCCTCTTGGTTTTCCTTCTGTGATTCCTTTTATGTTGTGCCTCAGCTTTTTCATTCATTCCTACCCCCCCTTTCTATTCATTAAAGTAAACAACAGGATGCTCACATAAGGCTACACCTACATAAAGCATTGTAAATCCCTTTATTTTTTAAATAATACTAAAATATCTACAGTCCTCTGCTTGCCTTAGGTCTTTCAAGTATGTGCATAGGTTCATAGCATCATATCCACATCTGTGTGCAATATCTGAATACATGCAAAGTAACATGTGCCTATGGCTTTCACATAGTACTTTATATGCACTTAATGCTTAACTTTAGGTACTTTACACTTTTGTCATAAACAGGCTAGTATTTCATAAATCTTCTCTTTTCCTTATTCAGCACTATTAACCTAACCTTAGCTTATTTGCATATACACATAGAAGTTCTCCTCACAGTTAACCAGTACACATCTGCAAAGTCCCGGACTGACTATCAATACCACCCTTAGTCTGTGTCTCTAAACCAATCACATTTATTTTCTGTTATAAAGTTGAAGTTTACATATATTTTGAAAATCGATAAGTGCTCAAAAGTCCTGACCTGCACAGGGATAGTGTTTTTATTTATTTTTATTTTTATTTTACATTTGTTTACCAGGAAATTCCGACTGGACGCAGGTCCTTTTTCAACAAATGCCTGGAGAGAAAAGCTCCACATCATGTACATGTTAAATAGAGATACAATGTTGCAGCAATAGTAAACAACATTACAGGTTGTTGGCTTTAATACAATAACAAGATATATCCTGTCTACTTCTCAAATTAGCTGTCTTGTGCAAATTTTGAGCACGACCTTTCAGTATAAGAAGTAGAGAATACTGACATCATTAATTGAATGCGTTCAGTGATCCTCAAGGAACTACTGCGGTTTCTGAAGGTAAGTTCGATATAGTGAGGGGGACAGTACCTTTAAACCAGAATTTTGAATATAAGATAGTTGAGTTGAAAAGTGGCACTGGCTAAACCAGAAAGCTAATTACGGTTGCTGAGAGTGTTACAGTGATATTCTCTGTTATTGTTAGATTAATAAATCAGAATATTATTATCAGTTGATTGAATAAATGTATTTTAGGAAGAGCACAGGACTATAATTGGGAGACAATGTGCTAGTTGGGGGGGAGTAAGACATTTATAGTATTGGCATATCCACCTTTAACTTTGAATAGATTTACATTGCTGTGGGTAAGTTTAATTTGGATACAGTTTTGTGTTGGCATGTATATTGAATGAGAGCTTGATCTAGTGTGATACCTAGGTATTTCTGTTGGTTGACCAAGGAAAGGGATAACCTGTTGGGCCTTGTATACTGATACAGTAGGTTGAGTGAAACCTTTGAAGTGTGCCAAATAATTTGATTGTAGTTTTAAATGTATTAGCTGTTAGTTGCTTCTTGTAAAGCTAAGTTCATATAGCTCTGAAGACATCTTAAAGTTCGTTGCTAAGAGGTGAATGATTCTTCCTGGCTTTTTTCAAAGACTAAATCATCTGCACAGAATATGCAGTTATATTGATGAAGATCCCATATATGGCTATTTAGAAACAGTGAGAACCATAAAAGTTCAAGCAGTGATCTTTGTTGGACCCCTTTGTAAATAATGCGTAAGGCAGAACATTTTGTTTGGACCAATAATTCTGTAAGTGTGGTCAGATTAATAGGTCCTGAGCAATTGCAAGATATTTGTAGAAAAGACAGTTCCGACTAATTTGAGAAGTAGACTAAAATGGTCTGCAGGGTTGAAGGCCCTTTTTAGGCTGAAAAAGACAGTAACGGTAAACTTACCTTGGTCTATGTTAGTGGAGAAATGATCAATTGAGGTAAAAAAGGTCGCAGTGGTGCTATAGTGGGGATGAAGCCATGTTGTCTATCACAGAGAATATCATATTTTGTAATGTATTCCATAATCTGTTCATAGACAATATTTTCTAATATTTTTCTTAATGGACAAAGGGTTAGGTATAGAATGGAAGTAATTAGCAGAGATGGGGTTAGAGACCTTTAGTAAGTGGTTGCATAAAAATATGTTTGAACTTATAAAACAGGGTGCTTGATGTGGGAGTTTGGCCGAGGAGGTATTTAAGATACTTGCTCAGTATATCACTACCTAATTTATGTATAGTGGGATGAATGGGGTTTAAACCAGGATAGTATCTTCTTGAATATTTTCAATGTATTTTGATGTTAAAGAATTATTTTGAAGTAAAATATGGAAGATTACAGGAATTTGTAAAGAGGGATGTATATGTGGGAGGGATAATATTTGATGGATTGTTAAATACTAAGTGGAAGTCGGGGGTATTGCTCAGATTTTATTTTTGGCCTAGACTGAAGAGGAATTGAGATTGTGCCATGTAGTGGATTTTCACTTTTCAGAATTCTACAGAATGGCTTAGGTTATAGGGCTGAATCTTTCTACAGTATATATTTTAGCCTGGTTAGTTCTTATTCTACAGTTCTGTTTCAGTTTCTGATATTTTGCATATTGTCAGTATTGAACGGTTTCTTTTCCCAGTCATGTCATGCCTCATTTTTTTCTGTTTTATAAGTTGCCTAATTGAGTTAGTGAGGCATGGCATTTGTTTGCTTTGCATTCTTATACTTTTAAGGGGGTACGGTTTATCATGAATTGGAGCTAATAGGCTGTAGAATGTTTGAAATTGCCCCCCCCCCCCTTGTAGATTTGTATTTGGATATTCCTTCTGGGCCCATATCATTTGCTCACTCAACTGAGTACAGTGAGATCGTATTCTGATTTCAGGCACTCCTACTGTGTACAGAGAGAGCATTTGAGAAGGACAACCCCTTTAGCCTCTTAATCCTGCTCTGCCCCCCCCCTCAAAAAAAAAATAAATATATTATATATATATATATATATATATATATATATATATATATATCTCTTATTCATCTGCTCTTACTGTAACTGTCTTAGTTGCTCTTCTGCGTGCTTTTATCTGTTTAGTCGCTCTTATTCTGCACTTATTACTGCTTGTTAGTAGCCTTCTAATTTACTGCCTTCTGCACTTGTTTTTTAGTCATTTGTTAATTTAATTGCACTTATTTGAACTGTATTTGCCGTGGTGTTGCTACATGCTTGGGTTTGCTGGCCTGCACTACAATTTGAATTGTATTTACTGCTGTTTTAGCTGCTCTTCTGTAACAAAAAAAAAAAATTAAGCTTGTTTCCTGCCTTTCCTGTAACTAGTCAAGTCCAGATACAGACTTGCTGTATCCAGGACTGTTGGTAAGCTTCTGAACCCCCCCAAGCCTTTCTGTGTTGGAGGGAAGCCTTCTAGCTTATCAGTGGGAGTGGTAAGCAGTAGGTAGCCTACCTACCACAGGAAGAGTGGGTTTTGGCCCTGAAATTGAAGTTCATTTGCCATTTGGGCAGTTTTTCCATCTCTTTCTACTTTCTGGTTAAAAGCCCGTTTTGCGTTTGCTCCCCGCCTTTCCTATAACTGGTGTAATCCAGGTACACATTTGCTGTATCCAGGACTGTTGGTAAGCATCTGAGCCCCACAAGCCCTTCTGTGTTGGAGAGAAGACTTCTAGCTTATCAGTGGGAGTGGTAAGCACTAGGTAAACTATCTACCACAGGAGGAGTGGTTTCTGGCCAAGAAATTATAGTTTATTGGCTGTTTGGGAAGCTTTTCCATCTCTTTCAACCATCTGATTTAAAAGCCTGTGTTTGCACTTGTTTCCTGCCTTTCCTGTTACTAGTCTAGTCCAGGTACAGATTTGCTGAATGTAGGACTCTTTGTAAGCTTCTGAGCCCCCCAAGCCTTTCCGTGTTGGAGGGAAGACTTTTAGCTTATCAGTGGGAGTAGTAAGCATCAGGTAGCCTATCTGCCACAAGAGGAGTGGTCCCTGGCCCAGAAATTTTAGCTATTTTCTGTTTGAGCAGTTTTTTTCCATCTCTTACAACTTTCTGGTTTGAAAGCCGCACTTGCACTTGTTTCCCACCTTTCCTGTAACTAGCCTAGTCCAGATACAGAGTTGCTGTATCCAGGACTGTTGGTAAGCTTCTGATGCGCGCAAACCTTTCTGTGTTGGAGGAGAGCCTCCTAGCTTATCAGTGGGAATGGTAAGCACTAAGTAGCCTGTCTACCATGGGATGAGAGGTTCTTGGCCCAGAAATTGTGGTTTATTGACCATTTGGACAGTTTGTCCAGCTCTTTCAACTTTCTGGTTTAAAAGACCACATCTGCGCTTGTTTCCCATCTTTCCTGTAACTAACCTACTGGATAGCACTAAAAAGCCTTAAACTGATACAAGCCTTCTAGCTTAGGAGAGAGACTTTGTAGTGATTAAGTATCAGTTTTCTGTACTTTCTTGCTGTACTTAACTGTTTTCTGCCTAAACACAGATTTTCCAGCATTTATTATGATTTAAAAGCTTGTTTTTTTTTCACATATTGTACTTATTTGACTGTCTGCACTTTTAAAAAGTAGTTTTTTGTTTAAATAATTTGTTTAACTGTTGTAGGCTACACACTAAAGTCCGTTAACCTTTTCTGATCATTTGTAGTCGTTTAAAGCTGTTTCAAGTGTATTTTTTACTGTTTTTGCCTTATCTTTTCAAAAAAACAAAAAAAATTCCTTGTTTCCCGCATTTCTAAGCTAGTATAGTCCAGTTTTCAGGCTAGTGCTGAATCCAGGACTGTGATACTAGTTTCTGAGTTGCCAGTACCTTACTTAGATAGAAGGAAGTTTCTCTGTTCACCTGTGAGAGAGGGGAGCTTTGAGCAACCTATCTGTTCCTGGAGGAGTGGTTCCAGCCCAGAAGTTAGTAGTTTATTGGCCATTTTGGTCTAATTTCTATCTCTTTCATTTCCCTACTATAAAAACCGCGTTTGTACGGTTTTGCACAATGGGCAGTGCCATTTAGCTATGGTTAAATTATTCCTGGCTCCACTAAGTCTCCTCTTCAGTTTTTCCCTTGAAACTAGTCTACCTCTTAACCTAAGCACTCAAAAAGCATCTTACAGCCCAGCACTTGCTCAGATCTAATAGCAAGCACTAATATACCCTGACACTGATTGCCCAACAGGGCAAGGCTCTTTATTCACCCCTCACCAACCAAGCGACTAAGCAGCTCACCCTACTATTCAGGCATGACCAAAGAGCAACTTCAGGTGCACTCTCCAGTCCAGCTGGTGAATCTGGGTATCCTGAGGCAATGTTACAACTGCCTCATGTACACAGACAACCCTCTCCTCCTACCAAAAAACACTAACATATGTGAGAGATGCAATTATACAGCCAAACTGGAAGCTATGCTGTCTCCACCCAAGACTGGAACAGACAGTCAAGAGGAGAAGGTTAACACTTGCATCACAACTCCAGCGACACACAGACCTACTAAAATAGCACTGGCAAAAAATACACATAAATACACAAAATCATACTCGGAGGCTGTAAATAAAAACCTTCAAAAGCATCAGAGACCTCCAAAGTAGACACCCAAACAACCTGCACTTCCCATCACAAACTAGACAACACATAAAACACAAAATCAGTGTGCCACATAATCACAGCCCTTAAGGCAAAATAACATACCTAACACATTAGTAATAGGTGACTCTATAGTCAGGCACACTGACGTCCCACTCACTAGGCTGGATAAGCAGAAGGTTACTGTTAGCTGCCTATCGAGAGCCAGAATCTGCCACATAACACAAGCACTCAGGTCACTCCAGAACAAATACAAATATGACTCTGTCATTGTTCATGTTTGTGTGAATGACCTGAGACGTACCTCCCTGGACTACATGAAAAGAGACATGGACGAGCTTTTTGATCATGTAGCCCAGGCTGGTATGACCATGACCCTGAGTAGCATCCTGCCCTCACCAAGAATGATACCTCAGCATAAAGAAAAAATGATAAATTTCAACAACTGGCTAAGCTTCTGGTGTCATTCAAAGGGGATCCAGTGTCTGTCAGCCTGAGATGTCACGCTCAACAAGCCGCGTTGCTTTGCAAGTAATGGCTTGCACCTGTCACCCCTAGGCTTTCGAATACTGGCCAAGGCTCTTGCTGCCCCCATAGTGCCTTTTTTAGGCAAGGGTCAAAAGTCAAACCCACATCCGTAAACAGCACAATTAACAAAAAACTGCGGGTTATGCTACTCAATGCCAGGAGTTTAAATCTCAAAATGCACGCGCTCGAAGCACTCCTCAGTATGGAGAAAGTCGACATCTGTGCAGTAACTGAAACCTGGTTCAAGGCTCCAGAGAGCACCCCAGCACTACCGGGCTACAACTCATACCACACGTTTCGGCCACAGAACATGGACCGAAACACAAAAGGAGGAGGTGTATCCATATTCATCAAGGATACCTATACCTCCAGGTTAGTGGTGCAGCATTATACCTCTGAGATCATCCATGTGCAACTAACATAGGGCAAATCTGCAATGCAAATTGTGGCCTGCTACAGATCACCCTCCATGACCCAGGATCACCACTCCACCTTTCTGGAGATACTGGAAAACATGAAGGTCCTACCAAACAACCTGATATTGGGTGATTTCAATTACCTTACCATTCACTGGGAAAACTACTCGAGTACAAATTCCCAGGCCCAGCGTTTCCTGGAATTCATCAACTCAAATGCCCTAGATCAGCTGGTAAACTCCCCTACCAGAAGTGAAAACATATTGGACCTGGTCATCACCAACATGAGCAACAGGTGTTCCACACCGGAGGTCAACCTGTCACTGGTTAGATCAGACCATAAACTAATCACTCTGGATGTCCACATCCTACCACCACCACCAACTAAGGAAACCACAGTAAAAAACTTTTCTAAAGCAAACTTCACCTTACTTAAGACAGAGGTGGTAAGTTTCACAGCCCCCACGCTAAAGGATAATGCTGTCCAAGATGCAGAAACCTTTACAAATGCACTCTATGAGCACCTACAAGGATGCATGGATCGTGCCATTCCCTAGCAAAACCAAGACTCACTCCTCTAAGAGAAGAAAACCAGTTTGGTGGACCCCTGCTGTAAACAGTCTATACAATAGAAGGAGGAAACTAGTTCAGAAAAAAAGCAAATCCCAAGAAGGAAAGACATCCCTGATCAGTATCAGTAAGAAACTGAGGTCCCTCATAAAATCATCCAAGGCTAACTTCGAAAAAAAATAGCCAAGGATTCAAAAGATAACCGCAAAGCCTTCTTTAACTATGTTAGGAATCTGGCAACTCACAGATATGCACTGAACTAGTGCAAAATAGCACAAAATATACTGAACCTACTGATATTGCCAACATCCTGGCAGATAGATTCATTGCAAACTTCAACCCCCTCTCACCTCCAAAAGGGCCCACAACAATACTGGAAAAGTGTAATGTCCCAAAAATCACAGATGCACAGGTGAAAACAGCTCTTTCAAAAGCCAAAAGCACAGCGTCAATGGGACCAGATGGTTTCCCAGGCTGTGTCTTGCATGAACTGCAGAACAAACTAACCCCCCACCTAAATGCGCTGTTCAACCTCAGCCTCTCTACAGGATACATGCCCATAGAATGGCGCACAGCAACAGTTATTCCTCTCCACAAAGAGGGGCCACAACTGACCCTGGTAACTATCGCCCATAAGCCTGACTAGCCTGGTCTGCAAGGCTATGGAGCGCAACATCATGGAACTCATTAACAAAGATATTGGGAACCTCCAAACACTTGACCTGACCCAGTTCGGCTCTGTTAAGGGCAGATCATGCCTACTAAACCTGGTTGACTTCTTTGAGACAGTCACCAAGGCCATAGACAAGGGAAAGTTGGTTCACACAGCCTGCCTTGACCTCAATACTTTCGATACCATTCCCCACTCGGGTATTAGAGAAAAACTCACCAGCCTGAACATAAACTCCTACGTCATGAGATGGGTTGCCAACTGACAAAATTTACACGGTAAGAATAGCGGGCTCCAGGTCCAACTCTAAACCAATCACAAGTGGTGTCCCACAAGGCTTGGTCCTGGGACCCCCTACTGGTCAGCATATACTTCTCAGAAGTACAGGCAAACACAGGAGGACTATGGCTAACCAAGTTCGCCCCATGACTGCAAACTGGGAGCCATAATTGACTCTCCGGCTGACACGGACATCCTCCAAAAGGGCCTTACTGAGAAGGAAACCTGGTGTCAAAGTCATAGCCTCAAGCTAAATGCCAAAAAATGCATAGTCATCCCTTTTGGGAAAAAATTTTCCTACACCTAAATATAAGGACAAACACAACAAATATTAACTACAGAACACTGAACAAAGTAAACTGGTAGTTTTTAAAGCAGTAAATATAAGAAAAAATAACCAAAGAATGAAATAACAATCACATTTTATTACTGTGATCTTCTTCACAAAGTAAGTATGCCCAAACCCTTCCTTTTATACTAAAATAGTTACCTTAAACAGGACATGATTATATACACCAGTTCTAAAATTACTATGTTATATGTTTTATCTATATAATAAAAACATAAACCTGGTGCTCTGTCTGCACCCAATAACAGAAACAATGCTCCAATACATTAAGTCACCAGCAAATAACGCATTCTCCACATTATCTAAAATGAAAAATTCAAACTTCTGAAATTCGTTACATAACATAGCATGCCTAGCTAATGCATTCATCCTGTCCTTCTAATGTAATAATTTCTACATGATAAACAGGTGGCAACATAAACCACATAGTCACTGTTACAATTGTGGTATTTTTTCGCCCAAAATATCTCATTGGAATACCCAATTGTTACAAAAGATGAATTACTAATAAACCTACACTGTTTACAATTGTTACAGCTATATGTGCCTTTTATTGGTATAGGAAATGAAATCCTATATTCTAAGTCACCTAAACTGTTGTGGCTAACTGTGCCAACCATTACATCCTGTGAGTACAAAATGGACTAACTTCACTTTCTATAGTTCTTACCCAGTCTGAATCATACCAAAAAGAGGTTAGCCTACTAAGTCTTATCATCTGCCCTAAATTCTCAAATTCAACCAGTCCATAAGAAAAACAAATCATCTATGTATCTAAAGTATATTTCTACCTTGCTGAAACTGGGGTGTGACTCAAGAAAGTTTAACTCCCAATGGGCCATGACTATATTGGCAAAACTCTTGCCACCATTAAAGTCTGTATTTATACTCAAATATTCTCTGAGGTACTCTATACCTTTGTCTTGATCTATGGAGGTATATAAACTGGCCTAAATAATTCCTTCATTATTTTGAATTTATGGAATACCAAAAGATGCCATTATTACTGTTGTCAGATCAAGGCAGTAACAGATAGAGTTCCAGTCTATTTCTGATGTTCAGGCAGTAGAATATCTGATGAGGAATCTGAAAAATATATGGTATAAACTATTTGTGGGGCAGGCTTAATACTTTTGAGGGGCCAAGTAGAAAGGACAGGAAAGTTGTCACTTAGGCCACTGGTAAAAGTGGCAGCTGTGTAAGTTTGTTGGGTGTATTTTTTAAAAGCTTATCAAGTAGAAAAATATTGTTGTTAATACGGCTGAGTCTTGTACAGTCAGTGATGAGCTGACATAGATGATAGGATGTTGCTAAGCCTAAATAACTGTGATATGCATGCACCTATAAAGTTAATGTCAAAATCCCCTAACATTTTCATCTTGTGATTCTGTTGGTGTTCTAGTATCTTTCTTTGTTCAGTTTTGAGTAGAGAGAAACTAATGTGAGAGATATACAGATTAAAGCCACCTGTATATTTATTTTAGCATGTCCTTCAAGTAATAGTTGAACAACCAACCAGTTAACAGTGTAATATGAAGAAATTAGAAAGGAATGTTTTAGTTATGATTATGTTATTGCAATTAGTTTGATGTCCTAATGTACAAAACGAGTTTCCAGTTAGTCCTAATTAGTTAGAGCTAATGCTCCGAATGTTCACCAGGCCAAGGACGAAACTTTTTGTGAAGGGATGGTTGTTGCAGTGGTTGTGTTAGTGTTTGAGTTGGATTATGTAGGATATCACCAGCTTGCAATACTAAAAGACTAGACAGTACAAGTAAGAATTTCTGAATCATGTTTTTAAATAATGTCATTGAAATAAAGTCATCTTAAGATTAAGAAGTGTTCTTCTGGTTAGAGGTTCAGCAGTGTAAAAGTAGTTAGTTAACCATTTAGGCATATCAACTATGACTGAGTTAGGGGAATATTTGGTGGTAGAAGAAGATGGATATGTGAGCAGGCAAAGGTCAGAAGCTCAGTAATGCATCTGTTGTAAGTAGGAAATTCTAAAGTTAATAAATGTAGTGAAAGGGTTACAATTATCAAGGAATTATTTTGGCCCAGTGAAATGAAAAGCAAAAAATGTTTGAAAAGGACGAGAGAGTAATCTGTGGGGTCAGTAGCGGAAAGGAAAGAAAATACATGAAGGAGTGTAATAGTACATAGTTTGAGGGAAATCTAAAAGCTCCAAGGAGTGAGAAGTAAATGAAACAAATGGCAGGGATGGGCTTGGAAAGCAGTTAATGGGGAAACAGGAGGAGTAAGTGAAGGTGATGAGCAAGTGAATTAGAGGAATAGGAGAGGAGAGAGGTATAGTACACCTAATGGAAGTAATGCCAGGGGTGACAGGAATGGGGATAGGATAAAGAAATGAAGTAGAGACTAGCAGAGTGAATCAGAGCAGACCAGATTATCACACAGTCTTAGGAGGAAAACAATCAGTTGAAGAAAAGTAGGAAAAGTTATATATAAAATACAAGGTGGTCAGAGCATGTCAAGAGAATGGCAGAGAAAATTCAAGAGAGCAGCAAAGAAAAATAAAGCAAAAATCTGTTCCAATCATAATGAAAGGACATCAATTGGTACAGAGACAAAAAAGAAAGAAAGGTGCAGAGATACAAGAATAAGAAGATAGTAGAGATGAAAACCCTTAGTAAGTGGTAGAAAATACACAAAAAGATAGCTTGTATAGACAATAAAAAAATCTATTATGTATAGACCAGCAGAATAAATTCTAACATGGACCAACCTAAAAAAAATCTGTTTGCATGAATTCTTGTACCCAACTAGCTTTCCTAGATATCCCTGAGGATATATGGCTGTTATACCGGAGTGTCTTAATAACCACAAATTAGTAAATACAAATGTGTTTAGGTCAGTCTGACAAACAGAATGGGTGAGAGGTTACTTCTTCTAGGAAGAACGCTAAACAATATTGGAAAAACTTTACATGGTAGCAAAGCAATGGTAGGGAATACTTGAAACTGAAAATGTTTTTAATGTAAAAGAATGTGATTGACAGAACTATTTACATGCATGTTATTTATCAGGTCTCAATAATGTTATAGATCATAAAATATACTAAAAGCTAAATACTTAAAACATTGAATAATGGTTGGTGACTTTAGATCATGTGATATGTTTTTTTTTTTTTTTTATCTGCTGTTTCTAACTCTGTGCATTAGTGTGATAAAAGTCTTTTGGATATGAACAATGAAAGTCCTTAAGGAGCTTATTAGTGTTTTAAGATAAAGAGCAGCTACAGAAGTGAATGTTTTTTTTCAGATTTTGTTAAGAACTGCCATACTCAAATAGTACTTTATATTTCATGGCTCTGGGAATTTATTTTAAAGCATATTTGAATTTTCATCTGCAGTGGTGGTGCTGCGGTAGCATTGTCACCTCACAATAAGACGCTATTTGGTTCGATTCTCAGCTAGAGCGTCTTCGTGGAGACATGCATGAATGGGCATACCTTCGTTGAAGGATGTGCATCAGGGCTGGTAACTCGACACATAAAAATCAACTACCAATCATTAGTGGACCGGAGTTCCGCTGTGGCGACCCCTAACCGGGAAAAGCCGAAAGACACAACAACATTTGAATTTTCACACCAGTTTGAATTCTACTTTTTTTTTTTTTTTTTTGCTGATGACTGGAATTCAGTGTAAGTGTGTAAGTGGTCTTAGCTTTTCTTTTGATGGCTGCAGAGTTTGTATATTTAATATGGGTATTACAGCAAATATAATACAAGGATGTTCACCCCTGTAAAATGTTCTTGTGGATTTCTGTATGAGTTTCACTAAGACTGTCTTATATAGCTGCAAGGGGAAGTTCTGATCCATTTGTTTATCTTTTAAGTCATTTTCTGCTGCTGATTGCGATTTCATGAAATAAATCTCTAATATTGGCATGCTAAATAAATATATAAAAAAGGGTCATGATTCTGTGCATATGATATTTAATCTACTACCCCATACTTCCATATGCTTCTGCTCATACAAACCTTAAAACAAAACCAAAGCAGGTATTGGTCAAATAAACAGATGCTCTATCATAAAAATATATATTCCATTTTAAAGAGCTAAAATTTGGGGAATTATTCACAGAACTGTTAACTACAATTTCTGATGATTATTGTGATTGTCTTACATTTTCCTACACCTAAATGTAAGAACAAACACAACAAATATTAACTACAGAACACTGAACAAAGTAAACTGGTAGTTTTTAAAGCAGTAAATATAAGAAAATATATTTTTTTTGTGTGAAAAAGCATTATGATTGAAAACTCAAAAATTCATTTAAACATTGAAACTTGAAACACCCAGCTGCAAATGTCCACCAAATAACCAAACTTAGACGAATGAAATAAGTGCTTTCAATCACTTTTTATTATTGTGATCTTCTTCAGAAACAAAGTAACTATGCCCAACCCTTCCTTTTATACTAAAATAGTTACCTTAAACAGGACATGACATAACTAATTATAGTAATTAAATATCTTTTGTATACAAAATAATATAAAAAAATCTGTATTTTCTTACACACTTTGTTTGTTCAACAAATGACAGTGTATTGTGCAAAAAAAGTATATATGACATGGAGAGGTTAGTGTTTAAACACGTAACCTTAAATCTTGAGATTCAGTATCTAAGGGTTTGCATCTCATGTAAAGTGGTACCACAGGGCTTGAGAACAACCAAATTTCCTAATTGTGTTACACCAGGTGATAATTTAAGCAAGACTTTGATAAGACTTTTCAACGAGACTGGTTTAAAGATGATGCATATACTAGTAGAGCATTATGAAAAAGAGATTGTTACAATCAAGGAAAACATAAAGAGTTTAGATGAAAGTATCAAAAATTTTATTTGTTTTCCGAACTTTCTTGCAATGTATAATGGGGTTGAAGCGAAGGCTGACCGACACAGGGCCACTATAATTTCACAAAAACAATCTAAACTTAGAAGGGATACTTTTGCCTATAATAATAATCGAGCTTACATCATACAAGAAGATTCGGAAGATAGAAATATAATGGCCACCAACGAGAACACCATATTAGTGACAAACGGGTCTGTAAATGACTCAAATTTTATAAATAACGTGGTTGCTAATGAAAACACGGTAGGAACAGTAGCAGTGAATAATATGATTCCCACTACAGATATTGTTGGCTCTTTCAAAGATCAAGTAGGAGCCAATAAAGAAAGAAAAATAACGTATGCTGAAGCAGCTACATTGACAACAGACCAAGTTAGTGCTCCTTTTCTCAAGGAATAAGTGCAGAACAAACGGACTACCAAGTGGTACAATTCCACACAAAAGAAGGGCAAAGGGAAGGGCAAGAACAGGAGGAAATGGTAATAGAAAGAGAAGTTTGTAATTATGAAGTGGACATTTTAAATCTGTCAGACTTTTCCCTTTCAAATGAAGCTGAAAATGTTTTGAAAAAAGGCTTTTCATTCATTCCTACAAGTGAAGTAAACATTGACAAACTGTTAATTGACTTTAGATTGTATTTAAGAAAACTGAATTTAAGTTATATTATGCATGATGTATTACAGTTCAATATTTTAAATAATATTGAGACACTTAAAAACCTAGTACGTTCAACCCTCCCTTACAGAGCATATTGCAAGTATTTCAGAATATATGTGAAGGTGAATTTAGAAAAATTCACCTAACGAATAAAGAAAAAACTTACCGAAAGAGGAATATATGGCCCTACAGTTGTTAAGTAAGAATACCGAAATAAGAATAATGAAGGCTGATAAGGGAGGTAAAATAGTGATCATGAACACCAAAGATTATGAGTATGCAATAGAATCAATGTTAAGTGAGGTTGACACATATAAGAGAGTGAACTATGAACAAATAAATCAGAGTTATAAGAATATAGATGTCACTCTTTTCAACATGTTTTGTCAGGGAGAAATAAATGACAACAGTTTTGAATTTTTGACAGTGGAACAGCCAAAAATGGCATCTTTTTTTGGTATTCCAAAAATTCAAAATAATGAAGGAATTCCAGCATTTAGGCCTATTATTTCGGCAAAACATTCTAAGACGGAAAACATTTCAATTTGTTTGGACAATATATTAAATCCAATTGTCTAACAATCCAAATATTACCTGAGAGACTCCTGGCACCTGCTATAAATTCTGAGGGAATATGTCATAAAAGACAAACCCATTTTCTTTGGGAGTTTAGATGTAAAGAGTTTATATACCTCCATAGATCAAGACAAAGGTATAGAGTACCTCAGAGAATATTTGAGTATAAATACAGACTTTAATGGTGAAAAAATTAATACAATTTGTAGTCTAATGGACTTGGTTTTAGAAAATAATTATTTTCTTTTTAAAAAAGTGTTATACAAACAAGTTTCAGGTGTAGCAATGGGGGCAAGAGTAGCTCCCGCTTTTGCCAATATAGTCATGGCCAATTGGGAGTTAAACTTTCTTGAGTCACACCCCAGTTTCAGCAAGGTAGAAATATACTTTAGATACATAGATGATTTGTTTTTCTTATGGACTGGTAACCAAAGTGAATTTGAGAATTTAGTTAAAGATCTAAATGTTACTACTACCTTTCTACACTTTAAAATTAGTGGATTTGGCAAAACCATCAACTTTTTGGATTTGAATTTGGGAATAGACCATAAAAGAAAGGAATTTACTAGTAAAATATATAGAAAACCTTATTTTGCCAATCAATATTTACACAAGGACAGTCTACATCCCCCACACATGAAAAAGGGAGTCATTAAAGGGCAGATGATAAGACTTAGTAGGCTAACCTCTAATAATGACACATTTGATAAAGAAGTGTCTATTTTAAGACTACTATTTCAAAATAAGGGGTATGATTCAGACTGGGTAAGAACTATAGAAAGTGAAGTTAAGGTATTAAGAAGTGGGGTGGCCAAGCCCATTTTGTACTCACAGGATGTAATGGTTGGCACAGTTAGCCACAACAGTTTAGGTGACTTAGGGAGAGAAGGAAGTGAATATAGGATTTCATTTCCTATACCGATTGTCAGTGAAATGTGGCATATTAAAAACATAATTGAAAATAATTGGAGAATATTAATAGGTAACAAAGAGTTAGTGAACACATTAGGGATGGCACCAAGATTTACTTATAAAAAAACAACTAACATTAAGTTTATGTTAGAAACTGGTAGAGAGAAAGAAGGTAGTTCAAGCCGCTTGTGTACTAACAAAAAAGGCACATATAGCTGTAACAATTGTAAACAGTGTAGGTTTATTAGTAATTCATCTTTTGTAACAATTGGGTATTCCAATGAGATATTTTGGGCGAAAAAATACCACAATTGTAACAGTGACTATGTGGTTTATGTTGCCACCTGTTTATCATGTAGAAATTATTACATTGGCAAAACCAAAAGAAGTCTCAAACGTAGGATATACGAACATCAATTGGCAATAAAGAAGAAGGATAGGATGAATGCATTAGCTAGGCATGCTATGTTATGGAACGAATTTAAGAAGTTTGAGTTTTTCATTTTAGATAATGTGGAGAAAGCGTTATTTGCTGGTGACTTAAACAATGTATTGGAACGCAAAGAAGCTTTCTGGCAATTGTTATTGGGTCACCAGGTTTATGTGAAGTTATTAATTTAAAATGTTTTTTATTATATAGATAAAACATATAACATAGTCATTTTAGAACTGGAGAATAATTATGTATATAATCTGTTGAACAAACAAAGTGTGTAAGAAAATACAGATTTTTTATATTATTTTTTATACAAAAGATATTTAATTACTATAATTAGTTATGTCATTTCCTGTTTAAGGTAACTATTTTAGTATAAAAGGAAGGGTTGGGCATAGCAACTTTGTTTCTGAAGAAGATCACAGTAATAAAAAGTGATTGAAAGCACTTATTTCATTCGTCCGAGTTTGGTTATTTGGTGGACATTTGCAGCTGGGTGTTTCAAGTTTCAGCGTTTCTTTGGATCCTCTACAGTATTTTTGGTGTCAAAAATCCATTCAATTTCATATTTTTCTAGCACCCATGAAACACTTTCTAGAGCTTTACGATATTTTCCTAAAACATGAGAGAAATTAAGATCACAGTGTCATTCAATATGACTGGCTCTTCCATTAAGTTTAGGGCTGCCACCTTTTCAAATGCCCAAAGTGGGACATTTTTTGTAGAAATGTCAGATTTTGCAGGAAAAAAACATACCCCTGATCAGTACAAATGATAGAACTTCACTTTTTTGCCAAAATAAATGCTTATTCTTGTAGTATTTTAGTTGCTTATGCTATTTAATATAGCATTTAGGTGTTTCAGATAAAAATAACTATTTTATACAACCATTAAAGAAAACTTAGGAGATATCTTTGTCCTAAAATCTCAGGACATTTGCCATTTTTTTTAATTTTTTCACAGGACACATCTGCCAAAAGAGGGACTGTCCCTCGCAAAGTGGGACAAGTTGTAACCCTAATTAAGTTATTAAAAATGATAAGTATTGTTTTAGGTGGCTGAGGTACTGGTAGTAAAGGATGGTACTGTAAAATACATAGGGCAAAAAAAAATGACACTAACTGGAAAGATAATGTGTGGTAAAGAAATAATTGGAGTTACAGAGCAGGATCAGGAAGGCTGCTGAATGAAGAGGTGACAAAAATGCTTCTAGATGTAATGAAAGAAATGGGGATATTACACTATCTTTTTGACATGCTGAAACATATAAACATTAAGCTTAACATTCATAGGAGAAGGAAAGGCAGTGGGAAGAGCTTTATTTGGAGAAGAAAAGGGGAGAGAATTTGTGGCCACCTATCCAGTACATGGGAAATGTATGGGAATGTCGGTTAAAATTTTTGACAACCTTGCATTAAATGAGGGGTTAAATGTAAAAGGGATCTCCATCTGGAGGACAGCGAATAAGGAAACTGGAAGTCCTTTGTGCAGATACAAGACATCTGTGAAAACTGGGGAGCATGGTTTGAATATTTGGGCTTTTGGAAGGGAGTAAAATGAAGAAAAGGTGAAATAGAGGTGCACAAGTAGGAAGGGATTAGACAAATATGAACTCAGTACAATGAGAAAAAGGTGAAATAGAGGTGCACAAGTAGGAAGGGATTAGACAAATATGAACTCAGTACAATGAGAAAAAGGTGAAATAGAGGTGCACAATTAGGAAGGGATTAGACAAATATGAACTCAGTACAATGAGAAAAAGGTGAAATAGAGGTGCACAAGTAGGAAGGGATTAGACAAATATGAACTCAGTACAATGAGAAAAGGGTGAAATAGAGGTGCACAAGTAGGAAGGGATTAGACAAATATGAACTCAGTACAATGAGAAAAAGGTGAAATAGAGGTGCACAAGTAGGAAGGGATTAGACAAATATGAACTTAGTACAATGAGAAAAAGGTGAAACGGAGGTGAAAAAGTAGGAAGGGACTAAACAAATATGAACTTAGTACAATGAAAAAAAGGTGAAACAGAGGTGAAAAAGTAGGAAATGACTAAACAAATATGAACTTAGTAAAATTAGGAAATGGTGAAATGAAAGTACACAGGTAGGAAGGGACTAGACAAATCTGAACTCTGGTGACTCAGCACTGGAGAAGTGTAACTAGTGATTTAATTACAATGTGCAAGGACACTGAGAAGAGGCAGTGCAAAGACTGATAAGGATAAAGGAAGGGTGGAAAAATAAATGGGAGGTCTGGAGTAATGAAACTAAATAGCAAGAGAAATGAAATACTTGGAAAGCTATACAGCTCCATATTTGTCATAGATGGATCTTCTTACTGTTGAAACTAAGGACTGAGAATAGGAAGAGTTGCCAGACTGTTGGATATGCATCTGGAATATGAATAATTTCATAGGAAGAGGGAATGTTCTTTTTTGATGAAATTAAGAACATGATATGCTGGCATGAGTCAAAGAGATTTACAGAAGAAAGGCACCTCAGATGAAGCAGACCAGGCTATCACAGTGTCTCAGGAGAAACAATCAGTTTCTATTTTTACAGATAGGTTAAGATCAATTTTATCAAAAGACTGATTGGGGTGGAAAAGAAAATCCAAGATAGTAATGATGCAGGATTGATAAAAAATAATATCAATGTTTAAAAGAATCAGTCATGGTCAGTGTGTGTGGTAGACAAGGCATGTTATCCCAGTGGCTGGCCATGGTAATGGGAGCGTGAGGGATGATAGCTAAAGAGAACTGGTAGATGCAGTAGAATGCCTGAGTTAGAAGTGGCCAGGAAGTCAGTTAGTTTACAAAATATGGGCCAAGTACATACTTAATGATTAACAGTATTAGACATTAATGTAAAATCATGTTTAGAATCTGAGTTAGTAATAAGATGGGGACAAGACCTCTTATGTTAATTTACATGGTTGGAGTTTATTGCTTGATGCCTTGAAAGACTTGGTTTTTAGGAATTTTGTGAAGATGACAGGTTGGATTTTTTGTGCTGTACACATTTATTGTTTGCAGTTTGCATGTGTCTTTTCTCCTAGATTCTTCAGAAAATCAAGTTATAGATTTTTTTGCAGCATGTATGTGCATACAATTCAGTCAGGATTATTTCTTATGTGGAGGGGATGTAAGGACAAATATTTCATATGGTTTATTTATTGAAAACAAATGTACTTGGTTTTACATCTCTCATCTCTGGATATAGGGAGTCATAAGCACTTCTGTTTTAATGCTGGGCTGTTTATTCCTTAGATTCATGTACAACTGTCAAAGTAACACTTCTTCTACCTTCAGCACTATGACTATTAAACACATGTATGCTGTTAACTCTGCCCTGTGGTCTTCTGATATAGTGAACATTCAGGGAAGATAGTTTTAGCTGGAGTTGAGAAAGCAATAATACTTTTCGTAAGCATATATATATATATATATATATATATATATATATATATATATATATATATATAGGTCTGTCAGATCACCTTTTGTAACGTCAAACTTCATACGGTTCAAATAATATGATTTAATTTCCAAAAAATCAAACAAAACAAATCAAGGTCATATAAAACGTTTCTATAAAGTGTAGGAAATCAGAAATGATGACCCAAACTTGAGTATGGAATAACAATATGGAAACCTTATACACAAACAAGCATGAGTAAACTGGAAAGAGTACAGTGGAAATATACCAGTAGCATCCATGGATATGAAAATTTAAGTTAGTATGAAAGACAAAAATATCTGAACTTGTACAGTGTCTCTTACAGAGATCTAAAAGGAAATCTTATTCAGGTATATAGGGCATTTAGAGACAGCTACCTCTGGGAATGTTTGGGTTATCAAATGAGAAATGTAGTAATAGGTTCTCTGAGAGAACAGCTGATGCATGGAATAGACTAGCAAATTACATTAACGCTATACTACTTCAGATATTTTTAAGAACAGTCTGGACACTTATTATATTAGCAAATGTTTTGGTATATTGGCAAGACAAAAGGGCATTAATGCCTGTGCTTGAAATATTTGTATGTATGTAATAATGCATGCACACACACAGACACACACACACACACACACACACACACACACACACACACACACACACACACACACACACATTTGGAGTTTCTGCTCTTTTCTTACAATTGTGCTTACTCAGACTTGATATATAGCTCAGCAAGCTCCTGCCTGATGCCCTGCAGAGTTCTACAGCAGCAGAAAGACAAAAGAGAGACTTTGGAGTGATTAAGTATAATTTTTCTGCATTTTCTTGCTGGCTTTAGCTAATTCCAATGATTTCCTAGAGTTTCTGCGATTTAAATAGCTTGTTTCAGCTACATGTTGTACTTATTTTACTGCCTGCATTTTAAGAAAGTTCTTTTTGTGTTTATATTACGTGTAACTGTTGTAGGCTACACACTCAAGTGTGACCGCCATTTCTGTGCATTTAAAGTGTTTTTTGATTGTATCTGCTTTATTTTTTGAATAAAAAAACAAAAAAAAATACTTGTTTTCCCACCTTTCTAAGCTAGTTTAGTCCAGTTTTCAGGTTAGTGCTGAATTCAGGGCTGTGTTGCAAGTTTCTGTGTTTGCTCATACCTTACTTGGATAGAAGGAAGTTTCTCTGTTCCCTGTGAGAGAGGGAGCTTTGAGCAGCCTATCTGTCCCTGGAGTAGTGGTATCAGCCCAGAAATTAGTAGTTTATTGACTATTCTGTGCTAATTTCTATCTCTTTCATTTCACTGCTATAAAATCCGCATTTGCAAGGTTTTTGTGCTAGTATACAGCTCAGCAAGCTCCTGCCTGGTGCCCTGCAGAGTTCTACAGCAGCAGAGAGACAAAAGAGAGACTTTGGAGTGATTAAGTATAATTTTTCTGCATTTTCTTGCTGCCTTTAGCTAATTCTGCCTAAAACGCTGATTTTCTAGAGTTTCTGTGATTTAAAAAGCTTGTTTCAGCTACATATTATATTTATTTTACTGGCTGCACTTTAACAAAGTTGTTTTTGTGTTTAAATTACATTTAACTGTTGTAGGCTACAGACTCAAGTGTGATAGCCATTTCTGTGCATTGATTGTATCTGCTTTATTTTCTGATTAAAAAAATATACTTGTTTTCCCACCTTTCTAAGCTAGTTTAGTCCAGTTTTCAGGTTAGTGCTGAATTCAGGGCTGTGCTACAAGTTTCTGTGTTTGCCCATACCTTACTTGGATAGAAGGAAGTTTCTCTGTTCACTGTGAGAGAAGGAGCTTTGAGCAGCCTATCTGTCCCGGGAGGAGTGGTTTCAGCCCAGAAATTAGTAGTTTATTGGCCAGTTTGGGTTTTTATCTCTTTCATTTTCCTGCTATAAAACCCACATTTGCAAGGTTTTTGTGCTAGTATACAGCTCAGCAAGCTGCTGCCTGTTGTCCTGCAGAGTTCTACAGCAGCAGAGAGACAAAAGAGAGACTTTGAAGTGATTAAGTATCATTTTTCTGCATTTTCTTGTTGCCTTTAGCTAATTCTGCCTAAAACACCAATTTTCTAGAGTTTCTGTGATTTAAAAAGCTTGTTTCAGCTACATATTGTACTTATTTTACTGCCTGCACTTTAACAAAGTTGTGTTTGTGTTTAAATTACCTGTTTAACTGTTGTAGGCTACACACTCAAGTGTGATAGCCATTTCTGTGCATTTAAAGTGTTTTTTGATTGTATCTGCTTTATTTTCTGATAAAAAAATATACTTGTTTTCCTGCCTTTCTAAGCTGGTTTTGTCCAGTTTTCAGGTTAGTGCTGAATTCAGGGCTGTGCTACAAGTTTCTGTGTTTGCCCATACCTTACTTGGATAGAAGGAAGTTTCTCTGTTCATTGTAAAAGATGGAACTTTGAGCAGCCTATCTGTCCCTGGAGGAGTGGCTTCAGCCCAGAAATTAGTAGTTTATTAGCCATTTTCGGCTAATTTTTATCTCTTTCATTTTCCTGCTATAAAACCAGCATTTGCAAGTTTTTTTTGCTAGTATACAGCTCAGCAAGCTCCTGCCTGGTTCCCTGCAGAGTTCTACAGCAGTAGAGAGACAATAGAGAGACTTTGGAGTGATTAAGTATCCTTTTTCTGCAGTTTCTTGCTGCCTTTAGCTAATTCCACCTAAAACGCCAATTTTCTAGAGTTTCTGTGATTTAAAAAGCTTGTTTCAGCTACATATTGTACTTATTTTATTGCCTGCATTTTAACAAAGTCATTTTTGTGTTTAAAGTACCTGTTTAATTGTTGTAGGCTACGCACTTAAGTGTGATAGCCATTTATCTGCATTTAAAGTGTTTTTTTGATTCTATCTGCTTTATTTTCTGAAAGAAAACAAAAAAAAATATACTTGTTTTCCCACATTTCTAAGCTAGTTTATTCCAGTTTTCAGGTTAGTGCTGAATTCATGGCTGTGTTAAATGTTTCTGTGTTTGCCCATTCCCTACTTGGATAGAAGGAAGTTTCTCTGTTCACTGTGAGAGAGGGAGCTTTGAGCAGCCTATCTGTCCCTGGAGGAGTGGTTTCAGCCCAGTAATTAGTAGTTTATTGGCCATTTTGGGCTAATTTTTATCTCTTTCATTTCTTGCTATAAAACCCACATTTGCATGGTTTTGCATGCTGGGCAGCGCTGGTTAGCTAGGGTATAACTATTCCCGTCTCCACAAAGTCTACTCTTCAATTTTTCTCTTGGAACTAGACAAACTTTCAACTTAAGCACTCAAATCATTCACTTCTCATCCCTACGCTTGCCCAAAACTCATAGCAAGCACTAATAAACCTTAGCACTAGACCCCCCTATACTGTAGAGAAGGACAAGGCTCTCTATTTGACCTTACCAGCCAATCAGTAAAACAGTTCACTGTACCTATCCAGACATGTCCAAAGGGCAGTTTCAGGTGTACTCTCCAGTCCAACTGGTAAATCTGGGCATTTTGAGGCAATGTTAAAATTGCCTTATGTACACAGGCAACCCTCTCCTCCTTCCACCAAACACTAATACATGTGAGAGATGCAACTATACAGCCAAAATGGAGGCTAAGCTCTCTCAACCCAAGACTGGACCAGGCAGTCAAGAGGAGAAGGGAATTACTTGCGTCACACCACCAGTCTCACATAGACCTATGAAACCAGCACTGGCAAAAAACACACATAAATACACAAAAACATACTCAGAGGCTCTAAATAAAAATCTGCAAAAGCAACAGAGACCTCCAAAGCAGACATACAAGCAATGTCCAACCCCCAACACAAACCATGAAACACATACTTCACAAAACCATTGTGCCACACAATCACAGCCCTTAAGGCAAAATAACATACCCAACACACTAGTAATAGGTGACTCTATAGTCAGGCACACTGACGTCCCACTCACTAGGCTGAACAAGGAGAAGGTTACTGTTAGTTGCCTGTTAGGTGCCAGGATCCGCCACATAACACAAGCACTCAGGTCACTCCAGAACAAGTATAAATATGACTCTGTCATTGTCCATGTTGGTGTGAATGTCCTGAGCCGTACCTCCCTATACTACATGAAAAGAGACATGGAGGAGCTCTCTGATCATGTAGCCCAGGCTGGTATGACCCTGACCTTGAGTAGCATCATGCCCTCACCAAGAATGATACCACAGTATAGAGAAAAAATTATCAATTGCAACAACTGGATAAGCTTCTGGTGTCATTCAAAGGAGATCCATTGTCTGTCAGCCTGGGATGACATGCTCGACAAGCCACGCTGCTTTGCTAGAGACGACTTGCACCTCTCACCCTTAGGCTTTCAAATACTGGCCAAGGCTCTTGCCATCCCTATAGTGCCTTTTTTAGGCAAGGCTCAAAAGACAAACCCACCACCGTAAATAGCACAAGTAACAAAAAACTGAGGGTAATGCTGTTCAAGGTCAGAAGTCTAAATCTCAAAATGCATGCACTCGAGGCACTCCTCAGTATGGAGAAAATCGATATATGTGCAGTAACGGAAACCTGGTTTAAGGCTCCAGAGAGCACCCCAGCACTACCAGGCTACAACTCATACCATACATTTTGGCCACAAAACCCAGACCAAAATACAAAAGGTGGGGGAGTATCCATATTCATCAAGGATACCCACACCACCAGGTTAGTGGCACAGCACGATGTTTCAGAGATCATCCACGTGTAACTAACAACGGGCAAAACTGCTATTCAAATTATAGCTTGCTACAGATCACCCACCATGTCCCAGGACCCCCACTCTGCATTCCTGGAAACACTGGGAAACATAAAGGTCCTACCAAACACCCTGATATTGGGTGATTTCAATTATCCAAACATTAACTGGGACAACTTCTCACGAACGAACTCCCTGGCCCAACATTTCCTAGAATTTATAAACTCAAACCCCCTGGATCAACTGGTTAACATCACCACAAGAGGTGACAACATAATGGACGTGGTCATCACCAACATGGGTGACCGGTGTTCCACACCAGAGGTCAGGCCCTCGTTGGTTAGATCTGACCATAAACTAATCACTCTGGATATCCACATTCCACTACCACCCCCGGTCAAAGAAACCACCATGAAAAACTTTTCAAAAGCAAACTTCACGTTACTTAAGACAGAGGTGGGAAGTTTCAAAGCCCTCATGCTAAAGGATAACGCTGTCCAAGCTGCAAAATCCTTTACTAACGCACTCTATGGGCACCTACAAGAATGCATGGATCATGCTATCCCAAACAAAACCAAGACTCAGTTCTCCAAGAAAAGGAAACCAGCCTGGTGGACCCCTGCCATAAACAAGCTCTAGAATAGAAGGAGGAAACTAGTATAGAAAAGAATAAAATCCCAAGAAGGGAAGACATCCCTGATCAGTATCAGCAAGAAACTACATTCCCTCATAAAATCATTCAAAGCTAACTTCGAAAGAAAAATTGCCATGGACTCCAAAGATAACCACAAGGCATTGTTTAGCTATGTCAAGAATCTAAGTGGCAATTCTCAGATCTGCTCAGAGTTAGTGCAGAATGTCACAAAATATACTGAACCAACCGATATAGCCAACATCCTGGCAGACAGGTTCAGTGCAAACTTCACCCCCCTCTCACCCCCAAAAGGGCCCATAACTATACCAGAAGAAAGTAGTGCCCCTGAAATCGCAGACACTCAGATTAAAACAGCCCTTTCCAAAGCCAAAAACACAGCATCAATGGGACCAGATGGTGTCCCAGGCTGCATCCTACATGAGCTCAAAGATGAACTAACCCCTCACCTAAACACACTGTTTAAACTCAGCCTCTCCAGAGGCTACTTGCCCACAGAGTGGCACACAGCAATGGTTATTCCACTCCACTAAGGTGAAGCCACAACGGTCCCCGGGAACTATTGCCCTATAAACCTGACTAGCGTGGTCTGCAAAGCTATGGAGCGCATCATCATGGATCTCATTAACAGAGACATTGGAAACCTCCAAACACTGGAACCAGCCCAGTTCGGCTTTGTTAAGGGCAGATCATGCCTCCTAAACCTGGTGGATTTCTTTGAGACAATTACCAAGGCTATAGATGAGGGAAAGGTGGTCCACACAGCCTACCTAGACCTCACAAAGGCCTTCAACACTATTCCCCACTCAGGTACTATAGACAAGCTCACCAGCCTGAACATAAACCCCAATGTCACGAGATGGGTTGCCAACTGGCTCACGGACAGAACCCACATGGTAAGAGTTGCAGGAGCTAGGTATGACTCTAAACCTGTTACAAGTGGCATTCCCCAGGGCTCAGTCCTAGGAACCCTCCTGTTCAGCATATACTTCTCAGAGGTACAGGCAAGCACAGGAGGACTATGGCTCATCAAGTTCATAGACGACTGCAAACTAGGGGCTATAATTGACTCTCCAGCTGACACAGACATCCTCCAAAAGGGTCTTACTGAGACAGATACCTGGTGTCAAAACCATGATATCAAGCTAAATAGCAAAAAGTGCATAGTCATCATCTCTGGAAAAAACAAAGTACCCACAAACTACCACATAGATGGCAGCCTGCTAAATATGGAAGACGTAATAAGGGATCTGGGGACCCAAGTAGATAGTAACCTCTCCTTTGATAATCACATTGCCAAAGTGGTTAGAAAATCCTTCAATGTGGCCCATCTAATCACAAAAGGGTTTGCATCCGGATCAAAAGAGGTCATTGAGCCCCTCTACACATCAACCAATCATCAGACCCATCATAGAATACAATTATCCATTTGGGATGTACCTTACAAGTCACCTGCAGCAACTGGAAAGACCACAGAAGTTCCTCACCAAGAGGATCACTGGCCTCAAGCAGATGCCCTATGTAGCTCGACTGAAGAAACTCCAGCTGTACTCTATTGCATACCGCCTACTCAGAGATGATCTCTGCCTGACATACAAGGCCATGTCCAACCCAGAATTGATGGACATGATCCACCTAAAGAAAACCATATTCCGGTGAGCCACACACTCCAGGGATCTAAACCTCTCCACAACAATAAATAGGATGTGCTGGAGGGATAGATTCCTGTCCCAGAGACTTCCCATGCTCTGGAACAAGATTCCAATCTACATTAGGCAGAGCTCCTCGCTAACTCTCTTCCAGAGGAACCTTGATGAGTGGATGGGAAACAGAAAGTTTACCCCAGGGATCACTTCAATGGCTCTGCTGGACAGAGGCACAGGGAACTAATCTAAGGGGGTGGCGAAAGCCAACACATTCCGGCTAGGCTTATAAATGCCTTTGGGCAGATAGCCTAATACCTACTTATGAACCTATGAACGTATATAATTAGCAGTTGATGTGGTGGAGCAGAGCTGCTTGCTCACATATATAAAAAAAAAAAATATTGTGATTTTTCAATCCTTTGTTGTTTAATGTTTTTCTTAGTCATCCATTAGCTGTTAATTTTTTGCTTAATATTTAGTGGGATAAATGAGTGGTTATGGTCCTACACACACACACACACACATATATATATATATATATATATATATATATATATATATATATATATATATATATATATATATATATATATATATATATATATATATATATATATACATGGGTCTACTTCATTTCATTGAAAACTCATTTCACTGAAACTTATTTTGTTGAAAACTCATTTCACTGAAACTCATTTGCCTGAACACAATTTACTTAAAGCTCACTTCACTGAAAACTCATTTGACTGAAACTCATTTGCTGAAAGGTATATGTTCTGTTCCCCACTGTAGTGTGATCCTGGAGTTAGTATATATAGTAAGGGGGGTTGTGAGGCACAGTCCTCCACACTGGCACATATAGCCTGGCTATGTTGCTCACCCACTATAATTAAAAACATGTGTTAGCAATATGTATCAAAGTGGCCCCCTACACTTGTCCCCAAAGTGTAGCCTGACTGAGACAAGAACGTGTCTTGACAGCTGGGAAAGTGGCATAACCCCAGTAGATATGTGCACCAATACTTGAGGTGATTATGTTACTGTGTGTGTATCTGGGTTATCAAACGCACACCAGCTGTATGAGGTGATAGTGCACCCGCCCACCTCTGGGGGATGCATACCTGAGATTATTTGTCTAGACAGCAGCAGATAGCAGGTGGAACACAGCATGCAGTGAGTAGATGGAGTCATGCATCTCTTGAAACAATATGCTTAGGCTGTTGTTACAATGCCTCTACTGCTGCAGTGTGGCTATCTGTAACATACAGAGGTCATCATGTCTCCACTAAAATAACAAATGAACTGCACAGGACAAATGCTGTATGGTGTTGTTGTCCTTGACATGCAGCCTGGTCTCAGTGTAAGACTGTGTATGTTTTGTAGAATACCTTGGAGAGCTTCAACATATTTTACTGACCTAATTATATTACCTAGCTTGCAGCTGCCTACATATTTGAATATTTACAGTACATTTACCCCTCAAGTTATTGAATAGAAACAAAGGCGACCCAGTAAATGACACTGTTGGACACCATATCAAGTTAGACTAATAATTCCCCACCCAAACTTACTGTGTCCAGTTCTTATCCAGAGTTCTGCTCTTTGGATACCATATGAAATGACATTTATTGTTTTTAATAATCAGCTATTGCCTAAAATGGAATAGTGTTGAATGTCTTCACAAGATCATAATAAGCAGCAGACATTGCAGTTGTTTCATTCAATGCTGTTCTTACATAATCAATGAAGGGCACTTTATCCTAAAGGCCGTATCTTCTCTTAACAAATCATATTGTTCAATACCAAACAAAATTAGGGCCCTTGTATCACTTTAGACAAGGTCATTTGTGAACCATTTTATTACTTTACACAGAATACTGGCAGGTTGAGGGAATCTAAAATTGTTTATACCTGAAATAACCGCCTTCTTTTTAAAATGTAATCAATATAAACTGTTTCCAGATATCAGGAATTTTCCCACATGTCAGCTTTTGTTTAATATGATTCATATAGATGGTGTCCCCTTTTGCCTTTGTCACACTTTATCATATAAATTTGCCTACAGTGAAGATTGCACAACATTTTTCTGTTATAAAATTATGAGTCAATTCAAAAAACACAGCTGTGGGATATAAACGTTTTCCTAGAACTGTTTGAATTTCCACATGTGTAACTGGATATTTATTATCACGCTTAAGATGCTTCACCTCCACACCTTGTTTGTTACTAACCTTAGGCTTATATATATGGGGACCTTTAAAAAGTGTAATGTTGCTACCAGAATGCAGCACAGCTTGAACTTTTCTCCTTTCTAAAAATATAGCACACTTTTATTCGGTTTTGATACAATGAACCAATATCCATATGTCCTTCTTTATCACACCCAGCAATAGTTTCATTTCAATCATGCATGGTGATTTTTACATTTTTGATGCTGGTATTCTTTAAAGTATTAGTGGAACAAAATTTGACTATGTAATACTTCATTCAAGTCTGCAACATGTTAATTCATTACTTGATACTTTTTGCTTTACAGACGATTGTATATTTTTGCTACAACTTTAAATTTTGAAGCAGACAAATCACTTTTAAACAATAGTTCATTAAAATTAAAGTAACTTCCTTTTCAGACATCTTTAGATAACCTTGCATTACCTATTTTCACATATTACAAGATGATATTCATTTAAACCTGTATATTGCTAAAGTTACTAACATTTTCATTTCACTATTATTATCAGGATCCAACTGCAGCTTTGCGATGTGGTGATGTGTTTAAATCGTGTACTTGAGCTGCGTCTCATTTATAAAGATTAAAAGTCCAGCTGTGAAATTTTACAACTTGCACTTCACAGGTTCTTCTCTCCCTAGATAATAATTCCTTTTTAAATTTTTCATAGTCAGTGTAATCAGATCTGTCCATGTTTGTGAGTTGTAATTGTGTAGTCTAAAGGTTAGATTGCTCAAGTACATTTGTTTACTACTTGCCTTTGATCAAGTCAGTTAACCAGACAGAGTTCCGAGTCAGAGTCTGAAAAAAGTCCACATGAATCAGAGTTAACAAATAAAAGTCAATATTAGTTTTCAGATGTCTCCTGTTAGATCATAAGAAAGAATTTTGACTGGTTTTGACTTGTTCCAGTTTTCTTGTGTGGCAGTTTTTAAAAGTTACTAAATAAAACTCAATATAATGCTCCTTGCTGATTTTCTTAATGGCAGGTGTAGTTCTTGGGGTAATAATTGCATCAACTGAAAGACTGAAAGACACAAACTGCTTGCTGAACCAAAAAAAAAAACACAAACATGCAGAGAAGTCAGAATGTTTCTTTACTGGTGACTTCAGGCATAAGCCAAGGTACCGGATGCACCAGTAAAGAATCATTCTGACTTCTCAGTGCTTTTGTGTTGTTTTTGTTTGGTAATAATTGCATCAGCCAGATCCACTAGTTATTGTTTCAGGTGCACAACTTTCTGATTAGTCTGTACCTCTTCCATTCAAGGTTTTAATGCCTCCCCTATGGTAGTGTGAATAAACAGTACCATAGCAGGAAAAAAAACAGTTTTCAGTTAAGTGAGCACAAACCAGGTTATGTGCATTATTTGCACAGTGCCTTAAATACAAGTTTTTGGTCTGTAGAGATAAGTTTACTAGTTCTGTTTCACACAAGCTTAAACAGGTTGAAGGTTGTTGTTCATGGCTTTAGGCTTTAATTATGCCTGTATCCGAACTCTGCAGAAAAACTTCCACCAGATCTTCTTTGTAACGACATACAACTTATACCCTGAATGGAACTTAAATACAAGAACCACATTTTTTATATTAGAGGTATTGCTCTAGCATTTGCTCTATCTGAAACTTGTGAAATTAACTTTCTATAGAATACAGCCTTTTTCAACACTATTTTGTCTAATACAACTAATTATCTAACTGTGTGAATTCTTCAAGAAACAAGTTGTAGTTTACACAAATTTAAAGACATACATCTTCCCTTAACAAGATGTCACTATGTATGAAAAACTAAAACACAAAAGGATTTGTTCATGGTGAAAAGAGACACAAACTTCACAAAATGAAACTGTAAAAAAGCAATTATTGCAAATGGAAAAGATGCTTGTCCACAGCTAATTTAAGTTAAGCACTATTGTTCTTTATTAACTTCATCAGAACTAAATTGCTTCCATAATCTACTTCTTTTAAATCCCAGTGCATCCCATGTGACAAACAGCTGACACAAAAATTCATCATGTAATACTAGTACTTATTTAAAAAATATAAGAAAATAAGTAAATGTTTATATTATATTTTTTATAAAAAATCACTTAAAAGTAAATGTGTTTTTTACTTTGTGATTTCAAGAAACATTTTATATTGATAGCTTCATTTGTAACCAGATTCTTATTTGCATTTAAGAAATCTGCCAATCACTTCCTTATGCTCCAATTTGGTGTCAATATTACCATTAAAAACTTTGAATTAAAATTAATACATTCTATTGCAAGCTTAGCTAGGGCATTATTACCATTCTTATTTTTATTGATAAACTGTATTTATAAATTCTCTGTGAGAGCTTCCTTGGGGTTTTACCCAAGTAGAAGCTCAAGCAGGAACAAGAAGTAGCTATATAAATAATTCCATCAGAATTGCAATTGAACCTCTTGCTGACTTCCAGTTTTTTACCATTATATTTAAGAAGTAAGCTTAAACCTTCATAAATAAACCTACAAAACATCTATCTCTTACATCTATAGGTGCCAAGAGGTCCTTTAGAAAAAACAAAAGCTTTGTTGTTGTTTTCCAGTAAAGATCTGATGTTATTAAAACACTTATATACAAAAATCAGCTTATCCCCCAAACACTATACTAAACCTGTGTTTCTCTGCAGAATCTTCCAATTGTTGGTTAAAATATTTCTAAATTCTTTCATTTCTAAAAAAAATGAAATCAGAAAAACAACTGAAAATTGATAAAATTACTGGTTTAATATTACAAACTTTCCAGAAAACCCCTCTCAAAATAGGATCGAACGTATTCACCCTACCTTTAGGAACTTCTATGATTATTGAGTGTAAAACTTTTTTAAAGTATGCCCTATCTAAGAACACATTTCTTAACATATCAATTCCTTCTTCAAAAATTATGTAGCCACTTATAAGGTGACATAGCCTTATAAGTTGCTGTCTTATCACATTACATTTCATAAACCAATGATGCTGACTTTTAGAATTTAAATAATTTCCTATACACAGTGCTATGGATTTTTTCCACCTTATTTAAAGTTATTGTCAAATCTAAAAGTTGTACTATCTAATCTTTATTGCATATAGTAAACTGCAAGAAAGAAGTACTATTTTAATGCCTTTACAAAAATAAAATATATATTTTTTTCTGAACCACATTAAATTAATAACAAATCATCTATATACCTGTGATAAAGTTTTTTTTTTTTAAATAATGGGTACCTAAATGAAAACTTTTGTTCCCACCAGTTCAATACCATATTTGCAAAAACTGAGACCATTCTTACACCCATTGCTGCTCCCTTTTTCTGATGATGAATATTCCAACAATAAATAAACTGTGGCAATAAAAGTGTTTCCATAATTAGTATACTTGGATAAGTAGTTTTTTTATAAACTCTATACCTGTTTCGTGAATAATGCTTGTATACAGAGAAACAATGTCTAGCATGGTTTACCTTCATATATGCATTCTGCACCCGGGCAAACTGCAGATGTTCGAAAGGATGTTTGCAAAGTTTGCAAACGTTGAACGCAAAATGCTTTGAATGTGCAATTAGCAAATGCACAGTGACATTTGCTCATTGCAGATTCAGCATTTTGAGGCGGATTGCACCATACTGGGGATCAGAAAACGGACCCTTTCCCCACTGTAGTGCAATCTCAGAGTTAGTATATTAAAGTAGGGGGTGGGGGTGCAGGGGGTTTGCCCCCCTGCATTACACTTCATTGCAATATGTATTTGACATTTGTGTTTGAAAATCAGTGAATCTGCTTTTCGATTTGCTGAATTTCAAACATTGGAAACTGTGGCAGTTTTGAGATTCGTGCTTACGATTCACTCATATGAGCAATGGCACTAGTGATTTTCGTCCATGTAAAGGTAAACCATCTAGCATATCCAAACTTCCTTAATCACCTGAAATCTTATATTTGTCTAATAAGTCTAAACAATGCACAGGAATCTTTTAAATAAAATTCAGATTTTTGTACTATAGGATTTAAAACAAAATGAAGAAAGACTAAAACATTTTTCTGCTTTACTAAATCTTGTAGCCACAAATAGTGCAAAAGTTGGATCTTCTACACTTTTCTGAATATTGGAGATACAAAAAATGACCCAACTGAGGATTTTCATCCTTAAAAAGTTCAAATAAATTGTGAGTAATGAAGCACTGGTATAACAATTCTAATAATATTAAATTGATACCTTAAAATCTAAATTTATTAAAACTTTCTGTAACTTGAGAATATCAATATCCACTAATAAATGTGAAACTTTGTCTTCATTCTTTGAAGCATTTATCAACACAATGCTATTACTTTTGTCAGCTTTCATAATTTTAAATTATTAACATTACTTTATTCAACAAGTGCTGTTTTTTCCATCTCTGATAAATTATAAAGCTTATTTTTTGAACTAGTGCCAAAAAAATCTCTACATTCATGTTCACATGTGTTTTTAAATACTTCTAAAGCATTGTGTAATACAGGACTGAAAGTAATTTTCTTACATAAAGCCATATTATCATTAGTATTAAAATAATGTAAATAATTTAAAATATATGATGAATTTAATTTTCTAGCATATATTTTTAAGATTAATGATAAGCTTAGGTACATTCATCCTTTTGCTTGGAATAAAATAAAATGCTTTATTTAACAATGTTAATTATGAATCATTAAGTTCAAAGTCACTGAAATTAAATATTGGGCAAGTTTTATTTATGTTCTTTTTCTTCCCCCCTTCCTTAGCTTCAATGTCTCAACCCCTCATCCCTCTCTCTGTTGAAAAGTCTTGTCAAAATAAGGAGCAGGTGCTGGGGAAAGAAGATAGCTATTGGCAGAAACTCCACTCTCTCCTCTTGGATTGTTACTGCCTTTCTTATGAGTGATTTAGTAGATGTTTATTCATTACATTTCTCTGGGAGAGGAAAATTCTCTTCCAAAACTACAGTGGTTGCAATGCTACCTTTTTTTAGAATGTTTGCAGTATGTCTGTCCATCTTAGCAATGATGCCATCATACAACTTGTTGCAACTATTAAAATAAGATTTTTTTTAATAGTTACATTTAATTTATGCACCTGTGTTCTCAAAACAGTAACTTTCTCTGCAATATGTTTGATAACATTTTCATAACTTCTTTTCCCATATTATTAAATAATTATTTGAGATTTTTATTCCTCCTCCAAAGTAATTCTGTAATGGAATTTGTATACTCTTAAACTAAGTGCATTGGCTTTAGCAACAAATGATGCTCTAAGTATTTTTACTATACTGATTTTAACTTTAACATTTTTTTCTCCAGTTCAAAGCTATTAGCTCTACAATTAAATGTTCACAGGAAATTACTAGGCTAGATGCCCGTCTGGATCATTTTAAGCTTAGGCAATTTGAGGTAAGCATTTTAACCATTATACCAACCCCCAAACCCATGTATTAGATTGAAAAGTTAGACTCATTGTATTGACACACTCTCCTTCCACCATAGAGTTTTTAAATGGATTAACACATGGAGCCATGAAATTCTCAGTGCTGGTCTGCTTATCCACATTTGCTATAAATGTCACTTGTCAGCTGAATCAACAGAATTATTCCCTCCAATGTGGAAGTTTCTTTCATTAATTTGCAGACTGAAGCTGACAACTTATTCAGGACTGTCTGTGCTTGACTAAGCAAGGAGGTGAATGTTTGAGTTAGCTGCACCAACTCATCAGTTACTGCCTGAATGGATAAATTCACATTTATGTCACCTTCCATCCAACTGCTGTTGCATACTTCATTATCCATTAATTTCCACCACCAAAATACAAACTTAAAACTGAAGAAGTTAAAACACAAAAGGATTTGTACCATGTGAAAAGTGACTGAAACTCCACAAAATGAAATTTCAAAGAAGTTACTATTGCAAATGGAGAAGACTTATTTTAAATCCCAATACATTTATTTTTATAGTGACATTATTTAAGGTAATGTTTATTATATCTGTGTATATTTTTTATATGTTTAAATAAGTAATACGGTCACATGATGAACTTTTTTGTCAGCTGTTTGTCACAAGAGATGTATTGGGATGTAAAAGAAGTAGATTATGGAAGCAATTTAGTTGTGTTGAAGTTCTTGGATGTTAAAGAATGAAAGCATTTAAATCAGCCATGTACAAACATATTTTCTATTGGAAATAGTGACTTTTTAAAATTTCAATATATATGATATGTATGTGCATATGTGTGCGTGTGTGCGAGTGTCTGTGTGTGTGTGTGTGTGTGTGTGTGTGTGTGTGTGTGTGTGTGTGTGTGTGTGTGTGTGTGTTTAAATAAAGTCAACAAAAGATTCATGGTTAGGAGCCTGCCTTCCAAATTATGGAGGTTTTCACTAATAATGCTACCACCTGTCCCTTTTGATGCAGGACAGTTCCTATCTGGGCAGTTACATCCTATTACTATTAGCAAATAATATTAGCAAAATACTGAATTAATCTATGAATTTTAAACTGGGTTCCATCTTTACTCATGGCCATCAGTTAGAAATATGTTGATTTGCTTTCACATTATCCAATGTATCTTTGTTAGAAGTAATTACACTCTTTGCATGTAAAATGATATGAATATGCTGGTGAAATATCAGTGGAAGGCAGTCTATGACCAGACAACAGGACCATGAAAATGGAATAAAAGGTAGAGCTGACAAATTTCCATTCATCAAATAGGCATACTTTTAAAGGTTGTGCCATGATTTCCATTAATAAATACATAAAATATTGGGTCTATATTAGATACTCGAAGAGGCGTTTCATCAAATGCCTCTTCATCGACCCGTAAACCATGAAAACACAAAACAACGAATGTGCATATAACTGATTTATTTTCCTGGGAAAGAAATTGCTTACCATAAACAAAAAAAAAAAATCACTACAAACAATACAAAGTGGGGGCTGTGCCACCATACCCCCCAACGTGGAAGTCTGTGCTCCCCACACCTACCCTAACTAAATATACCAACTCTGAGATTGCATTACAGTGGGGAAGATGGCAAAGTAACAGAGGTGGCCAAGTGATTTCTTTCCCAGGGAAAGAAATTGCTTATATGACCGTTCACTGTTTTGTGTTTTCGTGATTTAACAGTCGATGAAGAGGCATTTGATGAAACGCCTCTGGAACAGAAAAATATCACTTGTCTGATTCGCAATGGATAGTTAATGCAATAATATTAGCACAGACCGAACCATATTTACATTTTAGTTCATAGTAATAGTACAAAATTGAATAAATTGTATCATTATTGGATTTGGTGTTTCGCTGCCACATTAATTTTGGGACAAAATCAGTCTGGCTCAAGGAATACATTGGTGTCCCCTTTCAGCTAAACTTTCTTCATATTCTTCTAACCTTATAATACAATTGATGTCATTGTTGAACAAGCAAACAAAAAAAATAATAATAGTAACAGTGAAAATATTCTTACATTGGAGAAGTCTTATCTTGATAAAATTAATTTGATCTACATAACGAGTTTTAAGGAATCACGCTTTCTGATCAGAACCAACATTGGGTGGTATGTCTGCTGAAATTACACTTATAAAGATTGTAATTTATTATTTTTATAATATTAACACATGTTGCAAAACACTTACTATCTGAGCAGTCATATAATTTTTGTAATGCTGTGATAAAAACAGAAATATGAATTTTGCTTGATTTATTTTTTAGCAATAATCTGACCTTTTGCTTTATCTTTTGAAAAGAAATGTTTCAAAGATTCTGATGCATTTACTACAGTTAATACAAGATTGTCTGCATATATTGCCATCCATTCCTTTGAGGTCTTACTTTAGTTTGTTGTTCATTAACTGAGATGTAATAGTGGGGATCCTGAAATAAGCCAAATCCAACATTATATATTAAACTGTGAATTTTTTATGTTTTAATTACAGAAATAACTGTCTGTCCACTAATTTTAGTTTCTTAAGAGCATTAAATGAATTCAGTGTTGGGTCTACTTTATGAAGCCATTTATTGGAATCATAAAATGATGGTACCTTAAAGAATTTGATTCACGGTGGATACTTTCCTTCATGGGATAAATCCATATTAAGAAGGTGAACAATTTGTAAAATGAAAGAAAAAAATATGATTGTTAAATCCACGACCATTTTTAATACAGATTTAATAAAGCTATCAGATGGTAGTCATCAGTTACCTGATTATCTTTTTCCAAATTTCATAATCATAATAATTTTTGCAAAAGAAAATTCTAGGCCAAAAACTGCAACTGTTAGATAAATTTTTAATAAAAGCTAATAAATGTATAGCTGTCAGATAAGAACATGCTTTTCAGAACCTGACATGAAGTACATCAAGGCTTAGTGATTTATTACTTGTCACTTCAGTAATAATTGACTGAATAGAAAAAAAAATCATAGTTTGGGGGTGATATCTTTATATTAATATTTGAATATTGCTGTAAGAATGGAGTTTGAAGCGAAAGTCTCCATGTTCTATATGGTCATACATTAAAACGTAAATGTGTTTAAAACTGGGTAGAAATGTTTGCGTGTGCTGCTAAGTTCTGAACAACCTTAGCTTCAGTGGCATAAATAGCAGAGCAATTCCTACTGAAAGGGCTTGAAAAATAGATGTTCTTGCTGTTCTGCCAAAAATATAAATTCTTGCAAAAGATTCTACCTGAGTGCTGATACTGGCCAGATATAAATCTATTTTTTTAATCTGAACTACATGTTCGTCAGAGTTGACTTTAATAAGCATTACCAATAAATATAACTGAGCACATTGCTCTGTTTTTTATCTCTGTGTTAACTGAATTAGAAACCCTACTATAAAGATTTAAATGACACATATTAAACTATCACCCTATCTTGATTTTCATTTAACTAATGGAATTATTTTATCTTGCTAATAACTATTTTGGAATAGACAGATAAAACTTCCAAGTTAATTTTATCTGCTCTGTTTCTTAATTGGTTAACAAGAGTCTTAAAGCAAAAGTATACCATGAACTCATACTAGACCTAGAAGCAAAAATAATAGATGATCTGATAATAATTTCAGATATATTTTAATCTGCTAAACAGCACTTATTGCAGACATTGAAACAGAATAGCCTGCATATGTTTTATGTTTAAGACCTAAATGGATGCATCTAGAATTAAGATGGGACATATAAGTCCAAATGTGTATAAGGTCATGTAATTCTAAAAGTTTTTTTTTTTTTTTTTGCATTCAGAATGTGAGAAGCATCTAATCTGCAATTAAAGTCTTTTGAATAAAGGAGGCATAGTCCTCAAATGACTATTTGGATGCTGTCATTAAGCTTCACTAATACTTGCATTATCCTGTATTTCTGAACTGAACCTTGATCAACCAGATCAGTACCTTTCTCATATATTATCACTGCCACTCCACCTGATTTGTTGCTTTATGAGTAAACAAATACTTTTTTTTTTTACAGAATATGCTTACAGGAAGTAGAATATGCTTTGCCTTAGTAAGATATATATCTAAACAAGAAATCTTAGAACCTACATGCTCCAGATGTCTGAAGATGAATGCTGTTTATTTATTTTTTGTGTCATTTATGAGCAACTTTTTCTGTCTTCCAAAAACACTACACGATTCTCACAAACTGCTGGAAGGTTAATTACTATGCATTTTAGTCCTCTCCAGAAAATAATAATGCAAAAAAAGCTTTATGAAAATAAAGATAAATATTTTTTATAAAGTGCAGCACAGCAGGAACATTTTTATGTGTTTTTGCCATACTTGTTTCCTTATTACAAAAAAATTTCATTTAATGGCAGCTATTGTAGATATGTAAGTGATAGAATCCCAGAACCAGTTTCTGCTTTAGTGAGACTCTCTGCAGTTCAGTACCTAGATGTATTTAAAATATACATTGTTTGCTCCCCTTATGACATCATCAGAAGGTGCCAGATGACAAAGGGTCAGGATGTAAATGGACAGCTGCTCAACATACAGTATATATAAATGCATATTTTATACTTAATAAAAGTAGCAACATTGATGAACTAAAGTAAAAAACTACATGTTTTAAAACCAGAAGGCCCACTTTACATGATGAGAGCAAAACTACAACCAAAAAGAAGTGGTGAAGAAATAAAATCTTTGCATGTGATCTTTAAATAGCAAGAAACTACATTTGGGATTAGTCTTCCCAGTGATTCACTAAATATAACGTCTTATTAGCATCTCAGCTTCGGCCTGTGTGAGAAAGAGTAATTTAAAATTCCATTCTTAGCTTCCCTTTTTCATATCTTAAACTTGCAATTTGACCATGTTGAGTCAGAGTTTTCTGAGCCTTACAGATGCCATCTTCCTTAAATTCTGTTAGGTCCTTCATCTGTGTTTACCATTTCCCACAGTTGTCATGATACTGGCCATAATAGCTACCTTATAACTGTCCCACCATATTAAAGACACATTATCCTTATTCCAACCATTTTCCTGAAGATGACTGGAAATTGCAGACAAATGCATCCATCTCCTAATTTCATTTTGTTTTATCTTGGAAAAACTGAATTAAACATGGACAACCAAAGCCTGAAATAGCTCAGTCTATAATGTTCCACAGAAGCACAGGACCATGGCTGAACCAATATCAGTTTCAGCCAACTGCCTTGCTCTTCAATATTTTTCAAAAATGTTGGGTTTATTTCATCTACATGGGCTTGTTTTCAAACATCTAGCCATCTTTGCTCATTCTTAATTTTTAAGAGAAAAGCCTGGGAAGATTTATGGCCTCTCAGCAATAGTATAACCTATCAGCAATAGTATAACCTATCTAGTGCAAGATTAAGTATTAAATTAAAATTACTGACTATGACTCTCTGATAGCTTTGCTTGTTGTGTTTTTGAATGACTAATAAACATTTTCTAAGAAAGCTGTGTCATCACTGTTAGCATTAAGGGTATACAGATTCCCTGTTATTCAGTGCTGACAGTCAGTGCTACATGTCCAAGAGACCTACATTACATTCTCACTCTAATTGTCTTCTCTTTAGGCATCCAATATTTTTATTGAATAACATGACTATGTCCATTCCTTCCAGTTTAGTAGCCTACAAAACAATTAGAAGGCATTATCGTTCAGCTTGTTAATATCCCTGACCATTATTTTCTATTGCTGTAGACAAACTGTCCCTACCCTCAGATCTTCATGTTTTGTATGACCCTATTTTTCTTTATTGGATGTGAGTAACCACCCTCATTTAATTTTGTTAAAGATAAATTCTGTGTATCACTATTACTAAACTCTGAAACTTCTACCCCCTGAACTTCCATCCGTGATCCCACTCAACAAAATTCACACCAAACTACCAGGCTGGACCTCATAAGATCTTTGGGTAGAATTTACCTATACCCAAATGGGTTTATTGCAATGGCTTTAAAATACATGGTGTCAGGCTCCTTATCCCCTTCTGTGAAGCACTGGAGGATACATTAAATTTCAAACCTGACTAAATGTTACACAGCATTTTTCACAACCATGCAATAGTGACTATATAATCCACTGAGTATAAGAACAAGGTTTTTTACCAACCACATATCAATTTTAGCTCTTGAAAGGCTGTAGAGGAAACATCTGTATGGTAAACATTGATTTTACAGCCGCATAAGAATTTAGAGACTTGCACATATAAATCCTAGCCTTAAAGGTTTGATATCCCAGCACCATTACCTTGCCTTTACCCCTCTGACATTTAGCTGGCAAAGGCAATGTGAAAATGACATGGCTTTCTCACACAGAGTATTAAAGCATGCTATATAAGCATCATAAGCAGAAGTCACACTTCACACCGTGCACTGCTGTTGTGGTTGACATCTTGCCTTGTAAGCATGCTTGCATACATAAATGCTCATTATCTTTAAGCAACATGCAGAAATACGATCACAGAAAGATAATAATCTACCAAAAAGAACAGATAAACTTACAAGGAGACACCAGGCACCATTAACAAGAGCTCCAAAGGAAAAAAGAACAATAGCAATGTAATATCTTTTAAGACATTCAATTAATAATTCCACTTTGTACTACATAAATGATTTTCTCTTTTATATGAGCTTTCCTTTAGACCCAATTCAGCCAATTTAACCAAGTTGGACTACTCCAAAAAAGAAAAAAATACATTCCAACCTACCTCTTACCAGAATGAATAATTGCTTCTTGAGATATTCTACATAAAGTGGTAGTACTTCTATATATGTGTCTTCGAAGTCTGTATCAAGTACTATTAACTCTGATGATTTATTGGAGCTACTGATGGTGAAATTAAGTTTGGTAAAATATGACTGCAGGGTGGGAATTTTTATAGACCACCAAGTAGAGGAAAAAAGCTTGATAATAGGTTATGTGGTAATATCTGTGAATTAATTTATCAAGAGTATAATGTAATTATGGGGATATTAATCGTCCATGAATTGACTGGAATTTTCCTTCTACCAAGTCTATTGTTGCAAATCAAAGTATGAAAAGCTGCATGTTATACAAGTCTGAACAGAGTATTACACAACCAGGGATGACAGTTTATTGGATACTATTTGGTTAAATGAGAAGACTAATTTGGTTTTAAGCTGTAACACTGCTACTTCAACTGGAAAATCAAGTCACTCTGGTATTCATTGTGAAATTGCAAGTAACAGTGATAAATGTATGAGATTAAGTGAACCTCACAAGAAGTTTTATAGAACTGACTTTGATTATATAAACAGTGAACTTAGTTCTTGGCACTGTGAGAGACAACTGAATGGAAAGTCAGTTGAAGAAAAGTGGGATATCTTTTATGGTAAATTAAACATGCTAATTGAGATTGTAATTTTTTGTGTGGCCAATTATCACAACAAATGTTTCTGTCCATGGTAGACAAAAAGGTTATCAGAACTGAGAAGTAAAACAAAGGCTCTCTGGAAGAGGTATAGCTGTATTACATGTGCCTCTATCAAATATTTATTTATTTACATTTGTTTGCCAGGAAATTCCAACTGGACACAGGTCCTTTTTCAGCGGAAGCCCAGGGAGAAAAATTCCACAGAACAACAAATGAGCAGCAGAGTACATGAAGAACAATTGAATATACATACAATAGCAAATAATACATACTGCAGCAAACATTACCTATACATACAATATGAAATATAGTAATGAACAGATATACCGATATCTAGCTAGAGGCTAGAAATAAAGGTAGGGTGTATATACAGATATTACTAAGCTCAAACGGATACTGTTCTAAACTCATACACCTAAATCTTATATACAAATATTGCACTGAACTCAAACAGATATAAAGCAGATGCTCCACACGAAGATGGAACAAGCTAGAAAGGCTAATGGGATGTAAGGGAAAGATAGAGGAGTAAGAGAGGGGACTGAGTGAGTAGTATATGTAGTAGTGAGAGTAAGTTAGGTGTAAGTCAGTTGGATATGTATTTGGAGTTGAGATGAAGTGAGGTAGTTAAGCATGTTATAAAAGGTCTGTGAGATTGAGTGAGGAGGGAAGGGGAGTGTAAAGGGTGAGCCAGAGCCTGCAGAGGAAGGAATGCAATGATCAGATGGTGTGAGGCATGATGGCTAGGGGAGGGGAGAGGAAGGGGAGGTAAAAAGGAGGGTTACTAGTTGGGATTGGTACATGGGCATAACCAAAGACTTTTTAAGCGAGTTTTACTGCAGTCTTGAAGTGATTGCAAGAGGGTAATCTGGTTATAGAGGGGTGAAGATTGTTCCATAATCTGGATATGATACAGGAGAAGAGTGCTTCTCCTGCTGAGTTCTTGGGTTTGGTCACTAGAAGTAGATTTTTGCTGCTAGAGCATAGTGGTCTAGTGGAGCAGTATGGCTGGAGAAGGTTTTGAAGGGATGGGACTTTAAGAGGATGATTTACTAACTTGTGGGTGAGAGAGAGTTGATTCAGGTGAAGAAGTTGAGGGAGTTCAAGCCAGTCAAGTTCTCTAAGTGAGATACAGTGGTGGCTGCAATAAGATACACCAGTGGCAAACTTAGCGATTTTATTGTAGCAAGCCTCAAGCTTGCTTAGGTGTGTTTGTCTAAGGTAGGTAAGTATAGGAGATGCATAGAGTAAAGTGGAGATTAGGTGGGAATTGGCAGCAGAAATTTTAGCTGTCTTGGTAAGGAATTATTTGTTTCTGTACGATGCACCTATTTTTTTGTGAACCTTTTTATGGTAAGAGAAATGTGAGTGTCAAATCTGAGATTGTTGGATTGAAATATGGATAGAATATTGAAAAAAAAATCCTTGAGAAGTTTATCTCCGGAAATTAGAAGTGATTCTGAGAACTGGCTAGATGAGAACACTAAGATGAGTGAAAAGGCCCAATCTAAGCACCCGAAGGGCTTTAGGAAAGAAAATACCCCCCTCATTAGTGTTAAGTATGGGGACTCATGTATTACAAACACTGTTGAATTATCAGAGTTATTTGCTGAGAAATGATCACTTTTAAATGGGTGTAATGATTATATCTATAAGACAGGTAGTGGATCTCATACTTGCCCAAATATCTCATATGACTTAGTTCCAAAGCTGTTGGGGACATTAAAAAAGTGCAGCTACAGACCCTTATGGATTAAATGGATGTTTTCCTTCTGGCATAGCAAGTGGCTTGGTATCATCTCTTCAAGTGTTCCTTCAACAATCACTGACAGGGGGACATGTTCCCAACATATGGAAGGAATCAGTTGTCACAGTACTCAAAGGATATGCACAACAGTCACTGGAGGAGGGATGAGTTCCTGACATATGGAAGGAAGCAAGTGTTGTCCAAGTACCCAGAGCATAGGTACAAAGGTCACTGGGCATCTATAGACCTATCAGTTTGACACCAGTACTGGGTAAATGTTTGGTACAAGTAATTTATAGTCTGCTTCAGGGTGATATTGAACACAGAACTGATATATATCCATGCGGTGTCCTTGTGAGGAGATCATGTTTCTCTAAGCTTATCCAATTTTATGATAACATCTACTGTTCAACAGATTTGAGCCTTGCTAGTAACTTTGTTTACTTTGATCTAGTAAAGGCCTTTCATATGGTCCCCCATCACAGAAAGCTTGATGTTATATTAAAACATAACATGAATATTTATATTATATGTTGGATTGTCAATTGGCCATCAAGAATTATATTTAGAAGGAGAATAAGTTTTTTCTTTTTTTGAAAATAATAAGTGATGATTTGGAGGTCCCCCAGGAATCTGTATTTGTTCCCATGTTGTTTGGGCTATTGATATTTAGTTCCCAGTATGCGATAACCCTTAGTTAAGTAAATTTGCCAATGACACTAAGGCGAATGGGTACAGTTACAAGTATGTATGATCATAATAATTTGCAAAGTTATTTAGACATTTTATTCAGGTGGGGTACCAAAATGAAATGGGGTGTAATTTAATACCAAGAATGCAATGCAGTGCATTTTGATTTGGGAAATAATTATTATCCTTATGCTTTAAATAATGAAATTCTGACTTCAGTAAGTTCTGTGAGAGATCTTGGACATATGGTGGATGGTGCTTTGCACTTTGGTGATCATAAGACAGTTGTGAGGAGATGTTATGATCTTTTAAAAGTCATTTTGAGGAGCGTCATTAGTAGACAGAAAGAATTCTTGAATTTACTTTTTACCTCTGCTTTATGGCCTATGTCACTGTTATAATCTTGCCAAATAAATAGACTAGTGGGAATCCAGAAGATGGTTACAAGGCAAGAAAGAGGACTGAAAAACCTCATTTAGAAAGAGGGATTGGAAACTCTTTCTCTGTATTCAGTTTGCTGTAGGCTTTTGAAATGAGACTTGATTCCTGACCCTAAATAACAAAGAAGTGAGGCATTAGCAGCCTCTCTTCCTGCTATATTTTTGTGTCATAGTTTCAATACCAGGATTAATAATCTATGTGTGAGACTGCCAGATGTTAAAACAACAGTTAAGACTATGTATTTTCTTCAAAGAGTAGGAATATCATGGAAACCTCCCCTTAAATATATAAGGGAAGTTGGTAGTATCAAACTCTTCATAAGTTCATAGCTGCATACTAGGTTTTTGACCACTAGGGTCCTTATAAGCCTAGCCAAGCAACCCACATGTGACCCAAAAATTTGATTTATATAGGGGGTGATTTACTGACTGCCACTGTCCATCAGAGACATACATACCTCTCAACCTCTGAACAAAGCCTAAAATGATGGGGGGACAAATAGGGACACATTCTAAATATTGCTCTTACAAACTTATAAAGTTGATAGAATAATAAGTTTTGCATTAGCATGAATGTTCTGAAGGATGTAAAGTCTTAAACTCAAATGTTTGCCATTATTTAATGACTTCAATCTTTGGCTATTTGTCAGAAAGGTACAGATTTTAGGAGGAACACACAAAAATATGAGGCAAGAATCTGGACATTCTGCTAAAATATGTACATTTGAGAGGTATGGAGACATAGCAGCCAGACAGAGGTGAATTTACTGTTACCCATCCATTGATCCAAGTTACGCTTAAATAGGGATAGGGAGGAAGTTGGCATCACATGGATGGGGAGCCTACTCCAGAGAATAGGAATTCTCTGAGAAACACATCTGTCTGTTCAACATGATGGGTCTGAAAAGGGCTGAGTAGAGTGGTAGTATACCTTCTTTGGACCTGGATACCATACTCTTGTTTATGAGTTGGGTGATATAGAATGATTTTCTTACTGTCTTGGCTACCTGTTGGGTCAAAGGCCAGAATAATGGCTACATATGATCCCAGATCGCCAACTACTGGGTCAACTCTTAAGGGTTTTTTATAGATGCAGTAATTAGCTTGGATAGATGATTTCCCAAGGGGCACTATAATACATTTCTTCACTTTGAGCTTTGGCAGCAGTTATTTTTTTGTGTTAGAACTCTTGTAGGATGCTGGTGTCATGGGGTAAATCTATGATAGCTTTCAGTTTACAGTAATCTGTGAACTTGGTGAACCAAAGGCCAATGACAGTAGCGTTGACTTCCAATAAGTAGATGCCAAATAGAAGCAGGCATAAAAAGGAGGCCTGGAGTACTCCACTGGTGACCAGTCTTCCGGTAGAGATAGTCTCACAAAACCTGATGTCTTGGAGTCTGCAATCCAAGGAGTTATGTAGGGATTTATGCCTAGTTCTGAGAATGCTGATAATACCCGAGTGGGGTATTGTATCAAACTCCTTGGCCTGGTTAAGGTAGGAAACATGCACAGTTTTTCCCACATCCATAACCTTAGAAAACCTCTTGAAGAAGTATATCAGGTTGACTAGGCCTTATGACCTTTATGAAGAGGGTGGACCATTATAGCCCTCCAGTTGCCTTGGGTGTAACCTGTTTTGAGGCTGTAGTTGAAGAGTGCCTGAAGTGGTCCTGCTAGGTCATATTTTAGACTATCGAGGAAACAATTGAGATTTTGTTGGGGCCCACTGGAGCAATGGTTTTGGCCTTAACAGACAGTGCCAGGACCTGCTCCCTGTCAATAGTACGCGGGGATATGCTAAAAGGGACGTCACAGGGGGTAGTGAGGGTAAAGCTAGTCAGTAAATTCACTATGTCATCCTGGTCAGTGAAAGTTATGCAATTTATGACCATTTTTGCACACTGCCGAGTGTTACCATTAAGGTCCATGACATTGCTGAAGGTGGCATTGTGAGTGTTCTTAGCCTAGGAAGCAATCTTAACCTCATAACTGGCATTGTTGGATTTTATTAGACCTCTTAGTTTCTTGTTTACTTGAATCAGAGAACTCTTGTTTCTAAGAGTTACTATTTCTGATTTTGGCCATGACTTTTTTTCTTTTGTTATATACCTTGTTAAGGATTTCACTAGTGGGGTTTGTTTTTGGTGTTAAATTTGAGCTTACTTTTGGTAGGTATAGCATCCTCAATGCAGCCATTTACATGCTTATGAATAATTCTGCATAGGTAGCTGTCTTTTCGGGGTTTAGGGGAGCCATGAATTTTGACAAACTATCTCTCAATAGGATGAAGTTTGCACTAGAATAGTTTTTAACTGCTAAGGGTTAATTGGGTTTTCCAGGTTGATTTTATTTCAAAAGGGAACAACTTTGTGGTCAGACCTCACCAATGAGGATGTGACATGGCCAGGTACAATGCTCTTCCATGTTGGTCAGCACTTAGTCCAGTATGTTTGAACCTCTGGTTGGAATGTGCACTTCCTGGTCCAGGGTGTTCATGATAGATAAATGATAGACATTTTATTTATACATCGGGTTTAACTATTGGCAAACTCATAAATGGTTGCTCCTTCTACATTGTACATTGAATTTTAACATTTTACATAAAAGAGGGGGAGTAGAATTGTACTGCTACAGCCATTCAGGATTTCCTATTCCCTCTCAGGTTCCATACCCTATCCCTCCCATTACAGGTCATCAGTTACTTCAGACAAATATACAGCCAATAAACATATAGTCTATCCTCATGCTAGCACTGAGTTCATAAAGGGGAGTACTTTCACTGAGAGCAACAACATAGAAAAATTGATAAGATCTCTGGGGTTGTTATCATAATGCTGATCCTAAGTAAACTCAGCATCATAACCAGTAGTATCATGATACTGGAAATAAAAACAAACTATCTGGAATTTAATCACATTACTTCTTCCACCTGACATTGCAATCAGCTACCCTGCTTATTAAAATAGTCAGTATGTTTCAAGAAATACAAATAACCAACTGAACATTCATCTGTCCAATACTGGATAGCAAGTAGAATATCAGAACCCATGACCTGTTTCATCAGTGAGAACAGCGGTTTCCCTTAACAAGACACACAGACTAATATTATTGATCGGAATTGTCAGTTAATATTTCAGCTGCGCATACATTCTACTAGTTTGCATTGTAGTAGTCTGATCATGAGAAGATCAGTCATTGAAATGAAATAACAAACATACAAGAACCAAAAACCTATATGGATGCATTTGCATTCTTCTTTCTCTTTCCTACATGTATATTTTAGGGAGAGGAAATTAAATTAGATTATAGTAACTGAATGGCAATGCCACACTAACAGTAACAACATAATTTATAATGAGTTATCAAGCAGAATCAATTAATAGTACTTCAGCATTACACTGGTGGAATGTGAGACTGCAGGCTGATTGTTTTCAATTTTTATGGCTATTGCTAGACCACAAATGCCTAGCTACTCTGTCAGAGTTGCCAGCAAACAACTCTAAGAAATCCCCAAATCTGGCTCTCACAGCTTTCCCTTTCCCCTGTCGATCTGCTGATCTAGATTCTTGCATGACTCTGTACCCTGTCTTATCTCTGGCCTTGTGTTACTTTCTGTCAGTGGCTTCAAAAGGCTCTCTTGATAGCTTATCAAAACATGACTGAGAAGAAACCTTGGCAGCTGAACCACTTATACTTTTACCTCTAAGCAGGCCTGCCATGGGCTCTTCTGCCATAGACTTTTTTGCAGAAAATAGTGTGGAGTACCTTCTCAAATTGGAACATTTCACTTTAACTTTCCACTCCATGTCATGTTCTGATAAGCATTCCTTAAGAGGGTTGCCTTCTTGCATATAAGCTTGCTACATTTTTTAATCTGATGAAGCTGCATAGCGAAAGCGCTTATCTTGATAATTATCTTTTATAATAAAGTACTTGGTGGTTAAACTCCTTACGTTACAACTTGTCTTCGCTCAGTCCTGCAATTTTGATTTATTTTAACATTTTTTAATGTATTTAAAAATTGTTGAGCCTCACATAGTGTTGACAGAATGACCTTCTTCATGTCCCGCCAGTGTGGCAGGATAGATTAATATTGGGTTATTCCTTATGTGCTGTAGCTCCTATGAGATGTGGAGAATAACATTATGAAGGCTGAGTAGTTTGAGCCATCAGGAATTAGTAGCCAGTTGTGTCATCCCAATGAGATGTCACTATGCTGGGACTATATTATCTAATCGAAAAGTGAATTCCATGAACTGCATCTACATCGAAAATGCAGTTCAGTGAATTCGCTCTTGTGGGGGGGGGTATGCACCTCCCACACACCCTGCTAATTATATATATATATATATATATATATATAAACTCCGAGATTGTACTACAGTGAGGAAAGGGCAAATTTTCTGATCTTCACTGTACTGCAATCTCACTATTATCATTTCGCTGAACTGCATTTTCGATGTAGATGCAGTTCGCAAAATTCACTTTTTAATTAGATAATATAGACCCAACTATGCTTGTATTTATTATATATCAACAATTCTCTTCATCGATAGGAGCATAGAACCCTCAAGATAAGATACTAGTGAAACTGGATCATCTCTCAATCTCTTCTCTCCTCTAAGGTATTCTCGACAGCAACTATGTACCTCAACCTCTCTGTTCTCATAAGGTATAATGCTATGTTCTCGTCTCCTGAACCAACTTGCTGTTATAGCCCCTGGCCATAAATAACCTTTCCATCTTATCTGCCTCTATTTGTAATATGACCGGATCCTTGCATATTCTATTCAGCCTCCAAAATTGTCCCTTCATTATTCCAGAAAACATGAATCTCGGATGCATACTTCTATAATCTAAAATTGTGTTCCTCCAGCATGTTTTTCTAAAAATCTTGAAAGATAATTTGTCTTCTATATCATAATATAAAGTTAGATCTAAAAAATTGATTTCACTATAGGAGTATTCATATGTAAACCTCAGAAAAGTGGTTGTTGTTTCCAAATAATCTACAAAACTCCTCAGCTCATCAATAGTACCATCCCATGCCAGTATCACATCATCGACGAATCTCTTGTAGATGCGTATCTTCTCCATCCATGGACTGTTGAATATATGCTTCTGCTCCCAGCTATACATTACTAAGTTTGCAAAGGAATTTGCGCACGGGGTGCCCATAGCCACACCCCATGTCTGTAAGTAATATTTACTGTGAAACATGAAAACATTGCAGTTCAGCACCAGTTCCAACAGTTGCCCTATTAAAATCTGTCTATCTCTTGAGAAGCCACTCATATCAACCATTACCTCCCTCACGGCCTGTATGCCATATTCATTAGGAATGCACGTGAATAAATCACGAACATCCAATGTAACCAAAAGTAATTTCCCATTCCTTTTTTCTAGCTGGTCAAAAGAACTTAAATCTGTCAACAATTGCTGTGTGTCTCTAAGGATAGTATCAATTTTATTTACTAATGGCCTCAGCATCTTCTCTAAAAATATTGAAATATTATATGTTGCCCAATGTCTACCTGACACTATGGGTCTCATGGGCATCGGTTCAACTTGCTTGTGTATTTTTGGCAGGCCTTTCAGTATTGGTATAAGTGGTTCTTCTATGTAAAGAAAATCAAACATTTCTTTGCTTACTTGCCTGCACATCAAGATGTCGTACAACTCATCTCTTACATTGTTAATTATTCTCATCACTCCTTCTATTGTTCTGAAAAGGGCTGAGTAGAGTGGTACTATACCTTCTTTGGACCTGGATACCATACTCTTGTTTATGAGTCGGGTGATATAGAATGATTTTCTTACTGTCTTGGTTACCTGTTGGTCAAAGGCCAGACGAGACATAGTATTATACCTTATGAGAACAGAGAGGTTGAGGCACAGAGTTGTTGTCGAGAATACCTCAGAGGAGAGAAGAGGTTGAGAGATGAACCAGTTTCACTATATAATAGAAGGAATAAAAAGATTAATTTAATCCTGAAATATACTAATGACATCAATGAAATCAGGAGCATTATAAGTAGACACTGGAACATCCTTACTATTGTAGATGACACGAGGGCAATAGTTGGTGAAAATTGTCTTCTATTGTCTTGATGTATTCTGCTTTATCTAGAATCACCACTCCTCCCCCTTTGTCAGCATTAATTATCAAAATGTCTTTATTGTGCTTCAGGTTCATTAGAGAATTATATTCATCCTTCTCTAAATTAAAGAATCTATTTTTAATCTGTTTAGTAATGTTTAAATTGTATAAATCTCTCTCACATGTCTTCACGAAGCATTCTACATTAGGAGGCAAAATCGGGGAGAAAGTGCTTCTATGCTTAAAGCTGCTTGCAGCAGTTCGCACCTGTTGCACTTGGTTCTTAAAAAACATATTCAGAGCCACTTTCCTAGCAAACAATCTTATGTCAATCAATGTTTCAGACAACTTACTACATTGTGAGGGCACATAATTCAGCCCTCTATTCAGGAGCGAAATATCAGATATAGATAAATCATATTTAGAAAAATTAAATACCAGTGAAGTCAGTTCCAATTCTTTTTCTGTTGTCTCTCGTGCCAGTCGGCTGAAAACTTTCGTTTCCTTGGGCCTCGACTCGTTGACCTCCCTCTGGTAAATGTATAAAGTTGATAGAATAATAAGTTTTGCATTAGCATGAATGTTCTGAAGGATGTAAAGTCTTAAACTCAAATGTTTGCCATTATTTAATGACTTCAATCTTTGGCTATTTGTCAGAAAGGTACAGATTTTAGGAGGAACACACAAAAATATGAGGCAAGAATCTGGACATTCTGCGAAAATATGTACAGTTGAGAGGTATGGAGACATAGCAGTAAGACAGAGGTGAATTTACTATTACCCATCCATTGATCCAAGTTACGCTTAAATAGGGATAGGGAGGAAGTTGGCATCACATGGATGGGGAGCCTACTCCAGAGAATAGGAATTCTCTGAGAAACACATCTGTCTGTCCAACATGATGGGTCTGAAAAGGGCTGAGTAGAGTGGTACTATACCTTCTTTGGACCTGGATACCATACTCTTGTTTATGAGTCGGGTGATATAGAATGATTTTCTTACTGTCTTGGTTACCTGTTGGTCAAAGGCCAGAATACTGGCTACATATGATCCCAGATTGCCAACTACTGGGTCAACTCTTAAGGGTTTTTTATAGATGCAGTAATTAGCTTGGACAGATGATTTCCCAAGGGGCACTATAATACATTTCTTCACTTTGAGCTTTGGCACCAGTTATTTTTTTGTGTTAGAACTCTTGTAGGATGCTGGTGTCATGGGGTAAATCTATGATAGCTTTCAGTTTACAGTAATCTGTGAACTTGGTGAATCAGAGGCCAATGACAGTAGCGTTGACTTCCAATAAGTAGATGCCAAATAGAAGCAGGCATAAAAAGGAGGCCTGGAGTACTCCACTGGTGACCAGTGCTCTGGTAGAGATAGTCTCACAAAACCTGATGTCTTGGAGTCTGCAATCCAAGGAGTTATGTAGAGATTTATGCCTAGTTCTGAGAATGCTGATAATACCCGAGTGGGGTATTGTATCAAACTCCTTGGCCTGGTTAAGGTAGGAAGCATGCACAGTTTTTCCCACATCCATAACCTTAGAGAATCTCTTGAAGAAGTATATCAGGTTGACTAGGCCTTATGACCTTTATGAAGAGGGTGGACCATTATAGCCCTCCATTTGCCTTGGGTGTAACCTGTTTTGAGGCTGTAGTTGAAGAGTGCCTGAAGTGGTCCTGCTAGGTCATATTTTAGACTATCGAGGAAACAATCGAGATTTTGTTGGGGCCCACTGGAGCAATGGTTTTGGCCTTAACAGACAGTGCCAGGACCTGCTCCCTGTCAATAGTACGGGGGGATATGCTAAAAGGGACGTCACAGGGGGGTAGTGAGGGTAAAGCTAGTCGGTAAATTCACTATGTCATCCTGGTCAGTGAAGGTTATGCAATTTATGACCATTTCTGCACACTGCCGAGTGTTACCATTAAGGTCCATGACATTGCTGAAGGTGGCATTGTGAGTGTTCTTAGCCTAGGAAGCAATCTTAACCTCATAACTGGCATTGTTGGATTTTATTAGACCTCTTAGTTTCTTGTTTACTTGAATCAGAGAACTCTTGTTTCTAAGAGTTACTATTTCTGATTTTGGCCATGACTTTTTTTCTTTTGTTATATACCTTGTTAAGGATTTCACTAGTGGGGTTTGTTTTTGGTGTTAAATTTGAGCTTATTTTTGGTAGGTATAGCATCCTCAATGCAGCCATTTACATGCTTATGAATAATTCTGCATAGGTAGCTGCCTTTTCGGGGTTTAGGGGAGCCATGAATTTTGACAAACTATCTCTCAACAGGATGAAGTTTGCACTAGAATAGTTTTTAACTGCTAAGGGTTAATTGGGTTTTCCAGGTTGATTTTATTTCAAAAGGGAACAGCTTTGTGGTCAGACCTCACCAATGAGGATGTGACATGGGCAGGTGCAATGCTCTTCCATGTTCGTCAGCACTTAGTCCAGTATGTTTGAACCTCTGGTTGGAATGTGCACTTCTTGGTCCAGGGTGTTCATGATAGATAAATGATAGACATTTTATTTATACATTGGGTTTAACTATTGGCAAACTCATAAATGGTTGCTCCTTCTACATTGTACATTGAATTTTAACATTTTACATAAAAGAGGGGGAGTAGAATTGTACTGCTACAGCCATTCAGGATTTCCTATTCCCTCTCAGGTTCCATACCCTATCCCTCCCATTACAGGTCATCAGTTACTTCAGACAAATATACAGCCAATAAACATATAGGCTATCCTCATGCTAGCACTGAGTTCATAAAGGGGAGTACTTTCACTGAGAGCAACAACATAGAAAAATTGATAAGATCTCTGGGGGTGTTATCATAATGCTGATCCTAAGTAAACTCAGCATCATAACCAGTAGTATCATGATAGTGGAAATAAAAACAAACTATCTGGAATTTAATCACATTACTTCTTCCACCTGACATTGCAGTCAGCTACCCTGCTTATTAAAATAGTCAGTATGTTTCAAGAAATACAAATAACCAACTGAACATTCATCTGTCCAATACTGGATAGCAAGTTGAATATCAGAACCCATGACCTGTTTTATCAGTGAGAACAGCGGTTTCCCTTAACAAGACACACAGACTAATATTATTGATCAGTTAATATTTCAGCTGCGCATACATTCTACTAGTTTGCATTGTAGTAGTCTGATCATGAGAAGATCAGTCATTGAAATGAAATAACAAACATACAAGAACCAAAAACCTATATGGATGCATTTGCATTCTTCTTTCTCTTTCCTACATGTATATTTTAGGGAGAGGAAATTAAATTAGATTATAGTAACTGAATGGCAATGCCACACTAACAGTAACAACATAATTTCTAATGAGTTATCAAGCAGAATCAATTAATAGTACTTCAGCATTACACTGGTGGAATGTGAGACTGCAGGCTGATTGTTTTCAATTTTTATGGCTATTGCTAGACCACAAATGCCTAACTACTCTGTCAGAGTTGCCAGCAAACAACTCTAAGAAATCCCCAAATCTGGCTCTCACAGCTTTCCCTTTCCCCTGTCGATCTGCTGATCTAGATTCTTGCATGACTCTGTACCCTGTCTTATCTCTGGCCTTGTGTTACTTTCTGTCAGTGGCTTCAAAAGGCTCTCTTGATAGCTTATCAAAACATGACTGAGAAGAAACCTTGGCAGCTGAACCACTTATACTTTTACCTCTAAGCAGGTCTGCCATGGGCTCTTCTGCCATAGAGTTTTTTGCAGAAAATAGTGTGGAGTACCTTCTCAAATTGGAACATTTCACTTTAACTTTCCACTCCATGTCATGTTCTGATAAGCATTCCTTAAGAGGGTTGCCTTCTTGCATATAAGCTTGCTACATTTTTTAATGTATTTAAAAATTGTTGAGACTCACATAGTGTTGACAGAATGACCTTCTTCATGTCTCGCCAGTGTGGCAGGATAGATTAATACTCGGTTATCCCTTATGTGCTGTAGCTCCTATGAGATGTTGAGAATAACATTATGAAGGCTGAGTAGTTTGAGTCATCAGAAATTAGTAGCCAGTTGTGTCATCCCAATGAGTTGTCACTATGCTGGGACTATATTATCTAATCGAAAAGTGAATTCCATGAACTGCATCTACATCGAAAATGCAGTTCAGTGAATTCGCTCTTGTGGGGGGGGGGGTGCACCTCCCACACACCCCGCTAATTATATATATATATATATATATATATATATATATATATATATAAACTCCGAGATTGTACTACAGTGAGGAAAGGGCACATTTTCTGATCTTCGCTGTACTGCAATCTCACTATTATCATTTCGCTGAACTGCATTTTCGATGTAGATGCAGTTCGCGAAATTCACTTTTTAATTAGATAATATAGACCCAACTAAGCAGGGATTACATTTAGTATCAGTACAGGGACCTCTTAGTCGTGGATTATTTCTATTTTATAGTTATATGAGGCTGGGTATACACTACCTCCAAAAAGAACATTAAAAAGCAGGTGTCATTGCTCTTGATTTGGTGTCAGTTCTGGCAGTCCCAGTATACAAACATTCCACCACATAAATCAGTTTTCGAAGTCTTCAACTTTTTGAAACCCAGATAGACATTTTTTGAAAGCCATCTAGTTTTTGTCATCACAGCCAATTATCTTCTTGTAAAACAGGAACCTCAATAACCAACTCAGTGACTTTGTAATCAGCAGCACTAAATTAATTTTGCTGCCATTGGGCCTTCTTGTGGCAAGTCTCCTTTTTGTATCATTATGAAAAGCTACAGAAAGGGCAAGTTTGTCTGCTTATGAAGCCGATTTAAGCTACTTCATAAGAGAAAGTGAATTTTTAGTCTTCATTCCATGGTTCAAAATATGATAGAAGTTTCTATATAGAATTTTTGATAGATTTAAATAACTGTTTTAGGGATCAACAGAGCTAGACCTCCATCTGTAGCTGAGCACATCGCCCCAGTTCCAAAGTTTTTGATTCTAAAACTGAGAAGGTGTGAACACTATAGTTCAGCTTTGTTTGGGGTTGGTAAAAAATATGGGGGTATCAAAGATAATGATTGGATATTATATTATAATTTCAGGAGAGAGGTTTGCTGCTGAATAAGGAAAGAAAACTTATTTTCAAAGCTTAAATGGAAGCTACTCCATTAGCATGTTTATTCTTTTGAGAACATGTGACCCAATGCCTTTGGCTATAACATAACGGGAACAGATATATCCATTACAAGTGGCAAGGAAAATATGTTTTCCTGCAGTTAGGAAGGAACTCAGATTGGTTTTATTAATTAATTAATGTATTTATTTATTTAACTCTGTGGTTTGACGGGTTAATGCATTGTTGAAGTCCGATGGTACTGGGTTTGAAATAAGGTGTTGGCATAATTTAAAGGTTGGGAGATTGGTGTAATGGTTAAGTTGTTTACCTCACATAGACTAAGTACTGGGTTTGATTCTTGCTAAAGGGAAACTAGCTAGGCTTAAAATGGTCCACAAGGGCAGTTAGCCTAGTATGAACCTATGAACAATGACAATTTTCTTTGTTTACCAGGTTAGTCTCATTAAGTCAGTGGCCTCTTTTCAGGAGATACCCGATGTGGTATCTCTACTGCTAGAGGAAATTTGGCCAGGGCATCAAGGAATTTTCTCTTCACTTTCTGAGAGATGCCATGGGATCTTTTACATCCACATGAGCTGCCCTCAGCTCAAGCACACTGGGCCTGTTTAACATCTCATCCAAAGGGTGACACACTCAGGACTGAAATACCCCCCTAATGCTGCACTACAATGCCAGCAGTCCAATCAACTGGAATGAATATAGCTTTTGGAGAAGACTGCAAGGATGTAGAGACTATGTTCTAGTTGAAGTTGAATTATTATTTTTTCTGACTGCATTCCTGCTCTACGAGAAAGAAAATGAAAATGTTCCATGCCCTAAAAGAGGAACATTTTAAGTTTTACTTTTGTTTAGTCTGTCTGATGTTAGAATGGTAAGTTATGATCCAGGCATAACCTAAGGTACTTAAATGCAAATTTTTTTAAGGGTTCTGGCAGGTGACTGATAGGTATATTGGTTTTGATTAATTAAAATGTCTGTTTGATTCCAAAAACAAAATAATGTTTTGGAGGGACTACAATTAGTGAGTTGTTAAAGAAACAGTCTGAAACTTAAGATAGATCTTGTTGAAGCTGATATTAAATGGTTGCTTGAGAGAGGTTGGATCAACATATTATTACATTATCTGTGTAAACAGAGATTAGCAATTATGGCAAATCAGCTGGTAATCTATTTACAGAGATGGAAAGGAGCAGAGGGACTAAAATTCATCCTTGTGAGATGATTAAGCTTATTAAGTTATTGCCCAAGTGATAATTTCATATTTTGGAACTTAATGATCTGTTAGAAGACAGCTGGTAAACTAGTTTATTGTTTCTGTGCTTGTACTTGTCTATGCAATATCAAATGCCTCAAGAAGAAGTTTTTGATCAATAAGATCAAAAGCCTTAGATAACTGAATACTGGTCTCTTTAGGCTGCACTTTTCCTTGATAATTAAGACAATCATCTATAAGGCACCAGATTTTTGTTAATGTGTTTCTTCCAGTTCAGAAAATACATTGGTGTCTGAAGAGGATTTCATAAGTATTTATGAAAGTGACTAGTAAAGTGTCTGAACATCTTTCTAATAGTTTTTCAAAAGTGGGTGAAATTAAACATTTTTGAAATATTCTGAAGTTTAGCTTGGGAATTGTTTAAATGAGGAGAATAGAAGTAGATTGCAATACTTTTCTTTCATATCAGAGACACATGCCTAGTGACACCTTAGATTTGCAAGTCCACCTATCACTTGTTTTTGGCAGGTGGAAGAAAATTGGAGTTCTGGAAGAAAACCACGCAGTCACTCCAAATGAGACTTGAACCATAGATCCTCTTGCTGTGAATCTCCAGTGCTAGTCACTGCATCTCTCTGCCACCTATTTGTGTGTTTGCTTCTCAGACACATTTTCTTCCTGGATCCCTGTAGTTTAGTAAGGAAGGAAGGAGTGGGTGGGGAGAGTAGGATTAGGTGTATCAGTATGATAGGTTGTGGCAGTTGGGGTGGGTCTGTTAAAAGACATGAGAGTTGGGTGGAAGAGGTAGGGTTGCCACCTATCTATTTTTTCTAGACTATCCAGAAATCAAACCAATTGTTTGGTAGTCCCAGAAAACAGTGTACAAACTCCACTATTCTGTTTCAAAAAAAATAAACAGACTATCAGAGCTTGTTAAATTGGCAGATTTTCTTTACTTTTTTTTTACAGGAATGGATAGTAAATTGGAAGAAAGGAAGCATCAGGAATGGAAAAGAAGGTGTCCCCCACTGGTCAATGTCATGATGATGCCACAAAATGGGAGGAAAGTGGGCAGGAGAATGACAGAAATGGGTGAGGTTACAGACTGTGCGAAGGGTGTGGCCTTGGTCCAGTTTTAGCCACAACGAAAGGTGGCAACCCTAGGAAAATGTCAGTTCATAAGTCATAGGTGGGGAGAATTAACTTCGTTGGCACAACAGTTTGTAATTGTAAATAACTGAGATAATGGAGTGATTGTAGTATATGAGATGGTGAGCAGGTACCAGGAATTTGGGCTGCATCTTAAGGTATGTCAGACGTTTATAGGGCAGTAGGTAAATGACTTAATGGTTTAGGGCTTCAGGAAGTGTTTAGTCTGTTTCTGTTTCAGTAATAAGGCACTGGGTCATTCAGAAGTTATGATGTCATATTTAAATTTAAGCGAGGACTAGAACATTTTCAGGGTGAGCAGTACAGATGCTTATTTGGGTTTACATTATTTAGGGTCTGGAGAGAGGTACCTAGTGCAAAGTGATGTGTTAAGGCAAATGGAAGCTGCTTTAGGAATTAGTTGATAATCAGTGCAGTCCCAAAAAATAGTTTGCTGCTGAGTAGTACTGTTTAAGGAAAATGAAGCAGTAAGGGGTCTTCATTTGTGAGCGCCTGCCTGTTCCTTTCTCTTTACTAAGCCTTATGATCTGTGCTAAGTGGGATCTGGGGGCTTAAATGTTAGCCTGCGTGGTGGCATCACATCATTGTGACATGTGTCATCATCCTGAAACAGAACACTTAAGGCAGTTCCAAATTAAAAAAATGATAGGAAATAAAGCAGGCTTAATGTTAATAATAACTAAATAAGGGGAGAAGGAAGATTACTGGCAAACAGAGATATGCTGACAGTACTTGCAGAGTGTTTAGGTGGGGATCAGTAATTTCTTTAGTTTAATACTGGGCTGATTCCAATAACCTTGATTTGCTTATTCAGTGACCCTAGGCAAGACACTGCATCAGACATTACCCCCAGGCTGGCCCTGAAAGGGTCCAAATGTCCAGTGTGCCTACATGTTTAAAAGAGTAGCATTTTATGGTGCTGCAAATGCATATGTCTGGTTTTGTCAAATGTATGGAGGACTACAGGAGTGAATTTGCTCAGGTGTGGACATTGTGGATTTTGTGGGATGTGGTTGGGGATAATTAATGTGGGACATGGAGTACAGAAAATGAGGAGGGTGTGATAGACAGAGGAGATAGCACATGAGGTGCTACAGTGGAATGGTTGACAGGATGTAGTTAACAGTTTACCACGAGGGGTAAAGTAGGATATTTGTACCAGTAGTGACATGGGGGATCAGGCTTAGTGGTGTGCGATTAGGAGGGTGAGTGAGGGTTATAGGGCAAATATATTGAATATATCTGTATCTATATTTATATACATATAAATGTATATACATACTCTACCTAGCTATGTGACTTCTAACAGCTCTACCACAAAATTTAAAAAAACAGTTGAAAACACACTATATGGACAACTAGTCCTGCCCCTGTGACTCCCCAGGGTGATTAACTACTGTACAATCTTATATCTGTAATACCTACATTGCTACCTTTTACATATTGTAATATAAGCTGGTATATCCTATAACTCGTTGTGATTTTCACCCTGACCAAATTATATTAGTTTAATGTCTTCTTACTTTGTTACTTGAGTTATTCTTTACTATGTTATTATGTGCTGTGAAATGATATGCACTATATCATAGTCTGTTCCTCTCAACTGTATAGATTTTCTCAGAATGCCCAGATTTTTCCCTCATATTTTTTGTCATTTTTCATAAAAGTGTGTTTTTCTTGCAAATTAGTGGCAAATCATTAAATATTGAAGTTATAAAATAATGACAGACATTTGAGTTTAGACTTCATACCCTTCAGAAAATTCATGCTAATGCAAAACCTGTTATTCTGTCAACTTTCTAAGTTTGTGAGAGCAATATTTAAAAATTGTCGCTATTTTTGAGCCTTTGACCCACTTTTATTTATGTCTTTGTCAAGAGTTCTTGCTCTGAGGTTGAGAGGTATGTTATTTACCATTTGTTTATTCATTGCTATGTATATATGTTAATCTGGAGCTTTTCTCCCCAGGCCTCCGCTGAAAATGGACCTGTGTCCAGTAGGACTATCCTGGTTAACAAATGCAAAATAAATAAAAAATAAAATATAACCAAACACTGTGTGACCCAGACCACCAGGAAAGCCACAAAGGAAAGGCAGACAATAATAGTTGTAAAAAAATGTATAGAAATTTGACAACTGATAAGGACCAGTTCTAATTAAAACTTAAAGGGACATATACCTGGTTAAAAACAAACTAGAGCACACTGCATAACTTCAGTGAAACACAAGGGAATAAAAATAAAGACACAGTTGTTTGGAAATTAATAAATATAAAAACTAATTGGTCAAGTTAGAAACAGTAAATTGTTAGAAATGTGATATTAACAATATTTTAAAAATATTTTAAAAGCAGGTTGACAAAGCCAGTTGTTGTAAACAACAATGTAAATCCAGAAAAAAACGCGGTCAACAGAGGTGCCTAAAACAAAAACAATGAAATTAAACATTGAAAAAGTAGATATCAGACTTTAGCAGCCCTCTGGTCATTAATTCCAGGGGGATGAGTAGCATCCAGCCTAATTTGCCAGTAATATTTCCTGTACTCCAGCTCCATAAGAACTACAAGTTTTCCTCCTATGAGTAAATGGTGTTCCTCATTCCCTTCAAAACAACAGGGATTTCAGGTTGATGAAACTCAGCGAGAGTGGTGGCATGGTTATTTCTAACACAATTGATTATATCTGCAAAATGTTTAACATGCTTCAGGATTCCGACACATACATGCAAGTGTCTCTTGATGACATCAATATTGCATACAGAAGAAGTAATCTCTATCTTCAGGATTTATAACTTCAAGATGTCATCAATGAAAATTTATTTAACTTCCTGAACAATACCAATCCTGTTACTCCCTCAATCTTTGGGATGCCTAAGGTGAACAGGGATACCAGGGATTCCCCCCAAGGACAATTGTGGCAGCTCAACAGTCTGAAATCTACCCATTGGCTATATTTTTGGATCATTCTCTTAAACCCATATACTCTAATACATCACACCTATTAAAGGATTCATGGGACTTTTACAGGTGATCCAAGCCAAAAGTATACAGCAGACATCTCTTCTTTCTTACTGTGGACATGGTAGATCTGTTCACTTGTATATCTCAAGATGTGAGGTCGAACTTTTATACTGATATACTTGTCCAGTATGCATTCCTTACAGGAAAGGACATTAGATTGCTATCTGAATCTATGTGCCTAGTTGTGGACAACAATGTTCTATTTTTCAAAGGAGAGTTTTACCAACAGACTTGAGGAGCTCCTGTGGGCTTGCTAATGCCTGTGCTCCACGGTTTGCCAACTTGGTCCTGTACCACTGGGACAGTACTTATATTTTTCAAAGGCAATCCTTTTTATGCCCACTGCAAACTTTACCTCAGATGTTTGGACAATATTTTCATCCTGTGGAATGGTCCATATGATATGATTGTACATTTTGTTAAATGCTTAAACTCCATGACCTAGTTTTTGAGGTTTACTTTTACAGTCAACTTAGACTTTATCAACTACTTGGATGTGACCATTTATAAAAAAATGGGTGGTTTTATTTATAATATTTATCATAAACCCACATTTTGTAATTCATATCTCCATTTTTCCAGCTTTCATCCTTATAAGCAAAAGGTGAGGCAGGTCAGAGGGCAGGTGATCAGGTTATCAGGTATGATTTCTGACGATTATTTCAGTACAAAAATTGACAAACTTAAGAATATGTTCATTGAGAGAGGATACCCAGCCCCTCTTATAGACAAGATCATTAAAGCAGTTGTGGAAGAGAGAACTTTGAGGCTTAGATCAATATTGGTCATTTGTTCTGACCACCAGTCAACTGTGGATATAGGACAATTTGGTTGTAGCCATAACTCTAGGGACAGAGCTTTGGCGCTAAAATACCAAGGGGTCAAGCGAGATTATCAGCATCATTTGAAATAACTGGCACATTTTTATGGGACAGACAGGAAGAAGGAAAGAGGAAGCGAGAACATCCAGCAAAGAGGTGGATGGATTGTGTGAAAGAAGATCTGCAACAGTCAGGCATGCGTGCTGAAGAAGGCAGGAGTGTGGCACTGAATCAAGAGAGATGGCGACAGTTAACACGCTACCCTGACCCCATGTAGAAAAAAAATGGGAAAAAGGGGCTGATGATGATGATAATGATGATGATGATGGTGATGTCCTTAACAAGTTGGGAGAGCAACCTTTGCTTGTCTACTAGCTGGGTAGTAATCTGAAGAATTTATTTGAGAAAAAACAACAACCCAAAAATCCAGGACTCCCAGTCACAGGACCACAAAATGGGGGAGATGCCCATATTGTACGTATATTTTGGACTTAGACTGCCTGGCTTTGGATAACTATTTAGTCAACCAAATTTGTTTCTATAAAGGAAATTGTAATAAATACAACCCGAGTAGTTTATCTGGGTAAGTGTGAATCCTGCCTTGCCTTCTATGTAGAAAAAAATTAACACCTTGTTAGAAAAATAATTTACGAACACCCATACGATATTCGATCTAAGAATTCTAAAAATGCTGTATATAAGAATTTGCTGTCCTGTGTGTCTTTTAACAAGTTTGTTTTTGTCATCTTGGATATTGTTGAACCCAGCCCCAGGGGTGGAGTGTGAAACTTGTTTAGAATACAAGACATATTACCAGCAAATTAGACTGGATGTCACTCATCCCACTGAAATTAACAACCAGATTTCTATTTTACCAGCCCTTAAACTGAGGGCTGCTAAAGTCTGATATCTGCTTTTTCAATGTTTAATTTCATTGTTGTTGTTTTAGGCACCTCTGTAGACCATGTTTTTTTCTTCTGGGTTTACATTGTTGTTTACAACTGGCTTTGTCAACCTGCTTTTAAAATATTTTTTAAATATTTTTAATATCACATTTTCTAACAATTTACTCTTTCTAACTTAATCAATTAGTTTTATATTTATCAGTTTCCAAACAACCGTGTCTTTATTGTGATTCCCTTGTGTTTTATTGAAGTTTTGCAGTGTGCTCTAGTTTGGTTTTTAACCAGGCATCTGTCCCTTTAAATTTTAATTAGAACTATCGACACAAGTTTTTTAAGCAGCTTCTGACAGCTACTCCCTGTTCTGAAGAAGTCCTTGTTACAACTTACTGGAAGAAAGTACTTAACTACTGGATGTTATGTGGGTTTTTCATTTATTTTGGTTCTTATCAGTTGTTAAATTAAAGCACTACACATGTTTTACAGCTATTATTGGCTGCCTTTCATTTTTGGCTTTCCTGGTAGTTTGGGTCGCAGTGTGTTTGGTTATATTGTGCTTTTTTTCTTGTGAAATCTGGCACTTTTGGGGGGGGGGGTTACACACAGATATATATATATATATATATATATATATATATATATATATATATATATATATATTATATATATATATATATATATATATATATATATATATATGTATATATATATATATATATATATATATATATATATATATATATATATATATATATATATATATATATATATATATATATATATATTAAAGATAGTACTAGAGGTACAAGGATGAGCATTCTAACTGTTATATTTGTTTCACTGGGGCTAGCGATATTCTGGTCTCCTTCGCTACACTCTAATTTGGTGTGGACAGGTGATAGGTATCCTATTATACTGACTGTGGTAGGAGAATATTAGTGGTTTTGAGGAGCAAGGGCACACTTCTCAACTGTTCAGATTTTTGTAGAATGTCCCAATTTTCGCCTTGCATTTTTGGTCTATTCATCATAAAATTGTGGTTTTCTGGCAAATTTTTGGAAATTGAAGGTACTAAAGAATGACAGATATTTGAGTTTCAGACTTCATAACCCTTGTAAAACGCATGCTAATACAGAAACTGATATTCTATCAACTTTATAAGTTTATCAGAGCAACATTTAAACATTGCCCATATTTCTGGGCCTTTGGTCCTCCATCATTTTTGGATTTGTCCAGATTTCTTGCTCTTAAAGGTTGAGGGTTATGAGCAGAGTTGGTGTTTAAGACATTGCGGCATAGCTTCACAACAATCTTTAGTTGTAGGTAAGACAAGAAGGCATAAAAAATGTATAGAGAAAAGGGGGTTAAGGAAGGATAAGGAGGGGAGAAAGCAGAGAATATTTTGTGTTTGTACTTGTATAAGCCATAGTGGTGCTGATTATATTTTCCTTTTTCTCTTAGTATGGCACAGTCTAAGAAACTCCCCCAGTGGTGGCAATGGGTTGTTGGACAGCTGGAGTAGTTGTTCAACAGGGTATAGATCCAAACTCATATGGCGAAGGAACCTATCTAGACTCAGACTTTGCAAAGTGGGTGGAAGTGGAGAATCCCAGTTGAGTTGTAGGTTATGGAAACATGTGGAGTGAAAGTAGAAGACTGGCAGGACAGGTCATTCTGCACTGCCAGCTGTGCCTGAACAAGTGTCAGGTAATGAATGTAATTTAATTTACAAGTAGGGGAAAGGCAAGACGTCTGTGTGATATCCAATGCTGATTTACTTAGTCTGTTATGAAATCTTAGTGTAGATGATAGGAATATGTTACAGAGTTTTCTTAGGGTAGAGGCACAGCAAGAGTTGCCAGTTAAGAACCAAATTTTGTTGCAGGATGCCCTGGTGATAGGTCATGATGCAGGGAGTATGGGGTGGAGTGTGGGTGGGTCGAGAATTCCCTCTGTTTCCTGGAGTGGTGGTGCCAGATGAGATGAAAGAAAAGGGAGGGGCAAGTTTTGCAAATTATTGTCCCAAAGACAATGCTATTTTCATCACCATGCATATCCTAGAAGAGTGATTTTTTTGGATGTCTTTGCCCTCATAGATGCTGATGGAGCTTAGACAGTGGCTGAGGCCAGAGACCCCTGGTGTCAAGGATCTCACAGTGGAGCTGTCAGCACTATGGAAGAAGGAAGTCAGTAGGTACAGTCCTGAGACATGGGATAACTGGGTTCTTGGTCTGTGTATCTGATGGCTGTCATTTTGTAAAAAGAGCCGTAACAAGCTTTACCATTTTAAACATACTTTTTGACCTTTAGGGAAGCCCAGCAGCTTTCAACAGACATGCAAGGCTCTGGTATGGTCAATGCTTCTGTAAGGTGAAGGCAGTAGACATGGAACATGGATGGGGATCATGGTGAATAGAGTAGGAGGTCCAGTTAAGGCTGCTGCTGATGGGGTCAAAGGTAAGACCAGATCATGTTGTGAATTTAATGCAGGTAAGTACAGTTGGATATGTGTAGATACCCACATGTGTTTTCTCACTGTGGGGACAGCATAGTATGGTCAAGTATTGGAAGAAGGATTTCCCATTATTTTCTGGGGGACACAATATTAGATTGGAGGGGGTGTGGATGTAGGAGAACAAGGTTTAAGTGCCCAAAAAGGAGCAGAACATCCTTGCCACAAGGGACAGGAGGCTGAACAGCAGGGGCAGGGCCTCTCACCTATTTGCTCCAGGGTGACTATATGGATAGGATGGCAGTGCAGGAGCTGGTGCAAGGCTTTATGGAAGGATTTCCTATTAAATTTGGGGATGTTGGTTTGACTAGAATTTCTGGAAATATGAAATCTGTGAATGGAATGGAACCTGTGAAGGAAATGGAAGAAATGGTCCAAGCTTTGCTATACAGAGAGTTAGAAACTTGGGGAATCTTAGGCTCATTTGAATCCCCCCTTCATGTCTTTTAGAGAGTTTCTTTTATGTTTGGCTCCCAAAAAGTCCTCAGAGCAGTACTGCTTAATCCATCATTTGTTTTTCCTTGAGGGTAATATGGTCATTGAGTACATTAGTTCATTGCATCCAAGTGATGCCTCCAGGTACATCTGCAGTTAACTCCTACTGAAGCCTCTAGGTGTCAAATATTGCTTGTTCATATTTCCATCAATAATTCCAAAACCATGTTATGTACAAGGTTTTAAAAAAATTCATCATTAAGCTTACACAGAGGCAAACTCATTATATTTGACCTCTGTCTAGTGCAGGTTAAAGCTATGTTAACTTTTATTTTTAGGATATTAATTTATATAGACATAATTTTCACATTTTTCTAAATATCTCAACAACCAAGTAACACAGACAGAACTCCTTAGCCTGATATGAAAATTCTCAGCTAGATGAATAAAATGTTGCTGACAGTATGTGTGTAACTTGAGTGGTTGCCAAGATATTGTAAGTTGTTTACAAAACAGTACAAACGTGACAGTTACTGTGTTTACTGTGGCTTATAAAATTCAGTTTAAGATGTATAACTTAAAGAATACTACCACAAAAAGTAATTTATGCTGAAGGGTTTGTCATTTATACTACTTTCATAACCCCTATGGTTCCAGAGATATGAACATTTGTTTGAAATGTGAGGACAAAATTTGACAGTTAGAGTGCAAACTTCCTGAGCTAAAATGGAGTGAATGAGTTAACAATGAGCACACCAAGATACAGTATGCATCCTTAGATGTGATAGTGAAGGTGATTAGGTCATTTCTTAATCCATGGTTGGCTAGTTTGGACATGGAATTAGAGTTCGGGCTACTTCGTGTGCGGGAGTCAAAAAGTATGAAGATGCAAGCTAAGTTTGACTTTGAAAAATCCATACCCATAGGTTCTGCTGTGGCTTATACTAGATTTTAACCAACCAGGTACACTTATGGTGCTGCTCTTTGAGCCACCAGGAGTTTTGTCATAGGATATCCATTGAAGGGAAGATGGTGGTCTGTGCCACTTGAAGCTAGACATTGCTTAGTAGAAGGGAAAATGGGAAGCAGTTAGAATGATAAGAATTCATTTGTCAGCCCTAGGGGCCACAACATAATTATTATGAGTTAAGGAAGTCACAAAGAGTTGGCTCATCTTTATGATTCTGAAGGTGTTGGGGAGGGGACGGCCTCGGGAGCAAATAGTAGGTGCCTATTAGTTAAACACATGTTGCCCTTATTAAAAGGTTTGCATTGTATTGCCTATACTTATTTAGATTAAGTACTATAGGCATCATAATCAGTTTTCATTTATAGAATCATTGGATCATAGAAAGTTACTAGGCTATTGACCCTGAGGCCCTTATAAGCCTAGACAAGAGTTTAGCCCATGTTTAGACAAATCAGCATCTAATGCCCTTGTCCAGCAGGGACACAGGTTGGAATCACAGGGAATTATTTTCTATTTCCCATCCAGTTATCCAGGTTGTACTTAAAAAGGGGTAAAGAGGTACTCTGCTAGACATGGAGAGAAAGTCTATTCCACAGATGGGGGAGTCTCTGGGACAAAAATCTGTCCCGCCAACAAGTCCTATTGTTGTCACAGACCAGGTTAAGGCCATGTGTGCAAGTTACTCGAGTGGAGCCTCACTTGTGGATATGCAGCAGTCCCATCAAGGTAGGGTCTGAGATCATCTTGTATGCAAGACAGAGGTCACCTCTGAGGAGTCTGTGTGAAACTGAGTACAGGGATAGGGCTTTTTGCCTATCTGGAAATGGTAGATGTTTGAGGCTCTAGATTCTTCTTGTGAGGAACCTCTGTGGTCTCTCCAGCTGCTGCATGTGCTTTGTGAGGTACATGCCAAATGGGTGTTGTACTCAATAATGGGATGTTATGACCTCCTTGTCCCTGGATGAGATACCCTTGCTTAGGAGGAGGGCCATGTAGAAAGCTTTCTGTACAATGGAAGAAACATGGTGGTCAAAAGTCAGGTTGCTATCAGTCTGGGTGCCCAAATCCCTCACAACTGATTGCATGCTTAGGACATTGTTATTATTGTGATAATTTGTGGGGATGTCATGCTCCCCACAGAGGATGATGATGCATTTTTATGTGTTCAGCTTAAGGCCATGTTTCTGGCACCAGTCATTTGTTTGGGTGAGACCCTTTTAGAGGATGTCCACATCACCAGGGGAACTGATGACAGCACCCACCTTGCAGTCATCTGCATACTTGGTCAGCCATAGCCCACTGGTTTTGGTCTGCACCTCAGAAAAGTATATCCCAAAATAACAGAGGCCCCAAGACCGAACCCTGGGGTACTCCGCTCAATATGGGTCTACTGCTTAAAGTGGCTTCTGCGTTTTTGACTTGGTAGCTTCTATCAGTGAGCCAGTTAGCTACCCATCTGGTAACATATGAAATGATGCCTGGTTGAGATAGTTTATCTATTATGCCTGAGTGGGGAATAATGTCAAAGGCTTTGGCCAGGTCAAGGTAGGTGATGTGCACCATCTTCCCTTCATCCATGGCTTTGGTGACTGTCTCAAAAAAGTTGACCAAATTTAACAGACATGACCTCCCCTTGATGAAACCAAATTGTGTGGGATAGAGTGTTTGGAGGTTGAAAATGTCCTTGTTAATGAGGTCCATGATAAAACGTTCCATGGCCTTACAGAACAGGCTAGTTAGACTGATGGGTCTATAATTTCCTGGATCAGTGGATACTCCACTTTTGTGTAAAGGGATGACAGTGTCTGTCCTCATCTCAGCTGGTACAAAGCCGGTACTCAGGCTTTAGTTGAATATGGAGCCTAATGGTGCTGCAAGTTCCTGCCTGAGTTCATGTAGGATGCAGCCTGGGATGTTATCAGGTCCTGCGGAGGCTGTATTTTTTGCCTTTGAGAGAGCAGTGATGACCTGATCCCTAGATATAAGAGGAAGGGGGCAGGTACTGGGAATGTCCTGATTTACTGATTGGGGGGGTGACATTTTCACTGAATCTGTCAGCCAGCAAGTTTGCTATATCTACATCATTTGTATATGTGGTGCGCTTGACCACCAATTCTGAACAGATCTGGGTGCTTCCTTTGAAATTGCGGACATACATGAAGAAGGCCTTATAACTGTTTCTAGTAGATGTGGCCAATTTGGACTCAAACTTTGCTTTGGAGGATTTCACTAGTGCTCTTATTTGGTTGTTCAAGTTAAGGAAAGATTGCTTCCAATTGGGCACCTGCTCCTTCTTGGTACTGGACAGAAATTTCTTTCTTTTGTTATAGAGTTTATTTATTGCAGATGTCCACCAGGCAGGTTTACTCTTCCTTGCAAAGAATGCCTTAGTCCTGTTAGGTATTCCTGATTCCATGCATCTATATAAGTATTCAAATAGTGCTTTGGTATAGTTTTCAATACTGGTGCCAGTTCCTAGAGGGGGGGAGGCTGTAATCAGCTTTGGCGAAGTTTTTTTGTTTGACCCTAGCTGGGTGGGGTGGGGGGGGATGGTGACTTCGAAAGTGACTGCTTTATGATTGGATCTTACCAGGGAGGATGATACTTTAGGGATGCTGCAGTGGTTACTCATGTTGGTTAGTACCAAGTCCAAGATGTTATCACCTCATGTGGGTAGATGAGTGGCATCCAACTTGCCAACTAGCTATTCCAAAGCATTTGCACTGACAAAATTAAGGAATCTTTGGACATTTGTGTTCTGGCATGAGTAGTTCTTGCAGTCTATGTTTGGGTAGCTAAAGTCACCCAAGGCAAGGGTAAAGGGTTGAATCTTGATAAACTCAAAAGAGTTCCAGATAGGCAGATTTGGCATCTTGAGTCAGATTTGGGGTCTGGTAGCTAGCTATGATTTATATAGGGGTCATGTCAATGGTTAACTGCACCTGGAGTGTCTCCTGTCTGTCATACTGCTTGACCAGCCTGGAGGTGTGTATGTATTTAATATATATTGAAACTCCACCTCCTTTGGCTTTACTACCCACAGTTCGGGGTCTGAATTTATGATAGGATGAGTAACCAGATAAGGCTGGGGTGCTCTCTGTAGCTTTGAACCAAGATTCTCTGACTGTGCAGATGTCAGCATTTTCCAGGGTTAAGAATACTTTCAACGAGTACAGTTTCATGCACTCATGAGGGGGGCTATCAAGTGAGTTTGATTTTGGGGACACTGAGATATATGGATGTTAGGATCACACCAACAGGAGTGGTTAAGAACATTGAAAACCGATCAGATTGGTAAAGGCAGTAAGTGTTGCTGCCTAGGAATGGGGAAGGCTTTACTATGCCCTGTGGTTTAGGGAATTAGCTTGGCAGAATGTTTGATAGAGGGCTCAGTAAATTTGGTTTTCCAGAATCCTGCAGGCAATTAGGTGGAAGATAGGTTGTTTGCTACTGGGATTGGAGGGTTTTAGAGGTGCAGGACATTATAGGTTCTAGTTATGCAGCACATTCATTCAGGATTGGAAGAGCTTCAGACTTGACAGCTGAAGGCAGTTCAGAATATGTTATAAAGAAGGCAGTCAGAGGACAATCCAGGGCATTTTGTGGTGTGTATTAGTTGGGGGGGGGGGGGTTATGTGTTAATTGCTGAAAGTAACTTTGTTTTCTTTTACAAGTAAGAAGCAGGTATTCATGGTAGGCCATTCATTTGTGTACTGAGCAGCCTTAAGAGCAGAGGTAAGATCAGGAGGTGGAAACATGGCCATGCATTCATTGTTTTTGGAAGTGAAGTGAAGTGGTCAATAAGGTCTGTGATGGTTTCAGTTGATGTTCACTCTGGATGAGGTAAGAGGACACTCTGCGCCACCCACACCCCCACTACTTATATATACTAGCTCCAAGATTGCACTACAGTGGGGAAAATGGAATATTCCCTTATACTCACTGTACCACTAGCTACAACAACAAGCTCCCCTCCCATACATCACTGAGAAAACACTGTATCTGCACTACCACAGGATCCTGGAACCAGCGACCTCTCTTCAGTGAACCTATTTTTGTGAAAGTCCATTTTTAGATAAATGCACTTTCACGAAAACAGACTCGGGAAATTGCAGTTTGCTGAACTGTAATTTAGATGAGTCAAAGTAGACCCATATGGATATATACACATATAGGCATACACACACACACACACACACACACACACACACACACACACACACACACACACACACACACACACACACACACGCACATACACACATGCACTCATACATACATGCATGGACATGGACACAGAAAAACATACACATACACATACACATATACATGCACACACATTTATATGCAGTACTCACATCAACAGCCCTAGAATCCAATTTGGATTGTTTAAAGGATCACTGATGAAATATAAACTGCTAAATCAGGTGATATATTGAATGTGTACACTAAAATATCACCCTGAAGAACTTCGGCAGAATACCCTTGAAGAAAATTTGGAGGGACCAGATGTATTTCATACTCAAACCCATGAAAGTGTGGCTTTCCAAATACTGAATACGTACCTGACCATAGTTTCACTCAACTTTTAAACTTCTACACTTATTCTTGTCAATTATCTTTGATGCAGTTGTTAAATATATATTATCTTTGCTATTAGACGTTGTTCCATTAAGTCGGTAGCTGTTAATAATGGCTGGTATTGTTTTATTTCACAAAATATGAAAATTTGTATCAGAGTATGAGTTTTGTACTGTCAAAAAGGTAATTCTACTGCATAAAGAGGTGTGAGTACATACTGCTAAAATAAAAATGAGTAATATTTTTGAATCTAATATCCTTTCATTGGCAAAAAAAACAATGTAGAGACTTAAGTTACAGAATTGCAAGATAAACTCTTACAAGTTCAGCCAAATAAGTGCGTCCAAACAGGAGACTCTAACAGGAAGAACTGAGAAGGAAGAAACAGATGTTAAGAGCTAAGCTAGGGGAATATGCTACCTCATCCAGCGTGGTAGTGGAAATGCAATGGAAGGAGTTTTCATACTGTCAAAGTGACACAACAGATGAAAATCTAACACAACAATTTTAAAAAATCAAGGAAATGGGAGTAGAGGGATTAATGTTAGTGGTGGAGGGGGGGGTAACATGAAAGGATAGTGCAAACAGATAATGTTTTGGCATGCACTATGCAGCACTTTATATTTTGATAAAACTCGATCTTTTAGCAACTAAACCTGCTAAGAGGACACCCACATTGCAGATGACTCTTCACCTCCAATATCTTTTCAGGAAACGATTAAGACTATTAAGAAGATACGGATCAGACAAGTACAACATGGATGACTTGTGTTTCCCAAGGAAGAACCAAGAATAACTCGCTCCAGAAAAATGGAACCACCTCCTCATACTGACAAATGCCTGTGTTACACTGAAAACTAATAAAATAAAAGCAAGTTATGCATCAAGTGCCAAAGCTATTTAGTCTAAGGAAGTGGTTATGTAATTGACTGTGAAAAGTATCTCCAACTACCCCTAATCAATGATGATATTAAGCACATTGTACAGATCCTTACTACCGGACTACATATGCTATTACCTTGATTAATAGACAAAGGCTAAGGTACATTTGTCAGAGGCCACCAAATGACAGGTAACAGCTGAGTTGTGGATTTTACACAACAGATGAAATCAAAACAAGATGCCACTGCAGGATCTAAGGAAAGTTTTTGATTTGATCAGACAGATTTTTGTATGTTAAATTTTGGAAAAGAGAGTATGTGAAAGCAATATTCTTAACAATTTCTAAGTCACGTACCTGCATGATCAGTTGAAAGTGAGGGCAAATAATGAAATATCCCTGCTGATTTAAATTCACTAAGTCCCTTTCTCTTTCTTTCTTTGTCTCTCTGTCTCTTTCCATCTTGGGTTTATTTTTCATGTGGCTGACAATTTTCCCTGGAAAAACAGATCTAAATTAAAAAAGTCACAGAAGGTAGGAAAAACCTGCTTTAGACTTCCTTCAGATAGCTACATTATTTGGGCCAAAGGCATTAACCCAGCACAGAAACAGGTCTTTAAATATTTCATTATTTTTTCAGGCATCATAATTGTGCACCATCTAAAAAAAAGTACTGCAATGGTTATGTTAGGAGATGAGACAGGTAAGGAAGGTTGAAGGGGAAACAAAGCAGAACCCATATCTTACATATGTGGGTTTTTAAGGAGGATGTAATGAAAGAGTTACCAGTGAAAATCTTCTAAAAACTACAAACTAGGTGAATAAAATATTACAAAAATGCTTAGGTCAGTATTCTGTCTTAGAACTAATGCAATTAGAATTATGGATTCACCAATAATATTTTATATCCTTCATAGCACCCCTATCTTGATGGAACATGTAGAGTTCTTAAGATTGCTGACCATCATAAAACATGGCTAAATAGGGAGAAAATTTAATTAGTGGCAAATGATCGACCTTTGGCATAGCCACATTTGATTAAATATGTACTCCTATTTAATATGATCCAATGAATCAGGGAATTTGTAGCAAATAAGTAAATACCATACCAGGGAAATCTTATAAGCAGGACCTTGCTAGTTCACTGCTCCTAAAGCCCATCGAAATGACAGCACTGGTTCACTTAATGGAGTTACTTCTAAAATAAATTGAGAGGTAGGGAAATATGAACTTATCAACTCCACCAACAAAAATGAGTCAGGGAGACTTTATTTAAGCCATCATACTGAGAAAGAAAGTCATGGTTGTTTGAAAGGTTAAAAATTACTAGAAATACAGAAGTTGATAAATATTGGTAAAAGGCATTCTACTCAGTTTAGTATTTTCACTGTTTTTTATACTATTACTTGTACTGGCTCTGCTTCCTGTAATTTGAGATTAAATACATTTTTAATGTAGCCTATAAATTTTAAACTTTGTTCATGATAGGCAGACTTTTATCTTGGCACTACATTTTTTTGATATTAGAAGTTTGTTATTTTTTTTTCTGAAAAAAGTCTGTAACCATTTTTACTAAAGCACTATATAATTAAAAGATGTGTTTATCTTTCATTAGCATGCTTGTGTTTTAAAACAAATAACTGCATGTATGGTTTGTTACCAAGCTGCTGAAAGAGGGCAGGGCAGCAGAAAAATTGACCAGTACCTTCCATAGTGATTGACTGGCTAGTGGAAAAATTCACCACAGTTAATGAGGTGGTGTGACTCATCTGACAGGATGAAGTGCACATCACGCAGTTTCTTTCTCTTAACACCTTTTTTGTATGTTCATGCACGATTACTGATCAGTGAATTCCTCCACATATGCACACGCAAACCCACAAACCCACAAACACACAAACACACACACACACACACACACACACACACACACACACACACACACACGCGTGCGCGTGCACCCACTCCCACGTGCATGCACGCATGTATATATAATCAAGGTACAAAACAGAAATTCAACAGTAGCCTTTAATACAAGATTTACTTAAAAAGACAATTTAAGGAAAAAACACTTTTTGATTTTATTCATTATACCAGTCTTGCGCTGGTTTATATGCTGTACTAGGTAATTATTAAAAATAATGACTGTCAAAATATTGCTGCAATTTGGCGAGATGGGTGCAGATTCTAACTGTGAAGTCCAATTTCTGAAACGTTCTTTCACTAGCATTTAACCTGCAGGGCTGTCAACAACATATGCACTGCTAACAAGATTTAAATTGATACTAGGAAAACAATCAGCTTATTAGCAGCAGGGAACAAATAGCATTTTTGTGTTTTTTGCAATAGGGACACAAGGAAAAGTTGTCCCAAGCGAAGCCCAAAGGTCAACCTTCTTTGGTTTGCACTATGCGTTGATGATTGCTTAGTCAAATAAATCAGAAATCTGCATATGTTCTGCTTTAATGCATTGTACATGTGTGTATTTCTTAGAATTGTAATTTTTTCTTTTCATTTTATGCTTATTGTAGACTGATCATCATGTATCATATGAATCTAGCAATATTCAACATTTTGTTCATTTCTTTTACAGATATCTTTAGTTTCCGGAAGGATGTTTCTCTACTTACACACACACACACACACACACACACACACACACACACACACACACACACACACACACACACATTATTATGCTACACAGAAACCATCATGAACCATAAAATGCTTGCCAGAGTCGAATGCATTGATTTTTTTCTACTTTCAGCTTATAAAAATGGTTCAGTCCTTCACTTCTGATATTTTTCATACCATTCTGAAGAAAGGTATGCTACTCTTCTGTGCTAAGAGATGAAATGACATATTATGCCTGTTCATTCTCAGGAGGGTCAGATACTTGCATTTTCTTGTTGTCATACATTAGAAGGCCAGTCAAATAAAACATGTTAATGTCCAAGATACTGAGACAGTTATGCAGTAAAGAAATTGTTATGTGAAACATTAAAGCTAACAGCCGTAGATTGTGACTGGATTATAGTTGTTTCTTGAAAACAAAATCCATGGACAAGTATTAATACACTTCAGAGTTGCAAAAACTGTAGTGAGCAATTCTATTGAAAGGTATTTGATTTAAAGAATCTGATCCCATGTCATTCAAAGAGAAAATTTTAATAGAATCTTCATACAGGGTATCAACCAGTCCATTAATATTTTCAATTGAAGACGCTGGATAGTAAAGAAGGATCTAGGAGTTTCTCTTGCTCAGCTGAAATAATAATCCATCTGTCTGAATAATGACTCAGCAAGTAATACTATGTGGAAGATCTATAGCCAATTAAATGTCCAAGTGAAACATGTGGCCACTCGTCAGAAATGTAATCAGTCGAACGCTGCAGATAAAACTGATCAGACACAGTTGCTATATTTCATCCTTTTATGGGCAAACAAGATTTCCTGATGTAGCCAGCAGCATCTGTAGGCTGAATTGGTTCATGTCTTATGTTCTGTGTACAGAATATATGAGGTAAGAATTTTATGGACAGTAGTAACTGCACATTCTTCTACTTAATTTCATCTACTCCTGTCTGGTTTTATGCAGGGATTAACTGTTTCAGAGCAATTCTGTCTCTGAAGGATTTAACGGTTTAGCTAAAGGCAAATGGCTTTATCTTGGAGTCATCTTAAATTTGGTCTCTAATGGACACAGGCAGCCTGTAAATAGTTCATCACCCAGGACCTTGTGTGTAAATGTTTTACCTCCCAAGTCCCTGTTTACACTTATCAAGGGTACCAGAACTTGTCAGAGATTTGGGATGCATGGTTAGGCTTAAAAATGCCCTTGTGGCCATAAGCCTAGTAAACACCTACGAAACTATGAACGTAAGTACTCAAGTATGATAAATACATGATATTTAACCTAAATGACACAGTAGTTCATAAGTACACGGAGAGCTAAAGAATAACATTGCTAATGCTTGCAACTGTTATCTAGTTTTGAAAATGAAGAAAGAAAAGCATTGCACTATATTTCATTCTAGTGCATATGATAGTCTATTACTTATTTTCTAAAAATGTTTGGAAGTTTCTCAAAATATACCACAGTGAAGCATCAGTTAATGCTTTTTTTCCTGGCATCAGAGAAAATGAATTTTACTGCTGGTCATGGTTATTGTTATGCATGCAATCCTTATCCTTTGAGTTTGCCTTCTCACATTCTTCCTAAAATATTCTGCAATGGTTGTATGGACATACAGATATCTAATCTCACTAAATATGCAGTCAAAGCATACATGTTGATTGAGGCTTCTAGATTACATCTGTTAACTATATCATATTAAATATCATGGTGAAGTGGTGAACTGAATCCACGCTGTATGTCTTAAAGCATGGGCTATCCTCTATGTGTATAGTGAAAGGGAAAGAAACTGTGTTCTACACAGAATATAAGGCACAATAAAAGTACAAAATGTAAGATCTTTGTGCACCCATGGTGACAAACTGATTAATATTCAACATGTCTTCTACAATTGCACCAGTAACACCATCATGTTTTCTGTGTTATTTGTTTTACTGACTTATAATGACTACAGTGGAGGTCTGAGACAAGGAGATCCAGTCTTACTTAACAATGCAGTTTTACACAATATATCTGTCTATCTCTCTCTCTCTCTATATATATATATATATATATATATATATATATATATATATATATATATATATAATGTTCCAAGTTTAACCCAGAAATGTTCATTAATACCCTATTGTCTATTAAGTGGAACTTCCTAAAAGCCCTCCCCTTAAATGATGGTGTAAATGAATTCAATGCAACATTCTTGAATATCCTAAAAAGACTTGCACCTCCTAGAAGGAAGAAACTAAAACAAGTAATGCAATTTGGCTATAACAAAAGAGTGGAATGCTAATGCAAGATAGAAAAAAAAGCATGGAAGGAATAACAAAAATGTAAAATACAATCCCCCGGATTTACTAATCTTCCATGCAGGACCAATCTAGTCCTGCACGGAAGCGGCAGTTTAGGAGGAGGACAGCAGCATGCCATGCATATTAATGAAGACACGCGTCCTGACCTCCTAATCCTACATGGAGCGTGGACGAGTGCAGGTGGCGTGTCTGAGAACAGAGCTCTCAGAATAGACATGCCCCTGCAAAATAGAACAGCAGAAACTGTAAATAAATTAGCGAGACTGCTCATAGGTGTTCGCATATCCCCACCAACAGTCCCCCATTTGTACAACAGGAACACTACATATAAATAAAATGAATTAATACTTTTTTTTTTTCTCAAACCCCAGTACAGCTAACCATAGGTGCGCGGGCTTGCCCATCGCTTAGCTACGGTTAAAGCAATTTAAAAGGCTGAAGAGGATAACAAGGAAGATATATGCAAATGAAGCACCACAGCAATAGTGTAGTGATCAGAGCATCCGCCTAATGAATAAGCATTCCTGGTTCAAGTCCCACTGCAGCACATTCCATTTTCTATGTGAAATCTGTATATGAATATTTTTTGACATTCTTTTGCAGTATAACCTACTAAGTAACATTTAAATGTGAGCCAGAATACTGCATTAAATGCACATGTGAAGTGTCAGTGTCATAATGAATAAGGCACTAGTAAGCAGGTTTAAGCACAAATAAGTAGTAGTAAGCATATATAAGTACTAATAAGCGTGTTTAAATGTGTTTGCATGGGGGTAAGCATTGCCTACACAGATTAAGCAAAGTAGAAGCTAACGGAATGTAAGAAACTGTAACCGGAGGTTAGCATTGCTTAGCTCCACGCAAACCCATGCACACCCACTTACAACAGCTTTAAAGTACCTTAATCACTCTGTACCTAACGACCCGTGTTCTGCCCAGTAACAAAATAAACAACTTATGCAAGTCTTGAACTCAGGACCCTGTACACCACAGTAGTTAACCACTAAGCCATCATAGCAATACATATAATTGAGGTATCAACAGACTAATCCTCACCACAGGAAAATCAAATCAAATATGTGAACTGAATCTATGTACAGTGTGATGTTGTATAACCTGCCACAGAACATAAATATGTGAAATGGAGTACTGCAGTAAGCATAGATTTGAGGTGTTATTGTAATAAAGTGTAGAAGTCCCCAGGTCCCAATACAGTGTATGTACACATGAATCACGGATACCAGACACATATATAACCTGTAATGAATAATAGATCACTGCCAAAAGGCAAATATAGTGCTAATTAACTATTAAGCAATGCCAACTGCAGCACAGCTCAACTTAGTAAGTGTAAGCAATGTGTAGGGAAGCCAATTCAATCTACCCAGTGGTATACCTCTCTAACAATGCCAACCTTAGGTAAGCAGGTTTGCCCATAGCTTAGCCTTTTCAAAACCGGACAATCATGGAAAAGTGTGTGAAATTGGCCCTACTTAAACCAAAGAGGCGGGAATACAGCTCATAACTGATTGTAGCTTCCCTTTGCAGACACTATGGCAGTAAGGGGAGAAAGAGTACACTTCCGGGCGCAGTGCTGGTGCATCCAGGAGTCCAAGTTCATGGCTGGACTCCTAGTTTAAGACCATGCACAGAGACTGCTGCAGAATCAGTACCAGAGCTCCCAATATAAGGTGGAGGCCTGGGACCTTCTTGCCCTGATCTCACCAGTGCCACTGGCATATCCCAAACTGGTGAGCAGGTCAGGTACCACTAGCACCACTATGCTGACCAGAAGTGGTGGAAGGGAGACCTCTTGGAGGAGTGGCTCCAAGAGGCTAGAGCATCAGGGGATGTCCCAGCTGTGTGTAAGTATCAGTCCACTGCCTATTTAATAATGGCCAGCTCAGGTATATCATGGATAGGTATGGCTAAATATTCCTCTTATGTCCCCCACAGCTACAATGGAGTGGGCCGCAAACCAGGAGGCCCACATCTGCCGCCAGGTGTGGTTGCGATGCGAGGCAGGTCAGTAATACTCATGCTTTTACTGTCATAGGAAATAAAAATAAAAGTAGTAGTAAAGTAATTGCTAGTATAAAACCTGTATTGTTCAAGACAAGTACTGCATACACTAGAGAATATGGCAGGAAGAGTCTATTATTGTTAGTATGAAAATAAAATTGGAATACCCTGACAAAACAGGTCAAACAGCTGGACTGTATGTGTATATTCTGGTATCATATGGTAATGTAGATTTGCAATCGTGTAATACTACTGTAGTATTAAGCACTGTTACCCACACCATGCACCATAATATGAATGTGTAGGAATGCCTGTATATGACAGGTGCAATCCCCAGAGGTCATTTAGTACAACTGAGAGACACATAGACAGTAAACAGGGGAAATGCAGACAACAAAACCCGAATAGCACATGCAACTGAGATGTGAACTGTTATTTTATTGGCATACACAGCCACGGTTTGAATCCTGCCAGTGGTAGTAGTCTGCATACAGAATTATACACCATGACTGTACAGATATGTCCAGATTGTCTATTAAAGGGGACCATATCTAATGCCTATCAACATGTCCCCCTAGGAAATCCATGGGATGATCCCAGATGTATAGGCAACAAACAGGAAATACAACTGAATGACACACATCTATGAAAACAACCCTGGCACACTAGCACCTCCCCAATACCTTATGTAACTAAGAAACCATGTATGTCCCATTTACACTCCAACTTGTTATGCTGTGGTCAGAGTGTGTACAGTAACAGAGTGAGATGTATGTGCATAAAACTAATGTGTAATCTGGAAACTTGTGTGGCAACAGTCAGGTAGTGCTTACAAGCATTGCTCCCACAGGTGCATTGGATATGAACACTGTACTGTGAAATACAGATAAATATAACCTGTACTGGTACTGTCCACCCTGGTATTGTAGGGGATTGTGAGTGTTGCAGTTTCCTGAATAATAAAGTATCAGTGGTCACTGTCAGCCACACTGTGCTACATAATGTAACGGTGTAGGAAAGAATGTACATGTGTGTGTCAGGTGACTAAAGGTGGAAGACGGCAATAGTTCAAATATGTCCAGGCATACCAGCATGTGGTCAAAACATGGCCAGAGTTTGTGCATAAAGAGTAGGATAGGATAGTGCAAAACATCAACCCTGAATCCCACCATATGTGTACTAACAGTTAGACAGTGTTAACAAACATTCCCTCCACAGGTAAACCAGGTAAGAGGTCTAAAGGGCAGGTAAAACCGATTCATGTGTAATGATGTTGACAGCCATATCAGTCTCCAATATAGGTCTATAGAGTAGTGTAGTAACACTTGTAATGTACAGAT